>NC_041229.1:67130690-67180698 GCF_002837175.3 Physeter macrocephalus
GGTAAACAAACACTTGCCTTTAAGGGAGGGCACACTGCGGGCGCCCCCCCCCCCCCCCCGGCCTGCTGCAACCCTCAGGGGCTGGTTTTCTCGTCCCCATCCGTCCCCATCCCTGGCTGGCTCCGTAACCCTCCTTTTGATCTGCTTACAGGCTTTATAACTGGAGAGCTGGAGGAGGCAGAGCCAACTGGGTTTTCTGTGGGCTTCTTTTATCCCTGGTGTGCCCTGGAATGGTGAATTCTGCTGTCGGCACTGGGGGTCTGCCCCTCGAACCTTTGTGTGTTCTACCCTCAGTGCTGTGGCAGCCTCAGGTGTCCCTGGTCCTGGGCTGGTACCAGCCTGTAGCTGTGCAGGGTGAGGATGTTGGAATTGACCCTCAGTCTTACTCTCTGGGAACATCATGGACAGTGTTGAGTAGAGTGTCTCTCTTTCCTTGGGCTCGTTCCCCAGACTAGTCCCTTGTCCCAACTCATGCCTCCCATCTGTACAGTGCGTTATGTCTTAACATCCTGTGGCCAAATCCACTGCCCTATTAGCTCCTCATGACAATGCTGAGAGGAGAAAGGGTAAGGATTGTTGGCTCTGTTTTCGAGATGGAAGATTTCAGGCTCTGAGGACTGCCCCTGGGTGTTGTAAGGATTGAAGTCTAGCAAGGAGTTCTCTAAGTCTTTGCCAAGTGCTTTTATGGCTGAGCAGCCCCTCTAGCAGCACTGCTTTTCTCCCAGGCTGCAACCCTCTCCTCCCCTTTCGAGTTCTCTGATCTCTCAGATAGTTTACTTCCTCTCCCCCCGTCTCCCCCCACCCCCCCTCCCGGTAGCTGCTACCATCCTTTCTCTTGTCTGGATTACTCTAGTCATCTCTGAGATAATATCCCAACTTCAGGATGTCTCATCTGGTTAATTAAGGCTGCTTCATCATCACCATCATTATCCAGTGACACTTCTATAGCAGGTTTTATGGGTGGCATTATTCTTATTGCTTTGCAAATTCATTTAGTGTCACAATTCTGTGAATTAGGTAGTATTATCATCCCCATCTAATAGATGAGGAAGTGGAGGCACACAGAAGTTAAAGACCTTGCCCACAGTCACACACCGAGTAGGTGTCAGAGCTGGCTGGCTCCAGTGGCTCTTAGCCACTATGCCTGATCCTGGACTCTTGTTTCTCAAAAGCTTCCTCTTGCCTACGTGCTTCATCACCCAATCAACAAGCACATTCTCCTAAGGCCAGGTAGATGAGGCCCCTGTTGTGTGGTTTCAGTGTATCTTTCCAGCTCGATGTCCTACAATGTGTCCTTCCAACATATTGGATTCTTCTCATATCCCATACCGGCTGTACTCATGCCATTCCCTCTACCAGAAAGGCTTTCCGTAGCAGAGAATAAGGGCTCTACCACCCATGATGTGTGTGACATTGTGCTCACCAGGATTTCCATGCCCAGTCCATGCGGTATCACCTGGCACACTGGTTTGTTGTGGGACTGAAGTGATGCATAGCAAGGGCTCAGAAAAGAGGAGCACCTTTTCCAACTGTTTTGTGTTGAAAACCTCCTCCATTTCTCTGCAGCTACCTCCTTTAGGAAGTCTCTTCCTTCTTTACCAGAAGGGACCTTTACTTCCTTTGGCCCATCAATGTCTTAATGGCACTTTCACCATCCAGCATGTTTTACTGGCTTTTATTATTATTATTTTTTGCTGCACCATGCAGCATGCGGGATCTTAGTTCCCCAACCAGGGATCAGACCCGCGCCCCTGGCAGTGGAAGCGTGGAGTCTTAACCACTAGACCTCCGGGGAAGTCCCTGTACTGGCTTTTGTAGTTGTCCTTCCTTCTGAGCTGTAAGCCCTTTCAGGGCTCGGGCTGTGGCTTGTACACCTTTATGGTCTCCATGGTACTTTGCATATAATAGGCATTCAGAATGTATCTGTGAAGTGAGTGAATTTGGGGCCAGTGGGATTTGGTTACCGCATCCCTTGGAGAGCTGGGTGAGCAGTGCCCAGCGTGGGTTCACCTGCAAGAGCAGCTGTCTATTGCATGGGCTCTGGGTTCTGCTCTTTATTAAAAGTCTTCCCTGTTATAGCTGAGATCCTCCCCTCCATTTCAAACCCAGGCTCATGGGGTAGTGCAAATTCGCACAGCCGTCTTATAAGCAAATTGGCTCAAACCCCAAATCTCCTGGAAGCAGAGTGGCCTTGGGCGTGCTTTTAAAAAACTGCATGGATTTTAGAGCATGGAAAGACTTATGTTAGAGGAGCTCGACTCCTGCCAAGTCAGAGACAGGTATTATATTTATCTTCTATTATGGCGGAGTCGGCATTGTGATTGGTTTGTTTTGGGAGCTCCCCTCCATGTACCTAGACCAGAGGAAGATGATGTATGTATTGGCCGAGCCTCCTGCCAAGCACAGGGAGAATGCAGTGTGACCACTCAACTCGGTATGTGGAATTTGCTGGAGGAGCCACTCTTTCCACTTTACAGATGATTGAGGTGTCTGAGACCAGGCGACCTGAATCATATTAAGCCTGCTGGTGAGAAAGTCCTGGTACTCCCTCCCAGCCTCCTGGCCAGCCACTCCCACCCATTATTCCTCTATTTCAGCCACACTCAACTGTCTCTTCTGCCTCCGTGCCTTCTCTTCCTCCTGCATCTACCTGGGATATGTTCTTGCTTTTGTTCATCTCTTGCTTCTCTCTAAAGAGAAGAATGTACATCATTTCACAGAAGCCTTCCCAGTTCCTTCAGGATAATGTAACTAAGCCTTCTTTCCTTTCCCCTAGTCCCCCATACTGTTACTCTGCCTTTGCATTTATCACATTGTCCTCTGTATCTTGGATTTACTCCATTCCCTCCCTCTGAGCCCCTTGAGGGCAGGAACTGGATCTTATCTGTGTATCCTGCCTGGCACACAGAAGCTCAGAGCACGCTTGCACAAGTCAAAGTATTTGGATGTGATAGTAATAGTTAACATTTGCCAAGTGCTGTACCTGTTTGGTTAACAGAAGTGAGTCCTGGTTCTGGTGATGGTCACTCATTTTGGGTATCTTCAGGTTAATTTTAAGGGTATTGAGGAACTCTCCAAAATAAAATATAATTAAATTTATGTGAATGGAAACATACAGCATGCATATGCCTTGTGAAGTAGACATCCAGTGGATGTCTGTGGGTTGACCAAATGTGTGAGTGAGTGGATGAATGGACTGAGCCTCCGTCCTCTGGGAAGGAGGGAAGGGCGGAATGTACTGCACTTCTGCACCGCTCTTGAAGCTGCATTTGTTGCTTGGCTTGAGGGCTGAGGCAGGAGCTGAGCTGACAGCAGCTCTCGGGGAATCCATATTTTTTCTTTCTAGTCATTTCTGTTTTTGAGAACAGAACAGCAGGTCTTGTGTATCTCCTCACGTGTTCCTAGATCCCAAGGGTTTACCCTTTTCTTAAGAATCGTAGAATTCCACCACCAAGTTTCAACCTGACATGGAACATGCACTTGTAGCTTCCCAGTCCTCACCTCACAATGCTCTGTGAAAGTGGTTAGTGTCATTGTAGAGTGATGCATATGGAGAAGAACTAAATGCTCCCCGTTTAATGAAAGTGCTGGGGCTGTATGACGAATGCTCTTATGATGTACCCCAACGGAAGTGTGGGTGGTGCAGTTGTCAACATTTTGCTTGCATTTGTATGTGTTTATCCAGGCAAACATGAGAAAGACCAGTTCTTTCAAGTACTTGACACATACAGAAGTGAAGAAAATTTCATTTTATATTGTGAGAACAATGGCAGCAAAAATTGCCAAAAGGGCTGGTTTGTATACCAGCTGTTACCAAAGTTGTGTGTTGCATATACAAAACTCTGCTTATTCAGCAGGTAACCTCTTAGAGCCATGCTATGTGTGTAATATACAGTGTGGGCATTATTCCAAGATATTATCTTTTTATTTTTATGAGTTATTTGTAATGACGTGGATAATAATTCTTAGGAGTTTACTTTTTCATACTAGAGTTTGTTACCCACTCAAGGAAAGGTTGAGCTCCAGATATTTCAAATGAGGCAATAAATCATTTTTTTACATTGGCTGACAAACTCTATTACCTAAATCTCTCAAATATAATTTGGTACCCTCACTTGTATATCTTGTTGAAACTTTTACAATAAATTGAATGAGTTCCATTAGGCAATACGGGATTGTGTTCTCACTGTGCGTATTTACAAAGGCTGGTAGAATGTCAGTGATGAAATCGAAACTTAGTTTGAACTTAGTATTTGAAACAAAATAAATTTGACTCTTGAAATTTTGCGTAAATATCTGTCAGAGCCTGGTACCAAGTATCTGGGGATTTTTAGAGCTGACCTCATTGAACGTTGAATTATGTTCCAAGATACTTTTTTTTTTGCGGTACGCGGGCCTCTCACGATTGTGGGCTCTCCCGTTGCGGAGCACAGGCTCCGGACGCACAGGCTCAGTGGCCATGGCTCACGGGCCTAGCCACTCCGCGGCGTGTGGAATCTTCCCGGACCGGGGCACGAACCCGTGTCCCCTGCATCGGCAGCCAGACTCTCAACCACTGCGCCACCAGGGAAGCCCGCCAAGATACATTTTAACAGTGCTTTCCTCCACACATAAAAGCTTAAACTGGCCAGTGAAACCATTCTTCACCTCCCTCCAAACTGAACATTTCCTAATAAGAAATGTAATCCAACTTGAAATAAAAATTTCCTAGGGCCTTCCCTGGTGGCACAGTGGTTGAGAATCCACCTGCCAATGAAGGAGACACGGGTTCGAACCCTGGTCCGGGAAGATCCCACATGCTGTGGAGCAGCTAAGCCCGTGCACCACAGCTACTGAGCCTGTGCTCTAGAGCCCGTGAACCACAACTACTGAGCCTGCATGCTGCAACTACTGAAGCCCGTGTGCCTAGAGCCTGTGCTCTGTAAAAAGAGAAACCACCGCAATGAGAAGCCCGCGCACCGCAACGAATAGTAGACCCCGCTTGCCACGATTAGAGAAAGCCCATGCGCAGCAACAAAGACCCAACGTAGACAAAAAAAAAAAAAAAAAAATTTCTTATTGTCCTAAGTTTAGGTTTCTGGTTAGTTTAACTGAATGGATTCCTGAGGCTGCAAGTAAAAGGCTAAATAGATACCATTTGCACTATTTGTGAATCAAGATTTTGCATTCCTGCTTTATATTTTTTTATATTCCTTATACTGTCAGAAAAATAAAAGGGAAATATATTAGATGTTTCATTTGTAATTTAATCTTATGTTCATGAGAGCAGCCTCACTGTATTTATAATAAATAAATACTATAAATTAAATAAGAAATTCAAATACGACTTTTTATCTGTTTTATATATTGGGGGCATATGTAAGGTTTCCTTTGACAGAGGGTGATTCTGCTGTTAAAAACCATCGCCAAGATATTTCTAAAGCTGACAGTGGAGCTTCTGGGCTGCAGCCTGTTGTGTTGAATTGGAAACTTGTCATTGAGCCCCTTTCCTACCTGGCTCCTTCTAGGACTCTCAAGATCCTCTCGTGTGGCTGGACCAGATGTGGTGCTCCCCACGCACGTGTCCTGCAGTTCATGCAGGCTTGAGTGGGAGGGGCAGCCTGGCAGGCTCTGGCAGGGTAGTGGTGGTCACAGCTGTATCTCCTCACACTCCCCACGACGGCCCTCTTTTCCCAGAGAAGAGCAGGTGTCATTCCCATTTTATGCTGACGGGAAAACTAAGCTGAGAAAGGGCATATGATTGACCCAAGGTCATCTCTTGACCTTGACCCCAGCACTCTTTTCACCAGGCCATGTGACACTTGTAGATCTCAGTGGCTGTGCCTAAGAGGAGAGTTTTGGTTTGTAAAACCTGTTGGCTCTAGATTGTTGGCTATTTGGAGATTTTCTAGAAAGCTTAAGTAAGGGAAAGGAATAACAACATTTGCGACACTTTTTTTTTTGTTAGCAGTAGCATGCCAGCAGAAGACTTGTATACGTGCGGTGCTGTGCTTGTGTGCCTGGATGTTCCTCTCATTTTCTGTGGAGGAAAGCAGTTGATGTGTTCTTTCGAAAACACTGGACCCAAGACCTTAGGATCACCCTTCCACTCCTCCTCATGCTTTTTCCTTTGGCGGCCAACCAGCTCCCTGCCTCTTATGTGTCAAAAACAAAATCCCTCCCTCCAAGGATGTGATAGAGCTATCTGCAAGCCATTTTAAGGCACATATTCAATGTAATGATGGCTCTTGAATGAGTTTTCACAAAGTCTGTGCATCAGAACTTAACTGCTTCACTCACAGTGACCTCCCCAAGCTTAGCTGCATCACTCAGAGGTGATTGCTATGCTCTGTTTGTTCTTAATGTATTTGTAATTCTAACCTACTTAATTACTGCTTCCCATAGCATAAATGACTGGAGGGGACCATTTATGGCTCTGAAGTAGAGAGGGGGCATCTGCTGGAGAGAGAGAAGCTGATAGCTGATAGTATGGGAAGAGACAAACTCAATAGTAGACACATTTTAAAAGTATATTAAACTGGGGTTCTTTAGCCCTCATTGCCCTGTTGTTTTGAGTGGTCAACACCCCTGTGGGTGTTCATGGTATGACTGTGATCCTTAAGAAACATGCTTCTGTCTAGTGAACTCTATTTAAGAAGGCAGGGAAGAATTGTAGAAATAGTCTTCAAAAAATAAAAAGTTTTGATGCTCCAAGTGTTGATCTGTATTCATACTGAAAGTATATTAACGAAGAATGAAACTGCAGCTTGCCCCCCTCCCCCGTCTCCTATTGCTGACGATCCTTCAGCTCTACCATCTCCCACCTCCTCCCCCTCCTCCAGCCAGTAACTCTCCTTGCCTGTTCACTCGATGCCATCCCCTGGATGCCAGCTGTTGTGCTGTACTACTGAACTTTTCAAGGTACTGTACTGTAAGATTAAAATTTTTTTCTTTTTTTTGTGTGTTTTTAATGTATTATTTGTGTGAAAAGTATTATAAACCTATCACAGTACAGTACCATACAGCCGATTGTGTTAGTTGGGTACCTAGGCTAACAGTTGGACTTATGAACAAATTGAACTTTCGAATGTGCTCTCGGAATGGAACTCGTTCGTATGTAGGGGACTTACTGTAAGTGCTCTTGGCTCTAGCTCTGCTATGGCAGTTCCCAGAGTCCCTTAGAAGACAAGAATGATGAGCGGGGATATACATACTTGCTGCATGGCTGCTCCTTCATGAGGGTCTGTCTTGCAGAAGCTACAGGCTCTCTGTATACTGACAAGGGATCGTACCTGTGATCCCTTTGCTTTGTGGTCAGAGCCCAGAGTTAAGGACCTCTCTGTGGAATAGTGGTCTTCACTTGAGGTCTGTGCAGTTATGTGTGCCTCTCGTGCAGCCCAGAGTTAACCTTGGTAAGGCTCTTGAACCCTGGACCAGAATAGAATCATGCCTGCTTTTCTTGAAGAGGCAGAGTTGGTGAGGTGAGTATGAATTGGTGCCAAGGGTCAGAGATTTTATCCTGCTGAAGGTATTAACTCTGTTGATCAAAATCACCCTTCATTGAGGTGGGGTGGTGGTGGAATTTTATATATTACTGGTCAGGGTCCACATAACTTTTCTGGAGGGAATTTTGACAACAGGGATTAAAAGGTCAAATGTGCATATTCTATGACCTGGCAGTTCTACTTCATATAATTTATCTTAAGGAAAGATTTGTATGAGTATGTTCCTCACCATACTGTTTAATATAGTGTCAAACTAGGACTTTATTCTACATTAAAAAAAATTAGTTTTTTTAAAAATAAGTTTCCTTGCTTTTTATTTTTTTTATTTATTTATTTTTTGTGTGTGTGTGGTATGCGGGCCTCCCTCTGCTGCGGCCTCTCCCGTTGCGGAGCACAGGCTCCGGACGCGCAGGCTCAGCGGCCATGGCTCACGGGCCCAGCCGCTCTGCGGCATGTGGGATCCTCCCAGACCGGGGCACGAACCCGGTTCCCCTGCATCGGCAGGCGGACGCGCAACCACTGCGCCACCAGGGAAGCCCTTTGCTTTTTATTTATTATTATTTTAAAAATATCATTTATTTGTTTATTTGGCTGTGCTGCATCTTAGCCGCGACATGCAGACTCTTAGTTGCGGCATGTATATGGGATTTAGTTCCCTGACCAGAGATCACACCTGGTCCCCCTGCATTGGGAGCATGGAGTCTTAACCACTGGACCACCAGGGATGTCTCCTTTTTTTTTTTTTATTTTTAACTTTTTTGTTTGTTTTTAAAAAATATTTATTTATTTATTTGGCTGGGCTGGGTCTTAGTTGCTGCATGCGGGATCTTGGTTGCCGTGTGTGGAATCTTTGTTACGGCATGTGGGATCTTTAGTGTGGCATGCGAACTCTTAGGTGCGACATGCATATGGGATCTAGTTCCCAGACCAGGGATCAAACCTGGGCCCCCTGCATTGGGAGCAAGAGTCTTAACCACTGGATCACCAGGGAAGCCCTGTTTTATTTATTTATTTAGCCATTTATTTATTTAGCCATGCAGCATGTGGGATCTTACTTCCCCCACCAGGGATCGAACCCACGACCCCTGCATTGGAAGCTTGGAGTCTTAATCACTAGACCACCAGGGAAGTCCCATAATTCAAGTATAGTTGATTTACAATGTTGTGTTAATTACAGCTGTACAGCAAAGTGATTAAGTTGTACACATGTATACATTCTTTTTTTTATATTCTTTTCCATTATGGTGTCTTATAGGGTATTGAATGTAGTTCTCTGTGCTGTACAGTAGGACCTTGTTGTTTATCCATCCTGTATATAATAGCTTACATCTGCTAACCCCAGCCTCCCACTCCATCCCTCCCCCACTCCCCTCCCCCTTGGCAACCACCAGTCTGTTCTCTATGTCTGTGATTCTGTTTCTGTTTCATAGATAGGTTCATTGTGTCATATTTTAGATTCCACATATAAGTGAGATCATGTAATATTTGTCTTTCTCTTTCTGACTTACTTCACTTTATATGATAATCTCTAGTTGCATACATGTTGTTGCAAATGGCATTATTTTGTTCTTTTTTATGGCTGAGTAGCATTCCATTGTATATATGTATCACATCTTTATCCATTCATCTGTCGATGGACAATTAGTTTGCTTCCATGTCTTGGCTATTGTAAATAGTGCTGCTATGAACATAGTGGTGCATGTATCTTTTTGAATTAGAGTTTTGTCTGGATATATGCCCAGGATTGCTGGAGCATATGGTAATTCTATTTTAGTCAAACTAGGACTTTAGAACATTCATTGATAAAGGAGTAGTTGAATAAACTCCAGTAAAACCATGTAGTAAATATTATAAAGCTTTTGAAAATGATGAGGTCATCTTATGTATTGTTATGGAAAGATGGCAAGGAACTTATGTGAGAAAGTTAGATTACAGATCAGTATGTATAGTGTGATCCTATTTTTAATATATATATGTGTGTGTGTATATGTATGAAATGAATACATATTATGTAATTTGATATGCATTAATTTTGTGGGGGGGAGAAGAATATACATCAAATGCTAATAGTGATCACTTATTTAGGATTTAGAATTATGTAAGGACTCTCATTTTCCACCTCATTCATTTTGTATTGTTTGAACTGTTTATTAAATGGAAAACCAAAAAGTTTTTATTACCTATTTATTTTTAAAATTGATGTATAGTTGATTTACACTGTTATATTATTGGTAGTGTCAGGTGTACAACATAGTGATTGAATATTTTTCTAGATTATACTCTATTTAGAGATAGTTACTTCTTAGAAAACCAGCATGGGCCTGTTTTTGAGGTCTTCTAATTTTTTGACTTGCTGGAAACTTTCTGGTTTCCCTTTTTATAAGGGAACTTTTTATACTTTTTAAAAGTCCAAAACTGCAACACATTTTTTTTTTCCTCTCCTAAACTTGTATAACAGGAATGAGCAAAGACATATTAAGTAAAAAGGAACGGAATTGTGGATGTGTCTTTTGTGAAAATAATGTGGCAGTCATCACTGGGTGTCCACTTTATCAGGTGTCTGGGATGCAAGGGGTTCTTCGAAGAATTTGCAGCGAAGAGACGTGATTATCAATTGGATGGTAGGTGCTAATGCAGCAGCACGGTGCCCACAGTGAGAAGGCAACGATTCTAACCATTCATTCAGTAAAGACTGAGCACCTTGTCTGGCCAGCTACTCTTGTAGGCGCTGGGGACAGAGCACAGAGCAAGGCAGGTAAGATCCTGTGCTCACGGAGCTCCCGTGCAGCAAGAGAGGGAAACAGACATGTCATGAAGAGCATGATCAGTGTGATGACAAAGAGGCAAGAAAAGGATAGGTAAGGTGGTTGTTGTGCCCCATGAGTTAGGAAGTAACTTCGGGAGGAGTACTGATGGTGAGCAGAGGAGAGGACTGGTGTTAGCTGCAAGGAAGGGTGTGGAAGAGATGGGATGGCATTCCAGGCAGAGGTTCTAGCGGGTACAAAGGCACAGAGAAAAGAAAGGCTTATATCTGGGGATCTGCACCTGTTGTGGATGGACCCCAGGTCTGCAACAGTGTTTCTGGGGCTCCACGGTGAACATGTTTAGGAGTCTGGATTGTATCTATTAGTGACCAGCTGGCCCGCAGAATTTATGAACTGGGAAGAGATGTCATTGGATTGGTGGTTTAGAAAGTTTTCTTTGACTTTGAGGCTGGTTTGTAAGGGAAGGAGACAGGAGTCTCAGGATATGCTCACCAGGGAGGCCACTGCACTGGCTCGGGAGGAGGTGATCTGGTCGTGTCCGAGGGCCTCCGCCCATGAGGCCCATTCACATTTCCATATCCACCCAGCTTCGGTTGATGCTTATGCGTGGATGACTCTCACCACGGCTCTGCTCCGTACTTGCTGTGTGGCCTCGAGCAAGTTACCTAAACTCTGTCTCACTGTCCTCTTTCGGCAAAATGGGAATGCTAATATACTTATCTCAAAGATTGCTTTGAAGAAATTAAACAATCATGTAAAATACGGGGCACATTGGCTACAATATATAACGTGTCATGACGACCACCACCACTACTACTACCATTAGTATTACTACTGTCACCACCATCCTTTCTTCCCTTGGGAAATATATCAGTCACGTGGGAGAATTGGGGAAAAGTAAAATGAGAGACCAGTTTTATTTATTTGTTTGTTTGTTTGCCGCAGGAAGTCCCAAGAGACCAATTTTTTATCTGGGTGAGAATAAATCACATCCAGTGTGCTTGGCATTAATTACGCAAGCATCAGAGGGCAATTTTGAATTGGCCACAATTGACGGGTACCATCTGGGAAGACTTCGTTGGGGAAAGTGAGTCTTAAATAGTTCTTGGACCTGAATTGACAAGGAGAAGCATAAAGTGTGGACCCCAACTGAATTGGAAAGGTCTTTGGTCTTCTTTATAGTCTGAGGGTTCTCAAGTTGGGGGCCAGATATTTTTTAGGGGCTGGGGGAAAGGGCTGTGCAGTTAGTGTGAGTGTCCTCAAACCCATATGCCCAGCCAAGAATTGTCTGCAGGCTCACTTAATTCTATGTGTGTTGTCTAAAATTATGCCTGAGTGTTTTTAGATTTTCTTGGATAGAATTAATTGTCTACAATGCAAATTCACTTCAAAACATTCCTGGAAGTCATAGTAGTTTATTGACTGTTAGATATTGGATACTGAAAGTAGGACTGCTATTAGATGGGTGTTGTATAGAATGTTTTGATGTTAAAAGGGGTTCCCAAACTTGAAAAAAGTCAGGAACCACAGATTTTGCCTAATAAAACCAGAAAGTTGATACTGGTAGCATTCCGGCTCATGTAATGTAGCTGGAGGCTTTTGGCTGCAAGTAACAGAAAAACCAACTCAAAATGGCTTTATAATAAGGAGAACTTTTATCTCATAGGACTAGAAGTCTGGAGGTAGGGTGATCCTAGAGTACGTTAGCTCAGCAGCTCAGTGACCTCATCAAGGACCTGGTTCTTTCCATTTTTCTCTCTGCCATCCTTCGCATGTCAGCTCCCTCCTCTTATGTTAGCAAATGACTGCAGCAGTTCCAGGCATCACATCACACTAATGCCCAGAAGTATTTGTTCCCAGACTCTCTCATGGTCAGCAAATGGCTGCAGCAGCTCCAGGCATCACATCACAACACTAATGCCCAGAAGTATTTGTTCCCAGACTCTATTCTTTCATTAAGGATAGAAGGTTCAGGGTGGTAGCCAGTAGAAAGCTCTCAAGCAGTCACATCTGAGGGCTGTTCTGCCAAGAGGCTAGCCCCAGAGAGCCCCAGGGAGCTAGAAGTGGGAAATTCTGTTTGGAGGGTGGGATGCTGATGGTAGAAATTGTACCCATCCCTGTTCCCAGGAGCTTCAACCTGGTCAGCCTCCAAATGGTGCTCTGGGGAGAGACTGGCTGCTGCTTTGGCCTTTTAAAATGAGAGTACACCATGTATACTGGCACAAGCTTCAAAGATAAAATGGAGAATGAGACAGGAATGGACTCATCCTTCTTTCATTCATACATGTATTTGTTCATCCCTGTTAGTACTTCCGTAGGGCCGCCATAACAAAATACCACGGACTGGGTGGCTTCAAGATGAGGGTGTTGGTGGGATTGGTTTCTTCTGAGGCCTCTCTCTTTGGCTTGCAGATGGCTGCCTTCTTGTTGTGTCCTCACTTGGTCTTTCCTCTGTCTGCGTGCACCCCTGGTGTCTTTCTGTGTGTCCAGATCTCCTCCTCTTCTTAGGACTCCAGTCCTACCGGATTAGGGCCCACCTTATGACCTCATTTTACTTTCATTATCTTTGTGAAGACCCCATCTCCAAGTACCATCACAGTCTGAGGTACTGGGGGTTAGGGCTTCAATATATGAATTTTGGAGAGACACAATTCAGCTAATAACAGCCCCAGTTGTCTACTGTGTGCCAAAATGTGCCCTGCACTGTCCTAGGCACTAGGGCTATAGCTGTGAGTAAAAGAGACAGAGATCCCTGCCTGTATTGTATGCAGCTTGCCTTGGGATGGGGAATCGAGTAGTCCTCAGTCACCGATTCTGGCTTCAGTTTAGGACCATCTAACGTAGTATGATTTCAGCTCTTCCCTCTCCCCCAGACTCCTTATTACTGTAAATTCCATGCTCTGGAGTCATTCCTTCTTCAGAGACACGGGTAGAAACACCTTGTGACCTAGTGTAGCCAGCAGAACAGGTGTGTGAGAGAGAGAAGACATCCTTTCTAGTTTAGAGGGGCTTCTTGAGGGGTCAGAGGATGGAACCCAGCCTGGAGGCTGGGGAGGAGGGGGCGGGGAGAGGGTGTAGGTTGGGTCAGGTGGTTGGAAACGGGGGGCAGGGGTAGCTGCGTCCCCTTCAGCTGGGTGCTGAACACAGGCACCCTGCTCCTGCGGAAGCTTGTTTCTGGAAGTTGCAGCAGACCAGCCACCGCACTGGGGGCTGGTCTACATGAAGCAGGATCCTCTACCAGCAAAAA
This sequence comes from Physeter macrocephalus, assembly GCF_002837175.3. NCBI lineage: Eukaryota > Metazoa > Chordata > Mammalia > Artiodactyla > Physeteridae > Physeter > Physeter macrocephalus. Next base: position 67,144,187 of record NC_041229.1, read on the forward strand.
GATGACGACTTGATGAAGCCTCAGATGATGGTTAGCATTTTTTAGCAATAAAGTACTTTGAAATTAAGGTATGTACATTGCTTTTAGGTATAACGTTATCACACACTTAATCGACGCCAATATAGTGTAAGCATAACTTTTATATGCACCAGGAAACCAAAAAATTTGTGTGACTCGCTTTACTGTGACATTGTGGCTTTATTGTGGTGGTCTGGACGGAACCCTCAATACCTTTGAGGTAGGCCTGTAGTTTATAGTGACCATAGGCTACAATATCAGGAGTAATTTGGGGCTAATAAATAAGTAAGCAGCACAATTGAATGGGGAATAATTATATGTCTCTGTTATAATGCTGCCTTCTACATACAGCTGTGTGTGTTTGGTACTGTGTTTTTAAATGAAAAGATCAGATTAGGTTTGACTTTCTGTCACCAGATGGAGTCTAGCTGTACCTGAAACACGGATTAGGAGGCAGGGCCTTTCATTCCTGGGTATCTTGACTGATGGGGGTCTCGTGTTTTATGGATATAAGATGTGCTGGGTGAGGAGGACAATGGAATTACGCTTCCCACAGAAATCACTCCTGGACTGAGAATCGAGTTTGCACGTGTGCCCTGTAGCATTCATTCTTGCCGAGTGCTGGGAGATGGGTGGTTATTAGGTTATGTCAAAGTGGTGTTTGCCTTAATACACGATCCTCCTGCAGTAACTCAATAATGGGAGGTAGAAGGAGGGAGGGTGGGAATGTGGTGACCTGCGTATTTCTGAAACACGGTGCCTCTGGAGGTTGAGGAAGCTTGGTGTGGTGATATCAGGGAGCCGTGAGGGACCTGTACCCAGGCCCACGACAGGTTTGAATCCACTAACACTGGCACCTCTTGTGAGGCAGTATATAGGTTCAAAAGAACAGCATCTGGGCCTAGACTGCCTGGCTCCTGGCTCCTGGCCTACCAGTTTCCAGCTTTTTGCCTTTGGGCAATTTACTTAACCTTGCTGTTTACTGAATAGTACAATAGGGGTATTAATAGGAGTTCCTACCTCATAGAGCTGTTGTAATAGTAAAATGAGTCAATGTACATGAAGCGCTTAGAATCATGCCTGGCTCATGCATCTTTACTGAGATAAAGCAGGAAGAAGTGGCTTTCTTTCCCCTTTAACCTCATACTGTGAGGTAGGGTACACACAGCTCTGGTAGGAATGGCTCAAAACAGGCTCACGATTCCGCCCCCTCCTCCCACCATCTCATATAGAGAGGCATGGACATCCCTGGGAAAGATCCTGGGTGTTCTTTGTGCGTAGTAGTCCATGGATGATGCTTGGCCCTGACATGACCCGAGGCTCACCTGCTAGACCTGTCCCTTGCTGGCTGCGGGACCTTCAACAGCTTCCTCCCTTCTCAGAGCATGAAACAGAGATAAGCGGGCATCCCCACAGCCCTCACAGGACTGTCTTGGGGGCATCAGAGAAGATAACGGAAGTGGAAGGGCTTTATAAGCTGCAAAGTTCCGCTTCAGAGGGAAGGGAAGGCATCATTGCTCTTACCATCATCTTCCTCACTATCCTCTTGCGTCCCCTTGGCCTCCCTGCAGCTCCCCCCACCCCAGCCCTTGTGGGACAGGGGCTTTTTTTTTTTTTTTTTTTTTTTTTTTTTTTTTGGTACGTGGGCCTCTCACTGTCGTGGCCTCTCCCGTTGCGGAGCACAGGCTCCGGACGTGCAGGCTCAGCGGCCATGGCTCACGGGCCCAGCCGCTCCGCGGCATGTGGGATCCTCCCGGACCGGGGCACGAACCCGTGTCCCCTGCATCGGCAGGTGGACTCTCAACCACTGCGCCACCAGGGAAGCCCGGGACAGGGGCTTTGAAATCATGTTTATAGAAGGATGTGGTTCTTCTGTAAGGATTTTGATATCTCCCACGTTTTTTTTTGGTGGAATTATTGACATAATTCAAGTTTGAAGTTGTGTGAGAATAACATTTTGATTTCGCCTAAGGGCATTTCTGAATCCGGTTCCTTCCTTTCCTTTTCTCTTCGCTAAATTACATTCTTGTTTTATCCCTGTAGGGTTCTCAAGCAGAGTAGTGCAAGGCTAGTCTGTAGTCAGATAACTTTTCACATTCATTTTAGTGTGACCCAGGCTTTTTTTTTTTAAAGGAGAAATTCCATCACGTTCCAATAACCTCCATCCTAATGTTACCTTAAGTATCTTCCTGTACCCTAATTTGGGCTGAGTAGTATAAATTTTACTTCCATATGCTTTACATGTATCATCATGTTCAATTAAGGGCAGTTCTGTAACTTTTAAGAGTTGGAAAACTTTGCTCTGGGGTGTTCTTGGCGGGGGGCGTCCAAGAGTCTTTTGAGCAACCACTGTTGAATTGTGGTTGCTTTTTGGGATTGCCAGAGCTTGGGAGGCTATCTCTTAGACAGTGACATTTCCAGGAATCAGGGAACAGCCCACTGTCCTGGTCTGGGTCACCCCAAGACCCCTCCTCAAGGTCTCTGCAGGGGCAGCAGCCCCTGTTTGCTCACCCCAAACAGAGTAGAATGAGAGCAGTTTGAGGAGGTGATAGAAGGTGCCTGGGGGTGGGTGAGAGACTGCGGTGGCATGCTGTAGCATGCTGTGGAGGCATGTCCTTGTCCCAGCGTGAGAGAGGGAAGGAGAGGGCCCCACACACATCACTCACGTGAACGAGGGTAGGATACTGTCTCATAGGCTCTCCAATACCTGAGAGGGAGATGCTGCCTGTGAGTCAGCCTCATGCCTTACCGAGCCGCTGCACAGTCCCTGGCCACGCGGGGCATCGCTCAACCTCTGAGACCGTATGCTGCGTGCCTGATTCCAGAGGGCTTCTCAGCACATCTCCGTCTCTTCCTCTCCTCCCCTTCCACTTTTTTGGTCAAAAGGCCAGTCTAGGGACAAGAATCGTTTTGCACTGAAAAGGACAAGCAGTGCTGAGGTAGATCTTGGCAGCCTTTTCAGAATTTGATCTGGGAGAAGCCCTGGGTTGGAGGTGGGGTAGGGGTAATGATTTAAACAGCAAAGAGCTTGACCAGATATACCAGCCTTGAGCTTTGAGCCCTGAGACTTGAAAATTATGCTTTGGGAAATAAACACTGGGGGCATGGCCTCCCAAAAGAGGGGAAGGCAGGGCGGGAGGAACATTTGCCCAGTAGCATTGCCCATAATGAAAATTCGAACCCTTCCACTTCACAAGCCAGGGTGTGTTGGTGGATGGAACAGGCTGTAGATTCCCTAATCTGCGACATCCTTAAAGCATGAATGAGTCTGAATCCCCAGAGCCTGTTGCTCCATAAATAGTTACTGAAGTGACTTGAATTGTAGATTTCTTTTCTTTGGGAAGGATGTTTGAAATCTAACTTGAACATTTTGCGGGGGCCCAGAGAGGCTAGGTGACCTTCCGGATCCCAGCCAGTAATTGGTCGAGGTGGAGCTCCATTCCCAGCTTCTCCTCGTAGGGAGGGGCATTTCTCATCATATCGTGTTGCTCTTCTAATTAAATCGTGGTTAATGTCTATGGCATGTTTAATTTCTAATTAGATGACTTTATGGATCAATTTGCATTTAATGTTAAATCTAATGTGGAAATCATTAAAAAGTTAGATCCCTGGGGAGAGGAATAAGCACTTATTCCATGCCTATTAAAAATAACAGGTATATGCCCTGTGTTAATACATGAAGCTTTTTATGGGGAACAGGAAAAAAATCAGTAGAAAATGCAGGACACATAGGTAGTGTGTATGCTTGTGAATTGGGGAAATGTCTAGTGTTCAGATTTTACAATGCTTGTAGTGACTGTTGTAGTAGGTACCATTTACTGCAACTTTATTGCATGCCAGTCCTGTGATAAGTCCTTTAAGGGCATTGTTTTGCTTAACTCTCAAAACAGCTCTCTGAGGTGAGCATTATTATTATCTCCCTTTATAGATGAGGAAACCGAGTCTCGGGAGATGAAGGTCTCGCAGTCAGCAAATGGTGAATGCAGGATTTGAATCCAGGCCAGTTTGATTTCATAATTGATCTCAACTCTTCATTACATTGGGAAGTGCTCCCGTGGGTGCTCAATAATTATAGCCAGTAGAACCCTGCACATGGTCTGGGTGTAAAGTCCATTGGATTCTAAAGTGTTTGCAGCTGATGGTAATTTGGGGGCAGCATCAGTGCTGCCATTACTTACTGCTTTCAAGGAGAGAGATGGCTCCCTAGGTGAGCAGCTGAGGCTCTCTCACAGCGTCCACAGGCTAAAGGGACAGTTCCTAGCAAGGGCGACTCCCTGTCCACAGCTTGTGTAAGGTTGGCCCCAGTGCCTCCTCTTGGAAGCCTCTTTAAGTTAACTGCAAATCTTTGAACGTGTGTATACAGTGGGTTTCCTTTGGACAATGGATCCTCTATGGGATGTTCTTTTAGACTTATATATTTTTTAATTTTCTTATTTTTCTTGTTTGACTACCCTGTATTTAGTTAAGACTGCAGAGAATGTGGTTTTGAGTCCAGAGTCTCTTACTTACTGCCTGGGTCTTTGGACAGACCATTTAGTCCTAGTTGCTAGTCTACTTGATGTCATTGTGGTTTCCTTGAGGACAGGTGAGTGTGGGAGCACCCAGCCCAGGGCACGGTGTACACTTGGTAAAGAAGTTCCGCATTCCCTCCTCCTGTAGGAACAGTGTCCGTTTATTGATGAGATGACTGGATCCAGGAGCCCTCGTATTTTCTCTGGCTCTTGCTGGTGCCTGTTGTTCATTCACTCAACCACTGTTCACAAATGCACAGCATCCTGGGCACTGTTATAGCGTCTGGGGACACAGTGCCACTGTGCAGGACAGGAGGGATGCTTTACAGCCCACCCCCACATCATGGGCCTTTCCCAGGGCTGCGGGCAGACAAGCAAGCAAACAAAATAAACACTAAGTGTAGTTGGTTGGAAGATACTGCCACACTACCAGCTCAAGCAGTCATTCATTCCCCCGTTTTTTCAGTAAGCGTTTTGAACACCAGTTATGTTCCCAGCACTATGCTAAACATGGACATGTGAAATTGGATCATGTCTGGGAGCCCAGGAATTATTTCACCAGAAAAAGAAGTGACTGAGGAATACAGATCACTCTCTTGTGTTCTTCCGTCTTAAACAATTTTAACTCTTTGAGGTTAAATACTCATTTGAACAAGTACAAGCTTCTAAACCCCACCCCCCTCCCCAATCCAGGGAACTTTCTTGTGTGTGGGGAGATGGACATATGAGTTTGGGTGTTTGGATTTGGCAGATGTTTGCATGATTCTTAACTAGCGGTTCTCAAATATTCTTGTGCGTAAGAATTGCCTGGGTAGCTGGTTAAATTCAGATTCAGGTGCTACACTCCCAGATACAGATCTTCCTTGATGGGGTTACATCCCAATATTCCTTAACTTTTACATTCTTTAATTGTAAATGTGAAATATGTTGGCTTAAAAAAAAAATCAGACTACGTCTGCCATGTACAGTAGAGAAAGTTCTATATAATACAGATCTTCCTCCACTTAGGATGACTTTATGTCCCAATAAAACCCATCCTAAATTGAGAATATTGTAAGTCAAAATACATTTGAAGCTTAGCCTATCCTGTCTTAAGAACACTTACCTTAGCCTACAGTTGGGTAAAATCATTTAACATAAAGCTTCTTTTATAATAAGTGTTGAACATCTCATGTAATTGATTGAATAATGTACTGAAAGTGAAAAACAGACTGGTTGTATGGGTGCAGAATGGTTGTGAGTGTATCAGTTGTTTCCCCTTGTGATCGCTGTCCAGCATCATGAGATAGTATGGTACCACTTATCGCTAACCTAGGAAAAGATCAAAATTTAAAATTCGAAGTACGGTTTCTGGTGAATGGGTATTACATTCAAACCTTGCAAATTTGAAAACTCCTTAAGTTGAACCATCCTTAAGTCTGGGATTGTCTGTACTCTGATTTACCAGGTCTGGTTTGGGGCCAACTGTCTGAGCTTTAACCTGACGCGCAGGTGAGTTGGCTGCAGGTGGTCTATGAACCACATGTGGATGGATCCACACAGTGCTGGGAGAAAGTTGAATCTCTTCATTTTACTAAGGAGGAAAAACTATTTCCCAGAGATGGAAGGGCTCTTGGAAGTAGTGGCAAAAGTAGACAGGATGGGCTGGGGCTTTGGAGCAGAAGTGATGTGAAGTCTCATCCTGTCTCTGTCATTTGTAGCCTCATACAGACTTGGGTAGGTCGTTCTGTTTCTCCAAGCATCCGATTGCTCATCAGCCTGCCTCACTGGCTGAGACATGTGATTGGAGGGACCCATGCAAAGCATAGGACAGAGACTCGTGCTAGGTATTGCACATGCCCTGAATTAGCGTATTGGTTTCTCAGATTCCTGATTCATCCTTTGAATGTGAGTTGAGCTGCTGCATATACACCCCGTGATTTCTCTTTATTTCACAAGATAAAATGCTATAACCACAATAAAGGAAATGAAACAAAAGAAAAATAGTTCACCCAGAAGCGTGCTGTTCTAACACAACTGTTTTCATTTTTCCTTTCAGCCCTTGTCTGTATGTAGACATATTTCTGTATAGCTGTAATCATATGTAGACTCAATTTTGTATTCTGCTCTTTTCAGTAAACCTTAAGCAAATGTTTTCCAAATGGTTACATAGTCTTCAAGATGATTTTTAATGGTCTTACAATCTGTCATCCCACAGGCTGAATTTATTTAACCATTCATCTATTATTGTACATTTAGATTTTTTTCCCCTACAGTTTTGTGCTATTATAAATAATACTTGGAGATATGGCTTCATCCTATGGTAGATTAGTTCCTTAGGGTGAATTCCCAAGAGCATGATTTCTGGGTTAAAGGGCACCAACATTTTTTTTTTTTGGCTCTCGATGGATTGCTAAACTGCTTTCCAAAAGACTTGTGTCAGTTTACCATGCCACCAGCAGTGCGGTAAGGTACCAGTTTCAGCATTTGGCCTGCATTAGATAAATGGTCATTTTTACAAAGATTTGGCTCCGTGGTGCCTCATTGTTTACTTGGTATTTTTGCTATTATGATAAGGTTGAATATGGCTTTATTATTGTCTTTTTTGGGTTTAATTTTTTTTGCTTTTGTTATAGGCAGGACCTAGCCATGTGAGGTCAGGTTTTCTGCTCAGGATTTTTTAGATTCTTGGATTTTACAGTTAAAAAGAACAAACCAAACTACCAGTACCCAAACCCAGAGCCCATCAGTATAATAAATACTTTGGACATATTTTACGGTTGGATTAGCTGTTTGTGATCTTAATATCCTTGCAGGTCACCGGTTAATAGGGTGATACTTGGAGAGGAGAGGGGCTCTTCCTCTTCTCCTTGGAGTCTGCTTTGTTCTTTCCTTCCAGTCATTCCCCCATTTCCTGTCCCCCTCCTTCCCTGTAAGCACTGTTTTTGTCTCTTTGGAGATAAAACATGAAAGGATCAGCTTTTCAGTCATGCTCCTTCAACTTATAAAATGCACGTTGCCTAAATTATGTAGTACGGAACCAGGTTGAAGAAAATCACAGCATTGTAGCAAATTGCCTTTAACTGCACTGCAAAAGCAAATGTCTCAGAATCGTAGAAAGGTGTGTTTGAGGGTGTAATCTTAGCTTGTGGTGAAGGGGAGTCTGACTTGTTTTTCAAGTCGGTCTTGAATAGCTTTGTTCTGGAATGCTCGCCCTCCTCAGCATGACAGAGTTTGCTTGATGACAGACTCTTTCACTCTGCCGTGCATACCAGGGCCGCAGAACTGGTTTGCTTATTTGCCTGGGGTAAATGATGGAAATGCCTCCCTCTTGCAGCAGCGCCCAGCATGAGAGGGGTGACTCTTGTCCCCCAGGTGCCCTTACAGTGGCCCCTGTGGTCGTCACTCCCCCACCACCCCCCAAGAACCACGAAAGCGCTGAAGGACACGCACTCCCTTGGGCAGGAGACACAGTTTCTTGGCACGTGGACGCCCTCCTTGGGTAGTGCTGCCCCAAGTGGGCGACAGTCTCATGTTGGCCGAATAGCCAGGCGTCTGTACATAAGAGAGTGGTCACGGCTCTATTGCAGTTTAATTCGTTAATGAAACAAGACGGAGCGCATTTTCCCCTCCTGCACACCTCCCGGGCTGTTTGAGATGAGGCACAATTAATTTATTTGTACTGTCTGTGGAGGCGTATGCCAGCTAATGTAGTGCAAAAGCTTTTATCTTTCTGTTTGTAATGAAGAGGGGCAGGCTGCTGGCAAATTGACAAGGATTACTGATGACTCATTCTCGGACTGCGAAGTGCTTTCTTCTGAAATGATAAAATGCGTGTGTACACACACGTAGATGCAAACCTAGTTCCTGTTTGAAATGGGCAGAACTGGTTTGGGAAAGTTCAGGTGCCCCTGAAACACTGCAGGAGAAAGAAAGAAAGAAAAGGCAGGTGAAGCTATTTCTCCAGCTCCTTGGCTTGGCCTGACTGAGGGCAGGACCCCTTGCTCAGTGGCAGCCCTGCCTTTCTGAGACAGAAACTCCCTGCCCAACCTCGAAAGGCTGGCTCCTTTGTCCGGTAGGCAGCCTTCCTCCACGGCCACCTTCCAGTGGCGCCAGGCAGACGCATGCCTGGTTTACCTGGGGGGAGCCGCGACTGGAGGGAGCCCGTACGCAGCAGCGAGGACCCAATGCAGCCAAAAATAAAAAATAAATAAATAAATGTATTTTAATAAATAAATAAATAAATTTTATTTATTTATAAATAAATAAATAAAGATGCTTCCTATCCAGGCAGCACCTTGGACGCTTGTGGCTCCTTTGTCCGGTAGGCAGCCTTCCTCCACGGCCACCTTCCAGTGGCGCCAGGCAGACGCATGCCTGGTTTACCTGGGGGGAGCCGCGACTGGAGGGAGCCCGTACGCAGCAGCGAGGACCCAATGCAGCCAAAAATAAAAAATAAATAAATAAATGTATTTTAATAAATAAATAAATAAATTTTATTTATTTATAAATAAATAAATAAAGATGCTTCCTATCCAGGCAGCACCTTGGACGCTTGGCTTTGTGAGGCTGTGAATTCTGGGCCTGTACAACGTTAGCCCGGGAGTGGAGTGTGCTGGGTTCCTTCCGGCCTTTCCCTGAGTTCCCCAGGCCTGGGCCTTGGCCATGCCTGTGTTAGTTGTGAACTGCTCTGTCACCCCACTTTGACATTTGGAAGAAGTAGTTTCTATAGTAGCTTACATTTGCTTGGCCCTTTATGGTATATAAGGCATTCTGGCATTACAGCAACTCTGTGAGTTGGTTATATTGTTATCCCTGTTTTATGGATAAGGACATTGAAGTACAGAGAGGTTAAGTAACACGTTGATGACCAAGGAACTAGCTGGTAAAAAGGCAGTTGTGATGAAAACCAGGACTTTGGAGTCTAAAACCTGACCTGTGATCTTTTAATGACATTCATTCATTAAGGATAAAATTAAACATTTTCTGTGTAAGAAGTATATAAATGATTGGCCAGGGAAGCTATTCAATAATTACATGAGAGAATATAGGCATTTCTGTAGTTCTGTGGAATAGCAGGAGGTTCATAGGATACTTTCTGAAGACCTGATAACAGTCTGTTTTGCCCCATTTTGCACTGTTCGAGAGAAATAACCTCTCAAGTACAATCTAAATGTTCCTTCCTGTGTCAGATGGCTGGTCAAGCTGGCTGTGCAATGTGGGCTCAGTATAAGTGCCCCAGTCGGTTCTGTGACCTGGGCGTAAGCAACGCAAGCCACTGCATGGCCTTCTTGACTTTCAGAGCTGGAAGGAGCCATGGAGATTTTACAGACGAGGAAACTATGGCCTAGAGAGTGAGAGATTTTGTCTTAGGAGGAATTCCATTCATTTATCCCACCATCCATCCGTGCGTCTGGCAAATGTTTATTGAGGCTGTGCTGGGCTGGGAGATAAAGCTTGGGCTATGAATGAAACAGAGTCTTGTTTCAAGGGACGTACAATAGTGGGTAACACAGCCGGGCAGGCACTCACAGTGTGGGGTTAGGGCTGTAGTGTCTGAAGTGGGAGGGCTCTGTTGGGGGGATGGTCAGTGGGGCCTTCCTTAAAGGAGTGGTGCCTACGGTGAGACTTGAAGGATGGAGCTGAAAGTCATTGAAACATGGAGAACCTATGTTGACTGAAAATTGGGGCCTTCCCAACCAAACTCAAATACAACAGAAGTCGGTTCCACTGAAAAGGCTTTATGTGCTTGGAAACAACAGGTGTTAGGGTCTGTGAGATTCAAGCATGTGTAAGAAGTGCTCGCTCCAGGTCCGTGCCGTGCAGTATGTAGCCACCAGCCACATGTGCTGTTCAGCACTCAGAAGGAGGCTCGTCAATTGAGATGCTCCATCAGTGTACAATGGCCACTGGACTTCAAAGACTTAGTACGAAAGGAGAATATAAAATACCTCATTGGCAGCTATTTTTATATTGATTACAGGTAGAAATAATATTTGGGTTGTTGGGTTAATAGATGTTATTAGAATCAATTACATGTGTTTCTTTTTTCCTCTTTTAATGAGGCTACTAGGAAATGTGTGACGACACTTGTGGTTCGTGTTGCGTTTCTGTTACGTGGCAGTACTAGGTGGAGAGAGAGGCCTGGGAGAGGAAGCGAGTAGGTGATGAGAGCACGGGATTTAGAGTGAAGAGGTGTGAGTCGGGTCCCAGGGGCACAGCCTATGGCAGGCCTGCACATCACTGCACCTCTCTGCCCTCCTAACAGGGCACTAACAGCCTTACAACTGGGGCTAAGAATGAAATCAGAATGCCTATGAGAAGTACACCCCATTATTGGGGGTGGCTCTCTTTGTAATAAAACAGTTTAGGGTGAAGACAGGATATATACCATGCAGTATATACCGATATTTTAAAAGACAGATGAGAAATTTGGCCAATTGCAGAATAAGAGGCTGGTGTGTGGGAAATGCATTCAGTACACAATGAATTACAGACTGGGGGTGGATCTGTGTGAGATGCTGTGGATAAGAAAATTCCATTTCTGTTGCACTTGGCTTGCTCTGCTCCAGGAATTCCCTCACCCTTCACATCGGAGTTTGCATCCAGGCTTTCGTAGTCCTTGTTCCTTGTTTTGTTTAGTCTCCAAAGGCCAACAAGGGCTAACCGTTTCTTTACTTCTTTTTTATCTTTGGGTATTTAGTATTTTAATCCTAAAACTCAGCACTCATTAAATACTTGAGGAACGAATTGTCATTCTGTCAGTATTTACTGAAGACCTGGATGTGTCAGATATCTGCTGGGCTCCAGAGATGCTGCACTGAACAGAAAGCTACCCTGACCCCAAGACGCTCACTGTGGGGAAGGAGACAGTTAACAAGCTAAGGTAGAGAGGACTGCAGGAGATACGAAAGCGTTCCTAACTGCTAGATCTTGTGGCCCAAAGGATAACTTGGTTAAAGATAGTGAAGGAGAGAGCTAAGAGACAGTTGTAGCTGACTGGAGTATACTTTCTTATAACTCCCTTTCAGACAGTGAAACCCAAGAGCTGAGTTTGCTTGGGATCTTACCAGCCCCCAGCCCGCAGGGGTTTCCAGCACTGTGGCAGTGTTCGATATTAATGTTACGTTTGTATATTAAGTACACTTTCCATTGTCAGTTTACGGACCGCAAGAAGCAAAGATGTTGCAGAGCACGTGGAGCAAACTGATAGCCCTTCCCATCAGGAGTGACCTGGGCCAACTGGAAGGCTCTCACGGGACTGGTGGGGTAGACGCAGTTTGGCAGGGCCAAGCAGAGGGTATGTGGGGGCATGAAGTAGCTGTGACCTGGCACTGGATGGCAGGCAGGCAGACAGTCATTTCAGCGGGAGAGAGCATCTGATACTCATCCCTTTGGGCTAGTCTTATAATAGTTGCAGATAAATAAGCTGCCTCCAGTATGTTCCCAGAATATCTCTGTTTGCAAAATGTCTTTGAGGGGATGTTTGACTTGCAAGCATGTGGTTGATAAAATAAATACATTTTGAAAATGTAAACCTCTCTATGAGAGGTTTTAATCTCTTCTCTCCCCTGGAAAAATAAGGCCCTTCTTGAACCTCTTTTCTTCCCTCAGTGTAGAATTCCTGCCATGCTTTATAAGAAGAAATATTTTTGGAATGTAGCACCTGCAGAAGTATAAAGGGGCTGTGCCCAAACCATTGGGCGGTGGCTATGATGTGGATGGGTCCTTGGTGGTTTGTGAAGAGATAGCAGCCCTGACACCTGCAGAGCATTTGAGGTGCTGGGCCAGGGTTGGAGGAGCTGGAATTCAGAGGCACTTAAATTGCTTTTAGCTGGATTTTGTGGGCAGGCAGCTGGATTGGGCCATTCTCTCTAGTATTAGAGAATCCTTACCATTCAGTCACACCTGGCTAGAACAGGAGTTGGCACCTAGAAAAGTGCCTGGCATGGTGTAGGAACTTAATATATGGTTGTTGAATGAGTGGATGACTGAATAAATGAGTGAGTGAACAAATGAGATGCTTTTCTGGGCTTTGGAGATCTTGTTGGATGAGCGTGCCCCTGGTCCTTGCTTCTTGAGGGTAGTCTGTAGACCACCAGCAGCCTCACTTTGTTAGCATAGGATTCATTCGAGGATCTTATTAAAATGCAGGTTCTGATTTAGTGGAGCTGGGACTTGGCCCAAGAATCTGCATTAGTGCCAGTCCATAGGCTGTACTTTAAGTAGGGTTCTATTAAGGTTCAGTCAGATCATCAATGAGTCTTTTGTGAGTGTCTAGCAGCACTAGGGATTGTGGATAAAGGTGGAGGTCTTGGTCCTTGTCTCAAGAAAATGTAGTTATAGTGAAAAATCAAGACTCATCCTTAGAAGCCAGAGAAAAAGCAATCATTGTTATATTCTGTGGTGTGAGAAGTGGTCAGAAGAAAGCTGAAGGAGTAAAGGACCTCTTCATGGAGGTGGTGGTGGAGCCACAATGTAGAATCATATGATCTTGGAATTAAAGTTTTCAACTTCCAGTGGAATAAGATCCCTGTAATTGCCTATCCAACTTCTGCTTGGATGCTCTCACAACAGGAATGTATCGTCTTTTGCTTGTATAGCACTTTATTGTTTATAAAGCAGTCTCACAGGCTTTATCTTGAAATGTCAGTGGAACCTTGTGAGGTTGTATACATTTTACTGCCATTGTACAGATGTGGAAACTGAGGCTCCTAGAGATTGTGACTTGTCCAAGGCTGTATTCTTTCTGGTGGTACTGCTGGGACCTGAAACTTTTGATTCCCAGTTGAATGTTCTTTTAACTGTACTCCATTTGGCTCTGATTCGGTGAGAGAGCAGAGAAGTAGATCCTAAAAGCTTGATTGAAGATTTGAACTTATAGAGAGCAAAATAGAGGTATTATGGATTCTGGAGCACGGATGGCTTGAGCAGTGTTGAAGGAATTGGAATACACAGATCTAGGAGAAGCTAACCCTATACTCCATGGAGGCTTTTCCTACAGTGCATTCCCAAATCGTCTCAAAGCATTCTAGAGGCACAGCTCTTTTGACGGGGAGCTCACTACAACAAAGGACTGTTTATTTCACTAACAGGCCATTCTCTTATATTGAACTCAGATAAGGTCTCCTAGAATCTTTCCCCTCTAATCCCAATTCCCCCTTTCCTGCTGAAGGCACAAGCCTAATTCCTCTTTTCATATGCTAGCCCATTTAGATATTTTCTTTTGAAAAATCTAAAGTAATTTTTCTTCCCAGGTTTGCAATATGTCCATTATGAAACATTGAGAATATTTGGAGAAGCAAAATATAGAGAAGCAGAAAGGAGAATTTAAAACTGTCAGTAACTTCACCACTCATAGGTAATTAGTGTTGTGAGCTTCACACCATGTTGTCTTCCAGACCATTTTCAGTGCAGTTTTGTTTTAAAAATAAATTTATTTTATTTATTTATTTTTGGCTGCATTGGGTCTTTGTTGCTGCACGTGGGCTTTCCCTAGCCGTGGCGAGCGGGGTCTACTCTTCATCGTGGTGTGCGGGCATGCTTCTCCTTGCGGTGGCTTCTCTTGTGCCTAGAGCACAGGCTCTAGGTGTGCGGGCTTCAGTAGCTGTGGCACGTGGGCTTAGTAGTTGTGGCTCGCGGGCTCTAGAGTGCAGGCTCATTAGTTGTGGCACACAGGCTTAGTTGTTCCGCGGCAAGTGGGATCCTCCCAGACCAGGGCTCGAACCCGTGTCCCCTGCATTGGCAGGCGGATTCTTAACCACTGTGCCACCAGAGAAGCCCCTTCAGTGCAGTTTTCAATGTGGGTATAAGTTGTTGTTTCTACAAAATGAAATTTGTCTGTAGTATTTGTCTATAGTATTTTGTAATTTTCTTTTTCTTATAAATAGAATTTTCTTTTTATAACTTTCATTTCAGTAACTATGATATTGCAGTTGGTAACATTATTTCATAGTGAGATAGGTCATTTATTCTGTTTCATTTTGCCTGTTCCCTCTCATTTTTTAAACCCCTGCTTTTGGGTTAATGTCAGTGCCTCTGTGGTTTAGGTCAACTGTATCTCTGTTATCTATTCCTGCGAGTGGAATGGTAAAGCCCAAGACTAGCTTGAAAATGACTCTTATGGCCCTGTGAATTGTTCATTCTCCAGCTTCATGATCCTCATTCCTATTAGGATGGGGCTTCACACTCCTGTCAGCGCTCTGAAACTTGCTCACTTTTGACCATTCATCCCTCTGTGGTTGCTGCGATCCAGATTTGAGATCTCACTTTTCTTACTGCGAATGCAGCAGTCTACTCAGGGCAGCCTGATACTGCATTAGCTTTTATAGGCACCTCATCACACTGAGTCATTGAGCTCATGGGCAACCCAGTCCCTTAAGACTTTCTCGTGTGATCTTCTCTACCCTATACTTGTGTGTGTGTGTGTGTGTGTGTGTGTGTGTGTGTGTGTGTGTGTGTGTGTGTGTGCGCGCGTTTTTTTTTTTTTTTATTTTTATCGAGGTGCATAACTTGACATTTATCCTTATTAAATTTCCACCTTGTTAAAGTCAGCCGGTCATCATATCCTTTGAGATAGTATCAGGAGCAGACTCTGTTATCCTTCAGAGTCACTGTCCCTTCCAACTCCCAGTCACTGGCAAATTCCAGTGTCAAATGATTCAGCAAATCCCAGCAGTCAGTTACGTCTCCATCCTCCTCACTGGATTGTGAGTTGTTTGGGGCCAAGACCATACCATATTATTTCTCTTAAAAAACCCAATCCCTACTTCCATTTTTATTTTACATGACCTAGTGGATACCCAGAAAATGTTGCCATGTGGATATTTGCTTTAACTCCAGGGTTGAAGGCATGGTGGTAGTGGTAGTATCACAGTGATGACAAATACAGAGAAGTCAAAGCTGGATCTCTGGGTGAGGAACTTATGGTGGGGTTGTACAGAATAAAAACTGAGTATCAGTTGTAGTAAAGATTAGTACAGAGACTTCTGGTGTTGCCCAAGGGTTGCCTGTTTTGCTTGAGTTCATTGTTGAGAAGGATCATTGATGTCTTCCAGGGAGGCAGGCAGTGGAGGGATTCCTCAGGGCACAGTAGGTGAATGCCTGAGGCCGTGAAAACCTGAGCTGGGAGGACATTGATGGCACGTGTTGTATGCCGTGAGAGCTGATGACAGGAAACCACCCACCCAGCCTTTGAGAATTGCGTTGAGTAATGATCACAGAGAGTGTTCCTATCTGACTGTCCTACGAGATACAGAACAAAAGTTAGCTTCTTTTTCTCTTTTTATTTATGTATTTATCCCCCCCACCCCTTTTTTTTTCTTTTTGCCACACCTCGCAGCACGTGGGATCTTAGTTCCTTGACCAGGGATCGAACCTGTGCCCCCCTGCAGTGGAAGGGCAGAGTCTTAACCACTGGACCACCAGGGAACTCCATCTTTTTCTTTTTATAGTCATTGAGCTTAAGGCTCACAAAGTTAAGACCTTCTCGCCATTGATTACCCTTAGATGAGTGGCTGAACTGAGACCAGAACCCAGGAGCTCAGATTCTTCTCCCTTGGCCAGTCGTCATGGTGTGAAGGTGGCCTGGTGGCTCCTCCATTTACCCACTTTGGGGTCTGCCTTCGGCCCCATCAGCTTTCCTGAACCTCAGACCCGTCACCTGTGAAAGGAGTAATACCACCCCCCTTGCCTTTGTGGTGGTTGTGAAACACACGAGACGGTGCTGTGAGAAGTGAGACGGTGCTGTGAGAAGTGAGCCCTGAGCGCTGGGCTTTGGACACAGCTGCTTCTAAGTAAAGACCTGCTGAGGTGGATGACAGTGAACTTGGCAACATTTCTTAACCTCAAAGAGAGTTAAGGGGTAGCAGCCTGAGGGTTCCAGCTCCCCTGGTGTGGCTGTGGTCTTTTGTAGGCATGAAGGCAGCTCTGGAGCCCCTGCTTCCCACCTCCAGCCGTTTCAGCTCTCCTGGTTGGGACAGAGGCCCTTGTTTACTAAAAGGAAAGCTTTCTTCCAGGAAGAGGGAGAGGTTCTTTAGGGGCTGGGTCCAGTCACGGGGAGTTCGAGCACCTCCAGCCTCCAGCCCTGGTCTTCTTGGTAACTTCAGGGCTTCTTTATTGCATGGGACCTTAGTTTTTGGTGCAGGGTGAGGTTGCAGGATTCTGGAGTAGACACTCAACTTACCTCTCCTGCTGCCTCCGGGTATGGTAGATACAGATACAGATGCTGGTATCTGTCACACTTCCCTCAACTACAAGAAGGCTGGTTTATATTTGTATATAGATGCATGCCTACTTAAATAATGCACATATATGTGTGCATGTACATATATATGTAAACAAACGTGCATTCACCACTAGATAAACAGAAATACACAAACGCCCATTTTTTTAAAAAAAGAAAATGCAAGCTCTAAAATTATATTTGAGCTTGGTTTAGTCTTTCTTTTGTGTTGATTAAATGTTAATGTGCTGCAATTATTTTAATTTAGTAAAGGAAGTTCAAACAGGGAGATGGGAAGAAAATAACTACAGCTAATTGGCAAGAATCCGAGGCTATCCAGAAAAGTAGTCTAACCAGCAGAAGTTGAAATGTTTTAGGTGTCTGGTTCAGGAGTTTTTTTGTTTGTTTTTGTTTTTTACTTTTCACTTTTCCAGTTTAGAACTACTGATGGCTTCCCTTCCAAAGGATGGCCATCTTCTCTTTTCTTTATTGTTAGCCAGGATTCTCTTTCCCACTCCCTTCCTCCCAGTTCCTTTTTGATTCATTCACTTTGAGTCTTGCTGAGTCAGCATTGGGGAAAGGGGGGGTTTTGCAGGAAGAATTAGAAAAGGGAGAGGAAGAAGAAGTAGCAAAAAAAAAAATCTTCTCCTCCCACAGTGGTTCTCTGCCACTCTGGTCCCTGCCCCAGACCTGGGGTAGCCATCGGGCAGAGATGGGGTTAACACGTTTGCCATTCCAGACATTTCCATGTATGTTAGCTCATCACTACCCTAGGAGAGAGCACATGAGGACACTGAGGCGTGGCGATGTTAAATGCATTGCCCTCGTACAGCGGCAGAGTGGTGGAGCATGCATTCCAGCCCAGCCCTCCAAGTTAAGAGTCAGGCTCCCTGCTAATCTCCAGCTCCTCTGGCAGATCTTTGCCTGCCCTCCCTGGCTCCTAACCTGCTTTATATTTTTTGAGCGCCTACTACGTGCTATGCACTGTTCTGGGTGTCAGCTGATGTATCTGCCTCTCACTGAACTGAGATCTTTGAGGGTGGGGCGCGTGTTCATTACTCATCTTTATCTCTCCAGCACAGTGCCTGGCCCAAAGTTGGCCACATGCCTGTTTAAGGCTAATTGAACAAATGCTTGTATGTTTTTTCTGACAGCCATCTAAATTTTGAGCAATTCAGATATCTACCACTTCTGTGTCTCAGCCTTGCAGAAGTAGCATATAGTAGGCCATGCTTTATCTAGACATCTAGAGAAGGGGATAAGGCAGTCCCTCAACCACTGCATCAGTATGTGTGAATTGTGGAGAAAATTTCCTTTAAAATGTTAATATGCTTATGGTATTTCTTTACTCTGGCAAAGTTCTTTCAGATTTCTGTCTATGAATCTACACGTAATATCCTGAAATTCCAAACTCATCCTTTTTCTTCCTCTCATTTACTATTTCTGTTCAAAACTGGAATATGTGAACATGTTTACAGCCTATTGAGACCAAAGAGATTTTTTTTTCCTAGACTTTTTTGTTTGTTTGTTTTGGTGCCACTGCCCCACCTAGAACAAACTTTTCAGGAAGCACAGGTTTGCATGGAAGCAATGTATCTTAAAATAAAAATGAATTCAATTTAAAGAAGGAATATGGAATTGAAAATATTATTTGTATTTAGGATTCTAGATATTTTGTTGAATTCAGCTAGTTGTAAAGTGGGATAGACATGATCACCTCTCTTCCATTGAAGATAGAATTTATCAATGGTTGTCCTCAAAACTAAAAAAACTCTATGAAAATTCACTGTATTCTAAGTTTCAGATGAAGGTATAATCCTCAAAGCTTATTGAATGGTGCTTGAACATATTAATTAAATAGAGAATTTTTATCACATTTGATGGTCATGTGGAATGTGATGGGGTCCAGCTGGAACCTTGGTTTTTGATTCTTACCCGTTCACAAAGTAATATCATATGTAAAGTGGGGTGGGGAGGGAAGCAGGAAATGTTTCTTTGAGATAGACAGCCAAATGAAGCTTTTGCTTCTCTTTTATTTTATTTTTTTGTTTTTTAATTTTTTGGCTGCGCAGTGCGGCCTGCGGGATCCCAGTTCCCCGACCAGGGATTGGACCCGCGCTCCCGCATTGGCAGGGTGGAAGTCCCCGGCTTCTCTTTTAAATGAGTTGTTATGCCTGAGAATGTATGTTCTTTTTAAAATTTACCCATGATTTTGTAAAGCCTTTAAAAACAGCTGGACAAAATTATAAACACCATTTTTTATTATTTTTTGAGAAATAGTCTGCTTCTTCAGAAGCAAAAATGCTGTCAGAACATGTGTGTGTATATATTGGGTTGGCCAAAAAGAAGTTCGTTCGGTTTTAAGTAAAAATAGACACACTTTTCATCTTCACCAAGAACTGTATCGAACAATGTATTCACTAACAAAATGAACTTTTTGGCCAACCATATATATATGATGTGGTCAATAATATTTTAGGGGACTTTAAAAATATTTAAGTGTTGGACAATCCGCCCGTGCCTGGGCCCAGAAGCCTGCTTGTTCTGTAGACAGCTAAGTGGAGTATAATTAGAATCTTACTTTTGAGAGCTACATAAAAGTCCTGTTTCAGCTCCCTTGTTTATAGATGAGGAAACTGAGGCCCAGGTTGGAAAAAAAAGAAGAATTGCCAAAGGTTATACTCTTGTTCTGTCTTATCTTACCCAGCAGAAGTTAAGGGTCAGATTGTGTGCTGATACATCTCTGTCTCCATAATTCACATGTTTTATAATAAGGATGGTTTGACTAAATAAATGGGAGACTAAGCAAAAAAAAAAAAGAAAGAAGTAGTAATCAAGACCTCCATATAAAAATGTCCTCTGAGTGTCTGCTTCTCTATTTTAGATCCTCAAATATCCTTTACCTATGATGTTTTGTGAATGGGTAAGAACAAAACCTAAGGTTCGTGTGAGGACTTTGCTTACTGATTGAGGGTTTCCAGAAACCCACAGGCAGGTGTATCTCTTACCTTGATAATCAATCTCTCCTTGTCATCTCAGCATGACCTGTTTGGAGCTGTAACTCAAATGTGTGCATGTGCCCTAAAGTCAACTCAAGTCATGCTGGAAATCATTTGTACTCTTCAGTTGGGTCCTATATGCTCTGCATGGTGGGGTTCCAGTGTGGATGAGCCTCGCTTGCCTCTCAGCATCACTCTTATAGTTTGCCCAGTAATTGGAGGAGGAGGGGGAAAGGAAACACACTTTGCCCAGTAGCAAATCCAAAAATTTGTTCTTCTATGCAGAACATGCAGCGAGAGTAGACTTGGAGGTGTATACAGCAGAACAGCTTTAGGGGTGATGAAGTAATTTATATGGCAGAAAAACGTACAAGAGGAAATTCAGTACAGGTACCAGCTGCCTTGAAGAATGGACTAGGCAAAGAACAGCAGTTACTGCCCTGGCCTTCTGAGCTGACCCCTCAGTATTGATAAAGATTTACCAGCCTTTAAAGAATGTTTTCTAATTTTGCCCAAAGAACAGGTGCCTGACAAATTGATCAAACTGCAGTTTAAACTTTTGTTCCTGCAAAGAGGAAAATACTCCCTTGACCTCAAGAGAATTTGAAGAGGTGATGTGTTTAAGCCCCTGTGCTGCGCCTGGCACCTGGGTCTCCACCTGGGTATTCGAAGGTGGGCGTGGAGCTCTAATTTTGGTAGGAAGAGGTATAGATTCTGGAAATCAGCTGTTCACAAAGAACATCCCCTCTGTTTAATAGAGGAGGTAGAGGGGCAGTGGGGACCTATGTGGCAATCTTCTGCGGTTGGATCCCACACCCTTTTTTTTTTTTTTTTTTTCAGTTTCAAGTTAGAAAATCTTTGGGTTTTCTGTGAGTTACAGTTGTCCTTTGGTATCTGCAGGAGTTGGTTTCAGGAGCCCGCATAGATACCAGAATCTGTGGATGCTCAAGTCCCTTATGTAAAATGGCTTAGTCCAGTCAGCTCTCCATATCAGTGGGTTCTATATGCGAGGGATATGGAGGGCCGATGTATTAACTTGCCTTGTTAACAACTCCTTAAGACAATCCTGCGTGTAAGCTTCGAAAATCAGAGCAGTAGTCTAGCCTCTCCTTTTCTCAGCAATTAATTAATTGACTCAGTACTTATTAAAGGTGATATTTGTTGAGTCATGTCCTGTGGACGCATCCAAGCAAGATAAGGGTGCCACCTTCACGGAGCTTGACACTGGCTGGATAGACCTGTTGACGGGCTGTGGTACAAGGGCCTGGTACTATGGGAGCATGTGGCAGGCCCCCCAAGACCGGACTTGGGTATCCAAGAAGGCTCCCTGGAGGAAGTAATGTCCTTGCTGAGAGGGGAAGAGTCTTGGAACGATACATGCAGCATCTATGTGCAGTGGTGAGTGTTCCAGCACTGAGGGCTATGTTTGGATTGCACTATAGGTATACTTTGACTTGGTCTGACTTCTTTGCTTTGTGGTCCTGTTTTATCTGTCTCATTCTCGATCTACCTATTTATCTATAATTTTAATTATGGTAAAATGTACAGAACATAAATTTACTATTTTAACCATTTTTAAGTATAGAGTTCAGTGGCATTTAAGTTCAGTCACATTATTTTGCTACCATTATCACTATCCATCTCCAGAACTGTTCTCATTTTGGAAAACAAACTCTGTGCCCATGAAACAATAACTCCCCATTCCTTTCTCCCCTCAGCCCCTGGCAACCACCATTCTGCTTTCTGTCTCAATGAGAGTGATTATCCTAGGGACCTCATATACGATGAATCATACCGTATTTGTCCTTTTGTGACCGACTTATTTCACTTAGCATAATGTCCTCAAGGTTTATCCTTGTTGTAGTGGTTTTCCTTCCTTTTTGAGGATGCATACTTTTCAAGGCCCCATTTTATTTTAACCCCAAGCATGTGTGAAATATTCACCCACCAACACATGAATTAGTTCTCTAGTCCTTTTACTGAGAAGTCATTCATGCATTTGTCCGGCCACCCATCCATCCGTCTTCCCTCCCTCCTTCCTCGATTGCATGTTACCTGCCAGACATTGGGCTAGTGACTAGAGATACAAAGAATACCCCTATCTACTCCCCACCCCAAACTTGTATTCTCTGAGGAAGAAGGACTCAAACAATTACTAAGCAGTCTCAGTGAAACGGTAATTGTGTGTTTAAAGTTCCATGAGACAGAGGAAACACAGCAAATCTGCGTGAGAGCCAGGGAAGGCTTTGCTGAAGAGGTAGCACTTGAGGTGGCCTCTGTGTGGCAGCCTTAGAGATGGCTAAGGGGAGGAAAGACATTTGAGAAAAGAGGACCAGCAAAGCAGTGGCTGGGAGACTTGGCTATACACACAGGCAGTCTAGCTGGGTAATTATCAATTTAGACTCTGAAGTCAGACTGTTCAGATCCTGGCTTTGAGGATCCATGAGCCAGGTGGGAGATTTACTTTCTCTTTCGGTGTCTTAGTTTCCTTGTTTCTAAATGGGAATAATGATAGTACTTTTCTCATAGTGTTGTTATGAGAGTTAAATGCATTGACAGATAAAGTGCTTAGACTAGGGCCAGGTACAGAATATACACTCTGTAAGTATTAGCTGTTATTGCTACTGAAATGTTTAGAGGAACATTAAGTCCTTAGGTCTACCTAAAGTAGGCTATAATCTGTGCGTTGTGTTTGCATTTGAAGGTTGCAGCTAGACCTTGGAGATTGGTTGGGTGGATCCTAGTGGTAAAGAGGATTCAAGTATCCACAAATGTCTGACCTCTAAGCTTTCTTGTATTCAGATGCTTGAATACCTCAATTTGTACCTGAGTTTCCTTAAATTTTCTTAAAGAAAGTTGGAATAATTTCTTAAAAATTACAAAAACAATGGAACATAAAAAAGTGTAAAGTAAAAACCTATAATGTCACCCTCCTAACAGAGTAACTGTTTCCTTTTTATTTTCACTTTATTTCTGTAGAAATATTCATAAAACTAGAGTTGTAATTACTTATATATATACACACATACACACAATTTTGTATTTTGCTATTTATTTATGTATCTCTCTGCCTGCCGGCCTATCTATCTATCTACCAATCTATCTACTTTTTTAGCCACGCTGCACGGCATGTGGGATCTTAGTTCTCCCGGACCAGGGATCGAACCCGTGCCTCCTGCAGTGGAAGCGTGGAGTCCTAACCACTGGACCGCCAGAGAATTCCCCTGTTATTTTGCTTTTTAAAATGAATATTCTTTGAGAAACTTTCCCTCATGGTTCAGTCTATTTTAAAAAATTTTTCTTGTAAAAGAATGCACAGTTTTCCTTCGCATTCATGTACTGTAGTTTTCTTAGTCATTCTGCTATTCATGGTATTATAGATGATTCTGTCACGTAGATATTTGTGCTCCTAATGTTTTTCTACCGTGGGATTTTCTCTTTTTGATAAATTTCTAGGGTTAAGGTTACTAGGTTGAAGAATTTCAGTCTTTTGAGGCGCTTCGTAAGTATAGCCATTTGGATCTTCACATCCCTAACATCACTAGCATAGTTCCTGTGTCATGTTCACTACAGATGTTCTTATTGTCTTTTAAGGTTTGCTGATTAGGGGATTTAGAATAACACCTTAAACTTGCTTGAATTTGCCAGTCTTTCCCCCTCCTAGCGAAGATGCGTATTTTGTCATATGCTTATTCTCCTGTGTGACCTGTTCACTCATTTCCTTTTCTGGTTGTGTTCATGGTTTTTTCCAGTACAAATGTGAATCGTTAATTCACTGTAAATATAAGCTTTGTGTTGAAAAAAAAAATTCAGGTGCAGGGATCACAACTCTTTCCCTGCCCTGTAGTAATGAGGCTCTTATCCGTGCCACTGCATTTCTGGAGAGGGAGAAAGAGACACCAGTGCTTGCCATGTGCCAGCTCTGCTGGGGTCACGGTGGCCAAGAGTCTGGACTCTCCACTGGCCTTGCTTTTCAGCTGCTTTTTATTGTGAGCAGAAAAATAGAGTGGCTGTCCATTATCTCGGCTCTACCAGTGTGCTCACTTCACTTACAGGGTCTCTCCTACTCCTCATGTCCCATACACACACACCTGGTACAGAGCCAGCATACAGTAGGCAATTTGTTTTCATGTGTCATAGATCAGGGGTTGGAATGGACCTTCCCTGACATTCTTCTGCCTACTCTAGTCCCCTGCACAGCATCCCTGCTCAACTCTTCCTTGATTACCTCCAGGTTCAGTGTCTCACAAAGACAGACCTTGGGCTCAAGGTGAGATAGATCTGGGTTTGAATTTCTGTTTGACCAGTGGATAAAAGACTTACTGTTTCTAAACCTTATTTGCTTCATTATCTGAATAATGGATATTGTAATATTACATCTCTACCTAATATAGATGTGATGAGGATTAGAAGAAATAATAAAAATCAAGTCTAGATCCCTGTTCCTCACACACAGTAGTGTTGAATAAATGTTAGTTGTGAATATTATCTCCACTTACTACTACAAGGCATTTCCTTAAACTTTTGCCATTACATCTGATTTTATGAATCAAAAATATTTTTTATATCCGTTAATTAGAATTTTGCTGAATTGGCAAAGAAGCTGCAGCACCCACAGTGACTTGGAGTTTGGAGTATATTCTTCCATCATGGAGGTGTTGGATAGGCATTGTCTTTGAGCTGATTCCAGCTTGGGCCATGATCCCAGCTGCTGGACTGGACAGTGCTGTAATGCATCCAGGTTGACCCCTTCTTGGTTTTCAAAACTAGAGTTGTAATTACATATATATATACACATAATTATATATATACACACATACACACAATTTTGTATTTTGCTATTTATTTATGTATCTCTCTGCCTGCCGGCCTATCTATCTATCTACCAATCTATCTACTTTTTTAGCCACGCTGCACGGCATGTGGGATCTTAGTTCTCCCGGACCAGGGATCGAACCCGTGCCTCCTGCAGTGGAAGCGTGGAGTCCTAACCACTGGACCGCCAGAGAATTCCCCTGTTATTTTGCTTTTTAAAATGAATATTCTTTGAGAAACTTTCCCTCATGGTTCAGTCTATTTTAAAAAATTTTTCTTGTAAAAGAATGCACAGTTTTCCTTCGCATTCATGTACTGTAGTTTTCTTAGTCATTCTGCTATTCATGGTATTATAGATGATTCTGTCACGTAGATATTTGTGCTCCTAATGTTTTTCTACCGTGGGATTTTCTCTTTTTGATAAATTTCTAGGGTTAAGGTTACTAGGTTGAAGAATTTCAGTCTTTTGAGGCGCTTCGTAAGTATAGCCATTTGGATCTTCACATCCCTAACATCACTAGCATAGTTCCTGTGTCATGTTCACTACAGATGTTCTTATTGTCTTTTAAGGTTTGCTGATTAGGGGATTTAGAATAACACCTTAAACTTGCTTGAATTTGCCAGTCTTTCCCCCTCCTAGCGAAGATGCGTATTTTGTCATATGCTTATTCTCCTGTGTGACCTGTTCATTCATTTCCTTTTCTGGTTGTGTTCATGGTTTTTTCCAGTACAAATGTGAATCGTTAATTCACTGTAAATATAAGCTTTGTGTTGAAAAAAAAAATTCAGGTGCAGGGATCACAACTCTTTCCCTGCCCTGTAGTAATGAGGCTCTTATCCGTGCCACTGCATTTCTGGAGAGGGAGAAAGAGACACCAGTGCTTGCCATGTGCCAGCTCTGCTGGGGTCACGGTGGCCAAGAGTCTGGACTCTCCACTGGCCTTGCTTTTCAGCTGCTTTTTATTGTGAGCAGAAAAATAGAGTGGCTGTCCATTATCTCGGCTCTACCAGTGTGCTCACTTCACTTACAGGGTCTCTCCTACTCCTCATGTCCCATACACACACACCTGGTACAGAGCCAGCATACAGTAGGCAATTTGTTTTCATGTGTCATAGATCAGGGGTTGGAATGGACCTTCCCTGACATTCTTCTGCCTACTCTAGTCCCCTGCACAGCATCCCTGCTCAACTCTTCCTTGATTACCTCCAGGTTCAGTGTCTCACAAAGACAGACCTTGGGCTCAAGGTGAGATAGATCTGGGTTTGAATTTCTGTTTGACCAGTGGATAAAAGACTTACTGTTTCTAAACCTTATTTGCTTCATTATCTGAATAATGGATATTGTAATATTACATCTCTACCTAATATAGATGTGATGAGGATTAGAAGAAATAATAAAAATCAAGTCTAGATCCCTGTTCCTCACACACAGTAGTGTTGAATAAATGTTAGTTGTGAATATTATCTCCACTTACTACTACAAGGCATTTCCTTAAACTTTTGCCATTACATCTGATTTTATGAATCAAAAATATTTTTTATATCCGTTAATTAGAATTTTGCTGAATTGGCAAAGAAGCTGCAGCACCCACAGTGACTTGGAGTTTGGAGTATATTCTTCCATCATGGAGGTGTTGGATAGGCATTGTCTTTGAGCTGATTCCAGCTTGGGCCATGATCCCAGCTGCTGGACTGGACAGTGCTGTAATGCATCCAGGTTGACCCCTTCTTGGTTTTCAAAGTCTGATTTTACAGACCCCTTGTTTGTCTTTCTTCCCTTTCCTGGCTGGTGTTCCTGCCCTGGCACCCCCAGTAGAGGATGGACAAAAACATTTAGAGAAAACGAAACTCTCTTCCACTTATTAGTTACCTGTTCTCTTCCACAGAAAATAGCTTAGTAAAGGGAGGGCTAAGGTAGAGGTCATGCTTCCAAGTGCATAGTCATATGCCCAGCCCCAAGTGTTGCTTTGGCCTTATAGAGTGAGCCAGTACCAGGGTGGTCAAGGCATAAGGTAGGCTGTGCTTGACTCTTCTTATTTCTAGACTTCAGCATTTCAGTATTCTTGCTTTAGCTTGCTGAGACTGTCATTGAGGATCTGAGAGCCCCTCAAAGCCTCATGTGATTTAAGCAGGTAGCTTTTACCCTCGGGAAACCAATGTCACTGGTGTTCGTACTAGGTCCACGACTCTTAGGATTGTGATGTTCGTCTTTGTCTAACCCAGCTCACTGTGCTCTGTAGAGAATAACTTGGTGGGAACTGCCCCCCACCCCAGCCGGCGTCTCAGGAAGTTCTTCCCATTAAGTGTCCATTTCAATTTTAAAAATAAAATACTAGGGAATTTAATGAATTTCAGAAACAGCGCTGATGAGTTGGTGTTTAAGATTTTAAGCAGTGGTCTCTGAGGAGCTGGTTGGAGGGGAGGATTAACAAAATTTAAAAAGCAAATCCCGGGTTATAGGTTATGTGCAGAGAGGGGTGATGTTTAAGGTATTTTAACAGACAGTGTGGACATGGACCCAGTGGAAGACACTGGATGCCCCCAGGTGTGCCAGGCACTTACATGTACTTACTTGTTGGATACTGAGAAGATTGGGGGCACTGGAAGAAGGGTGGGAGCTAAGGGGGACAGGCATTCAGTGGACTTGGGCCACTGACTCTTTCCAGTTCGTATGGAAGTATGTCAGTATTTGAAACAAGCAGTGTGGCTGTACAAGTGAGGCACTGATGGGGGGCTGGCAGCGTGAGGGGGTGGGAGCAGCATCTGAATCACCTTTGACAGGTGTTCAGAGGTGTTAGATCCATTTCTTGCTTGCCTTCCTTTATCTCAGTGCTTAGGGGACCTTTGTGGCGCTGGCCCTGTTGGCCTCTTGGTAGGCACTCGGAACGTGTCACATTAGACTTTAGGGTTCTCTGTTTGGAAAGCACTGAGACACATTGCTTTAATTAGAAAACACTACACGTGGCAGGCACCGTCCCTGTCTTCATGGGTTCCCAATCTTCACCAGTGGCTTCAAGTTTTTCCTGCCCCTGGACTCTAGGAATTTGTCCGTAGGAAATCATTACAAGGATGTTTGCCATACAGTGAAAAGCTGGGCAATATCTAAATGTCCAGCCATGGGGAAATAGTCAAATAATGGTATATCCATGACATGGATATACTATCCCCCTTAAAATTCATGAATACAAAGGATATTTCAGGACTCATGAAAATGCTGAATGTAAAATGTTAGGTGGACAATAGGGAATAATAATAATGTTACTAGTACAAAAGGATGTACATCAAAATGCACCGTTAGCACTGACTATTGTTTGGTGGGGGGCTGTGGGTAAAGTTAATTTTCTCCTATGTATGTTTCTGAATGTTCCACTTTTTTGGTCATCTGTGGGTATTAACTTTATAATTAGAAGTGTTCCATAAATATTATATTTCTTAAATCCAGTTTAGAGTCTAAAAAGTTATTTGTATAATCAGCGACCGAGTATACTGAATTTAAACTTGGAGAAACACTTTTGGAGGTTGTGTTTATCGCCTGTAAAGGAAGCTGCTGACTTGGTGGAATAAAAATAAGAGCCTAGGTCAGCCTCTCGATGCGGGGGCCCCAGCTCCCCCGGCTTCCAGACTGCAAGGGTTCCAAGAGGCCCTAATGCGCTTGTTGAAAGGCTCTCCTTGGCTTCTTATTAATGTCCCTCGCTGAGCCGTGCTCTGCTCTGCTGGCTAACCTTGTCAGAAGGTTACCCGTGGCTCTCCAGGTCTCAGCTAATTTTAAACCCAGTGTGCCGGCCAGTGCAGTGGCGTGGCATTGCGCTGCGGGGAAACGAACACTCCCTGGAAGACACGGCTGGGGAAAGATGAGCCGAGTCCCTGGGTTTTTCTCCTCCTCCTGTAAGTGACCAGGCACGCTGAACAAGCAAAGAGAGCTGGGATAATAATGAGAGCTTTTATGGTAAAAATCAGGATTATTAAAGCTCTTTTAGCAGTGGCAATCAATGCTGGTTGATAATTGCACGGTGTGATGTGTCCTGCATGAGCTGTGTGAATTCTGACCGCACGAGCAGGAGCGAGCTGGATGAGGTCCTCTCTTCCCGGAACTAGACTCTGACTGTTTTTAAAGCAGAATGAAACTGCCTCTCATTTCACTATTTATTTGGTGTTCTTCTAAATTTGTAGAGCTCAAACTCTGCTGGTAGTACATTCCTTTTCTGAAGTTTTTACTGATTTGATTGGGAGACAGCTAGTATTTCTTAAAAGCTAAAAAATAAAACACACAGAATCTGCCTGTCTCCATGTCTATTAGCTGTTGTTGGCTGCCACTAAGATTGTCATTTTAAGTACCTCCTTTTTTAAGCATTTGCAATAGATGGAGTCCTGTTTAGATTACTGCTGTGCCATATAATGCTTGTAACCCTGATATTTTAACATGAAACATAAATCAATAACTGCAAAATAACATGACATTGGGGAGCCTTTCTCCATCAAAATTAACTTAAAAACAACCAACCAACCAACCAGAGAATCCTCCCCCCCAACCCCCTTTTTTTTTTTTTTTTTTTTTTAAATCTTCTTTCTCTTTTGACACCTTCAGGCTGGGAATCTAAGGTGCCTATTAGAGTTAGCCGTCTTCCCCTGCCAGGGCATTCACAGCATCTCTCACATGTAAGAGATTACAATGGGAAATTTCACCCACCTGGTTCACTGCCTGGTCTGGGGTTTACCTGCCCAGCTGGAAGAAGGGCATCTTTTCTAATAGCTGGGTCTCTATCTACTCTCTTATAAAACAGTTGCGAGAAGCCAATTAAAAAGGCATAGTGTGTGGAGTAAACCAAGATGAAAGCACAATGGATGGAGATTCAATAACCTGCTAACTCCCTGTAGTGATTGAAGTTAACTTTGTTTGAAGTACCCAGGCTGGGTCAGACCACATCAAGCCAGCAGTGTTCCTGCAAGAGGATAGCACAGGAGTGAACTGTAATTTTATTTTAGGGAAAAAAAAATACATAAATGCTTTTTATTGGCCTTTTCTGTTTTGAAGGTCTGTCCCTCCTTCACTAGGCCTAATTAGCTCTGTCATGTTTGGATTTAATTTTGAGAAAATTAAAGCTGAGTAATATCAGGAATTTGTTGAATGGGAATACTTGTTGAAATCTTCATTGACCCAAATCTGACTTTTATAAATAGTATTAAATAAGCAAACTTAAAAAACCAAACAAACAAACCCATCCCCCTCTTCCCTTAAAATTATGTTTTTAAAAGCACATTCAACATACTTAAGTGTAATGTATAAGCTACTCTAGATTGGATGCTAAATGATTGAGTTATTACAGGGGCTGTAGTGGTGATGTTAGGAGTATACTTATGAATTTAAAGTACATTTTGTAAAACCCAGTTCCTCTTCGACACAGACTCAAATGTCTGCTCTTCTTCTCCTGGTTTTCTCTTTCTCACCTTTCCCCTCCTGCACTTGGCCTGCACGCCTGCCTGGTGTAGGCCCGCTGTTATTTTTGTGGTAACCTGACACTTTGGCCAGCAATTGCAGCCCCCAGGTCCCTGGGGGGTGAACTTGCTGTGAGCTGAAAAGGCAGGCTCCCGATCTGATCTCCCAGGTGGAGCAGCTGCTGCAGCAGGGCTGGGGGGTGCCACAGGCTGGGGAGGAGGGGTGTGTGTCACCAGTTCAGCCCTCGGACTGTGGCTTGTCAGGCAACAGGCCTTACCTTGAGGTGGGGGGCCAGTAGAGGCCAGCTAGTCAGGGGTTTGGGAGACTGGAGGAAGGTTCTAAGCTACTGCGTTTTTTTCATTTCATTCTGTGGGTCTGGTCTAGAGTATGCCTGAGGCTGTCTTTGTGATTCCTTAGGCAAGGATGAGTTTCTTAATAGTCACGAAGATTGTATTAATATTTTATGTTAAACTAAAGCGAACAATTTTATCAAGCTGGGGTAGGGACGAGGTACAGAAATGAATGGGACAGAGCCCCTGTCTTCTGAAAATCTGCAGTATAGCAGGAATGACAGATATATAAGCAGTAAGTATTAATTATAGTTGTGTACGTTCATTCAGCAATTATTTGAGGACCTGCAGTGTGTCAGGCACAGTTCTAAGACGTGTGCACACATACCCACTGATCTGTAAGCATACAGATTAAGTAATGTATATAATGGCTGCCGAGGATTGAGACATCTGTACTTACATGGATTATCTCGTTTAATCTTTCAACAGGTATGTAATGTTAATTCTCATTTTGCTTTGTACCTGCGCACGCATGCACACACACGCAACACCCTGAGACACAGCTAACAAGTGGAGAACTCAAAATTAAAACCTCTGGGATTGGGGCTTCCCTGGTGGCGCAGTGGTTGGGAATCCACCTGCCAATGCAGGGTACACGGGTTCGAACCCTGGTCCGGGAAGATCTCACAACTAAGCCCCTTGAGCCACAGCTACTGAAGCCCATGCGCCTAGAGCCTGTGCTCAGCAACAAGAGCAGCCCCCGCTCACCGCAACTAGAGAAAGCCCGTGTGCAGCAACGAAGACCCAACGCAGCCCAAAATAAATAAATACAATCCTCTGGGATTCTGAAATCTTATGTACTCTTTATATACACATATTTTAAACTGTTTGGCCATATAGATTCTCCAGATGCACAGTGTCCTCCCTGGAACTGTCGGGGTGCCCACAAAGGAAAGCATTTAGCAAACATTTTTGGAGTTCCAACAATTCATCTGATAGTGAGAGACGTTAAACATAGGAATGCCAAGGGACTAACCGATCAGCTGGAAACAGTATCTTAAGAGAAATTACAGTGAAGCGTACCAAGTATGGTGTTGGAAGTTTGCTTGAGGTGCTATGAGGACATGGAAGTGACTTCTCCTAGTGGAGGAATCTGCCAAGGCTTCCCAGAGGAGAGGTTGGTGGCTTTGGTCTTGAAAGGACCAGTAGACATTCATTAGATGGAATTGCTGGTGAGAGAAGCAGCTGAGCAGAGGGGCCCAGGTGGCTGAGGGGGTGAAGTAGGCAGCCTGCTGTGTCTGGGCACCTTGGAGTGGTCTCTGGCTGGAATGTGGGGGACTGCACAGGTGCCTGAGAAGCAGGCTGGGGGCAGGTGGTCAAGGCCATGGGTGCCCTGTTATGCAGTTAGGTCCTGGAGGGTGTGGGCCTCTGCTGAAAGATTTAAAGTGAGCATAGGATAAAAGTCATATGTGCATTTTGGGAAAACTCTGGCTGAAGAAGAGCACAGGAGAAGCTGACTAAAAATACATGAGCTGGGGATTCTGATTCAGTACTTCTGGCATCAGGGCTGAGATCTGTATTTTTAAGAAGCCATGTATGTACTTCCAGGGTCAGGAACTTGGCAGAACTAGGTTGTTGATAGTGGTGGTGTTTAGGGACATAGGGGACAGCCCAGCTCAGAGAGGTGTGAAGAGGTCCTGCCTGTGAGACGGGAGCAAAGTTAGTGGGGGTGGAGAGGAGTGGAGGGGACGCAGTTGAGAGGGGAGGGGCCGAGTAGACGTTCTTGGTAACGAGTTGCCTGAGAAGGGATGGGAGAAGCCTGAGATGATGGCCCTCCTTTGGGTGCTGATTCAGCGAGGTTCTCTGAGGAACAGAATCCCTCAGAGGGAGCTGAGGGATTGGGTTCTCTCACCCAGGGCCTGCAAAATCCTTTTTGGATTTTCTTGGGTGCTTTTAGAGACAGATCCTTAATATAGAAAAGTGACTTTGAAGGTTTCAGTGCCCTATATGCCAGGTCTGTGTGTCTGTGAGGGTTTGGGTTTGTTTGCTTTGTCTTTGGGCCTTTTAGCCTCTCAAGTCTCGCCCTGTAAGTAAAGTCCTCATGAGTCGTTTGGACTGAGCAGGCATCCACACCGTGAATGTCCGAGAGGAGGAGGGCGTTAGCGGCAGTTCACAGGTGTAATTGGAAATGGTGTAATTGTAATTGGAAATGCATTTTGATTAGAGAGAGGAGTTCCTTGTTCCTCTACCAGGGTTAGCAGAATCTGCAGGAGGAAGAGATCCTGGAAGGAAATACATATCTCTCCCCTTTATTATTATTTCTTTTCTACAGAGACTTCTCCTTTGTGCGTGTGCGCGTGCTGGGGAGGTGTAGAAATATTGATTGAGTCAAGCTGTGGCCTTTTGCCTTTTTTGCTTGATACAGCTGCCTCATTTGCTGGGGTGGGGAGTACTGGGAATGAGGAGGGAGGAGTCCGGTGGTGGGTGTCATGGCCAGAGTCATCATTCCTTCAGAGCACCTTGGGCCTTGCAGAAGTGAAGCAGATGTTTCACCTGATTTCAGAATTGGGTGCCTCAGCTTTTCTGTCCACGCCTCTCTTTGCCTGGGGTTCTTGCCCCACTACATGCCCTGACGCGCTTATGGACTGCTTAGAGCTGGTGTTGTGCACACAGTAGGTGCTCAAGTAATATTTGTTAATTTGAATGACTGGTGTATTGTCTAAGGGGGAACAATACTTGTTCTGCCTCAGCCAGTTTCCTGCCAAGATTCTTTCTCCTGCTGAAGTTGCACTGGGTATAGAACAAGGACAAGTTTTCCATTTGGAGGGCAGGGATGGGGGCGAGGGTGAGGCTTTAATTGGCCCCTGAATTTGCATCCCTCTCAGTGTAAGACCAGTTTTGCAGCTGCTCCATCCCTGTATCATCATTAAATGGCAGATGTGTTTCTCATTGGAGGGGTGGGGACTCAGTTGTATCAGTGACGCTGGGAACGGGTAGACATTTGTGAACAAGCAGTGTCATACATTTTTGGTTTGTTGATACACTTACATTGCCATTTGCACGTTGGCCATGTGCACACATGGGTCACTGTGTAAGCATAGCAGTCTAGTCCCCACGTTGGGTTCAGGATGACCGCGCTATCAGCGAGGGACCAGGGAAATATGTGGAACCCTCCACGACCAAGTCTGAGAGCATTTATTGGAAGAGCTGAGTGACTGGGCACCAAGCAGAGTGAATCCTGTGGTTCTAGGCTGTTTAAACAAGCACACCTGTATAAACGGTCATTGTCTTTTCATGCATTAAAAGGCCTTTTTAAATTTGGAACGCTTAAGGGATGAGCCACATTGTAACACTTGAATTTATCTAGAGAACTCTTTTGGTCTTGGACCACACTGAAAATGCTTTTGATTAAACAACTTGGATTCCAAATTTATAGAACTGCCGGTTCTTCATCCTTTATCCCCTCAAATACACACATACACTAACACACACACCCCCCTTTAGGAGTTGCTTGCATACTCCTGATATTGCTGGCGTTTTCTTGTTGCCTTTGAATGAAACAACCCAAACTTTTGGTTGCTGTGTGTGTGGCCCCTTGTGGTCTGGCTCAGTTTACCTTTTGTTTTCTTGCTTTGTCTTTTCTTCACCACATTCCCTCCGCAGATACCCATCTCTGCACAGGCCTCCCTGAGCTTTCTCATAATTGGCCCCGTAAGTCCTACTCAGACTTCAAGACCAGCCTAAGCATCACCTCCCATGAGGCCCTTGTTGACCTGAGAGACAGAATCAGCTCCTATTTCTGTGCTCCAACAGCACTTAGTTCATTCCTCTTTTGACATATTATATTCATGCACTTGTTCATTCATTCATTCACCCGTCAGTTCATTATTTTAGGCACCCTTTGGGTCATTATTTTTGGGGAGTATCGACTGTGTGCCAGACCTTCATTAAATGCCAAGGACAGGAAAATGACTAAAGGCATGGACCTAAGCCTTAAAGATCTCACAAACCCACAGGGTTGACAGCCACAGAGACAGATCATTCCTGTGCAGTGAGAGGGTTCGGGTTCATTTGTCCTGGGGAGCGAAGGTGCTTTCTGCAGGAACATGGCGGGAGTGGCTTCCCAGCGAGTGGCTTGAAGTCTTGAAGGATAATTAACCTACTTCTCTGTCTCCCTGCTGGAAGGGTGCTCCTTGAGGGCAGGGAGGGGAGCATGTTTATTTCCTCTCTCTAGTGCCTGGCACATGGGTGGGGAGACATGGGGTGGGGGGTTTCAATAAATCTTTTATCATATTGAATTGCAACAGATAATAAAAAGAAAACAGAAATCATTTCCCCTTCGTGATTCTGCCCTGTCCTGTTTCAGAATGAATTTAAGGCAGCTTGCAAGGCTGTAAAAGAGCACAAATTAAAAAGCAGGGAAAGAAGGAAGAAAAAGAAGAGGATTGAGGTAGGGACCTAAAAAAGTGGGTTTGGGAATGAAACCAAACTTGCCGACCATATAACCACCATGCTTTCTCTGAGGGGCCTGCCAGTGGGGCTTAGTGCTCTTTGGCAGCGAGTGAGGAAGCCTAGTCGGGTGAACGCGAGGTGAAAAACACGTGGTGTTTTGTTGGTTATCGAACTTTCCATTGGGACCTTTGTAAAGAGCAATCTGTGTAATGTGATGAAGGACATACTCAACTTCTTGGAGTACATCCAGTGACTAATTCATGGGATGTTTCTGGGTATGCTGATGGTCTCACGTAAAAGCATAATTCAATAAAAGCAGTTTATCCAGAGCTCCTGGAATACACTGTCTCTAAGATAACTGTGGAATCACTATGGGACTGGAACAGATAGTTCTACCTGCTGTTCTGTCTGTCCTTCTTTTATCCAGTGTCCTAATGCTACATGCCACTGCCCTCGGTCCTAGAGGTCAACAGGCTCTGTTTCTGCTCCCAAGGAGTTTTATGATCATGTGTTGGGACTCAGAAAATACTCATGTATGATATGGGATCAGTATCTCTATGATCAGACGCATTAGAAATGGGTATTTCAAGTAAGAGGGGCCAGACCAGCACTCACAAAAATGTAAACATATGATTTGTGATGGTTGAGAGGATGGAAAGGAACAAAATTTGTCGTCGTGCATTGTGTTCTTGGTTACCC
Organism: Physeter macrocephalus; assembly: GCF_002837175.3. Lineage (NCBI taxonomy): Eukaryota > Metazoa > Chordata > Mammalia > Artiodactyla > Physeteridae > Physeter > Physeter macrocephalus. The sequence continues at coordinate 67,179,607 of NC_041229.1, forward strand.
TAAGTTGGCAGGAAAGAGGAGTTTTTTCCTTCTGGGCATGTTGGAGCCTAAATTTTGGATTCTCTGATGCGGTGATGATGATAGTCACATGGATCCATTGGGTCTTTAGAGAGCATTTCAATGCCACTGTACCCAGTTGAAGACCCTGAGCAGAGCTTGGACCTCACAGTTCAGCACTTTCAAATGCCATCTTGTTTCAGTTTTCCTTGTCGATTGGCTTATGACCCAAGCAGAAGTCAGCTCTGGATTTACCTGTTGCTGCTTTCACCCAGCATGCTGTGTAATAATCCAGGGTAGATGGAGGCATGGCCAGAATGGGGGAAGCATCCTAAATCGTAGAAACTGGAGAAGGCATCCCAGGAGCATTTCTCTGTGTAGAGTGGAGAGGGCCACTCCTAATGCAGCAGAATTAGGATTCCACGTCGGCCAAAGGAGCTGCATCCGGGCAGGTCAGCTGCTGGGACTTGGAGTCAGTCCAGAGCCAACATATCATTAAGTTGGCCGGCAATGAGCTGTGTAACATTGAGTGAGTCTCCACCAGCTTTTGTAAGAAGGATGACGCCCCAGGCATTACCTACAGACTTGCCACCTAGGGAACAGCACCTTGATTGCATGAGGCCCATTTGTTTGGCATTCCTTCTGGCCTGGGGCTGAGATGGACTCTTTTGAAATGCTTGTCTTAGGGTCTGACCAAACAGCAGCATATGTGTTTATCTGATGTGTTGGTAGCTTTTAAAATATGAACTGTCAGGATGTCCCTGGTGGTCCAGTAGTTAAGACTCCGTGCTTCTACTCTAGGACGCACAGGTTCGATCCCTGGTTGGGGAACTAAGATCCTACGTGCCGCACGGTGTGGCCAAAAATAAAAAATAAAAAAAGTAAAACTGGGGCTTCCCTGGTGGCGCAGTGGTTAGGAATCCACCTGCCAGCGCAGGGGACATGGGTTCAAGCCCTGGTCTGGGAGGATCCCACATGCTGCGGAGCAACTAAGCCCGTGTGCCACAACTACTGAGCCTGCGCTCTAGAGCCTGCGAGCCACAACTATGAGCCTGAGTGCCACAACTACTGAAGCCCGCGTGCCTAGAGCCCGTG
>NC_041229.1:67181198-67195773 GCF_002837175.3 Physeter macrocephalus
GCTTTCATATTTCATGAAGCAGAGCAAGGCTGCCACTACAACTCTGGGATCAGCTGACTACCTTCCTCTTGCTGCTGAAATGTACACAATGTTTGGAAAATGTCTTCATGTAAAAATATCCATGACAGGAAGGCAGCCTATCACAGGTGCACATGGCTGGAGTGGTGTGCTCTTCAAACTCAAGGACATTTTATGAATCAGTCTCTGGAAAGTAGGGGACCCTTGTTGCCCCCTCTGTTTTCTCAGCTTTTAAATATTCTGGGGAATCAATTATCTCATAATTTTTAGGCATTAACCCTAAACACATTTTAAAGATAATATAAAATGGCACATGCTTGCATGTACTGTATTATAGCGGCTACATATGAAATCTGAATGAACAGCGTACTAAATCAATATACTCCTGCTTATTCAGGGGCCATCATTGCAGAATTTAAAGACTCCAATCTCATTTCTTCATATGGAAGCCCACCAATACATCAGGAAAAATATGTACAGTCAAAAATAAAAAAGACCATGGATTCAAAAACTTTTGATAGCTATTAAGTGTTTTTCTCCAAATATACTTCTCTCAGCAATATAAAAATATAGCACATGAGAGGAAAGATAGCGATTTGCTTGCAAAATCACTTTTTCAGAAAAAGACAAAACAGGATACTTTCCTAAGAAGTAATTCTGCAGAGGTTGTTTCTAATCTTGCACTATGTGGATTCACATGACCTCTGCAATTATTAAGCAGTAGCCCTTCATCAGATAAACATCATAAGAGTCTATGATGGCTTGGAGAAAGGATGGAGGGCACTTGAATTTTTCTAGCCATGATCTCTAATTTGCTTATTATTAGAGAAAGCAGGAGTAAATACAAAAGGGCCTATTTAGGGCGGGCAATGGCTAATGCCAAGGAGAGAAGGCCCGTTCATGCTTCTCCTGACTTGCTATGTAATGAGTAGCAATTAATTCATCTTATTGTATTTCCAAATGCCAAAAACTCCATTCACATCAAAGAAAAAATTTTCAAGCCTTTTACCATTGTCCATTTTTAAAGGTACTGTTCTATATTTAGTATTTTATAATTGTCAACAGTGTTTCCTTTAATGCTCACGTGGGGCTCAGCATCCTCAAGGATTGCAGACAAGGATCTGTGATTTGTAGGCGTGCCTGATGACTCTCTACCAGGAAGCCTGGGATTTAGGTCTGCTAACGCCAGGTCTGGGTGTTGGGGAGAAGGCACCCAATAACTTTAGCCCCTTTCCCCGTGAGGGACAGTAAGAGGCAGGAGGCAAATCTCCCTTGAAAAGCCAGAAAGTACCAGCTCCCCCTACTCATCTTCTCTGTTTCATTCAAACAGGCAGACACAATGAAAACAGGGCTCGGTTGTGGGAGACAATGCAAAAGCATCTCGAATTAGGGCAATGAGCCCTCATCCTCCGCCAGCGAGCACTCTGTAAGGAGGCAGCATGACAACACGTGAAGGGCTTTTGGGCTGTGGCGCCAGACAGCCCTGGGATCCAACGCAGACTTGTGACCCTGGGTGAGCCCCTTAGCCACTGCAAGCCTCTGCATCCTCACTTGCAAAGTGAGGACAACACCCACCTTCAGGAGTGCTTTGAGAACTGCATCAACCACTCTGAGCATACAGTGCCCACAGCCTTGCCATTCTGTGGATGTGCCATCTATGGGGCCCACATGACCGACCATCCAGGCTCAAGTCGCTTAAGAGCTGAAATGCTTAGGAGCCCTCGTCCTGAGTACATAATCTCTGGGCTCAATGTGACTGAGCACTGTCTATATTGGAGGCCAGTTAACAATGGGGTTTCCCTAGGAAGGGATAAAAATGTAGAATGAGGCTGTTTCCGTGGTCCTTAAAGAGAAAATCCAGACCTGGCTCAGCTGACATAGAAAGGTAGATGTATTCAGTCCCCTAGTTTACACTGTTAAGTTCTGTATCATCACACTGTTGATGAGAGGTTCTAATTCCATCACATGCAAGCACAAGAAATTAACTGCCTCCAGTCTTGGTTTTAACCCAGTTAAATTTTAAAAAAGGTAATGAAAATATTGCCGAGGCGAAAGAGTACATGTCATGAATGCAAAAGAACTCCTTGAAGATTGGGAGATGCCAGGAAAGGCGGTGTATCATTTCCCAAATCCTGCAGCAAGGCCAAGTGTCTTGGTGCTGGCGCTGAGACAAAGGAGGTGGTTGTTTCGGGCTTCTTTTGCCTTGTGTACTGCTGACAGTCAATGCCTGAACGAGCAAAGGGGCTCAGAAGGCCTTGGGGAGCACCACTGGATGAAGTGTAGCATGTCTTCCCCACGGACAGGCCCATTCCTGGATAGAATCAGTGGTGACACAGCCAGGATTCAGCAGTGTAGATGCAGCAAAGCCCCAGCAAAGTTCTTGAACTCCTCAAGAGAATTAAATCAACAATTTGAACTTTAAGCTCTCTGCTTACTGGAAGGAATGGCAGGTTGGAAAGAATGGCCTGCTCAGAAATCAAATCACAAAGGCCACCAGAGCGAGAATGAAGAAAATGGCCCCGGGGAGCACATGGAGCTCGTAAATTAGTCACCAACGACTGGACACAATCAGAGAAGCTCAGGCTTTTTTCTGCTCTACTGGGATGATGCAATGTCAGCAAGTACAGGCTTTTCTTCAATACAATCCAGAGCTTGACATGAATACGTCTATTGCCTAAGATGTATTCCTGCTGAGGTTAGGGCAGAACAAAGACTTCCTTTACTCTTAGCACTGTCTGGACTCATGCACTCACCAAAGCACACCCCAAACCAGAAGCGGCCTGGTCCACCTTCAGGGGAAGATGAGGACAGTCCACAAAGATGAGGACAGTCCACAGTGTGGTGGTGGCCTGCAGAGCTTGGCTGCGGCTCCTCACAAGCCTCTGAAGCCAGCAAATAAAGGACCACCTTTTTGCTGCTATCAGGGAAAGGAGGCCTCTGGGCAGGGACTGGACAACCTCCCAGGACAAACGAACACACAGAGACTCAGAGCAGGAAACTCTAAGCAGGAACTCTGGGTAGGAAAGAAGCGACTGTTCATAGCGCACGGAGAACATTTCTGCAGTCTTTCTACATGCTGGGATAATAAATCCCTGGAGCTTAAAACAACAACAACAACAACAACAGTTAATGATGAATTTTTTTGATGAATTAATGGTGAGTGAAATAATTCAAAGTACAGAATCATGTCTAAAGTTGCAGGCCAGGCCTCAGTCTGTACCACACAAAGTCTTCTTAGACAGGCTGCTGCCTCTCACTCCTCAACTGCAGATTCCAATGAGGGGATAAAGTAGGGGAGGGGGGGGGATGGAAGATATAACACATGAAACCGGCATGGGTAACACTGCTGTAGACCCAGCTGGTGACACAAGGTCCAAGGGAGATTTCTGAGTCATCATCTGTGGAACTCCTCAATGCATGTTCCATAGACCTATAAGCCACCTGCATGCCGTAACTGCACGGATCCTAACTAGAACCAGGCACCTGAAGGGGCCAAACATGTGGTCCTCCCATCACCAAGAAATGACTCTCTTCTAGACCAGTGGTTATCACACTTTGATTTGTCTTTTAGACATTTTAGTCAAGGAAAAAAAAAAAAAAAGTATATATTTGATGTCCAATATTCTGGCACTCTGGCCACAAATGCCTTGCAGTTCCAATCCATCTTAGGGCTTCTGAACCTCACCTGCATTCTGCCGGCCCCAAAGGAGAAGAGATAGTTTTCACTGGATTTGATTTTCTCAGGGAAATACTAAACGGCAAGGAAAGACACTGATGGTGGGGGGCTGAGATCGGTTGAGGAAAGACAGTAGGTAGAGGAAATTAGAAAAAGTAAGAATAATGTTTTGCCATTTGATTTCTTTCAGTTAAAAAAAAAAAAAAAAACCTTAAAGGAAATATAATGAAAATAATCATTTCTGGATAGTACAAACATGAATGCTTAATATGTCATTCTCTGTACTTACTTTCTGTTGTATTTAAAATTTAGCCACAAAAACTTCATAGTTAATTTTGATGTACACTCTCAGTTAATGGCCATTACTTTAAGAGAACCTGGCCTTTAATAACCTAAGTTTTAAATGCCGCCTTTGAAAAGTTTCAGTGTACAGTTTTCAGACTTAGTAAGAACAGAACTTTTTAACATAATTCACTCTTTAAAAACAATGAGCAAGAAAGAGTATGCAGCAATCAGATTGGAGTGGAGTGGGACCAGCCGAGGATGACAATAAGGACGGATAAGAGCCACGGAGCAGGGCCCCAGGGGTGCTTGGTCAGCCCCTGGTCCAGGCCCACATCTTTCTCCCTTGGCCTCTTAGAGCAGCCCCTGAATTAGCCTCCCTGCCTCCAGCTTTGCCTCACTCCTCACTGTCCTCTAAAAATGGTTGGAGGGATCTTTCCAAAGCATAACTGTGAACGACCCCTGCGTGCTCCCATGCTCCTCAGATGAACCTCACCCCCCTCCAGTCTCATTCCTCATTCCATGCCTCCCACTAGACGGTGTTCTTCATGGTTCCCCCAAACCCCCCCACCCCCATTATCTGTGGAAATTCTCTACCTTCCTCTACGCTTAGTTCTAATGGAACCCCCTCCATGGGGCTTTCTTTAATTCCCCCACACTCAGAATTCATCATCCTTTTCACTGCGTGGTCTCTGCACTGCTCTGTTAAATTTCTACTGCAGAGCCCCCTAGCTGGGGACAATCCACTGGGAATCTTGTATTTCCCCCAAATGTGGCCAAAAATAACAGAAAGAATGAGTGTTCCCCCAAAACAGAGACTCTTGTGTATTCAACTTTCTATGCCCAACGTCTACTCAAGGGTCTAGAACACATGGCTTCTCTATGGAACCATTACTGGACTGAATTAAGTAATCATTTCTGCACTTTTAAAGTTCAAATCTACACAGAAATCTTAAACTTTTACTAAAACAATTTTGTTCTAAACAAAAATTAAAATCCACACATTTGGGGGTGATCTGGCTCACAAACAAGCACTTTGAGAACCAATGCACTTAGCAGAAGCATAAAGCTGACCTTTGAAACTCATCCTAACAGATTTTCAAGAGCGTGACTTCTGTAGCTATAGGATGACTCATCCACAACCGTGACATGAGAATAACCACTCTCTCGAGCCTGTTTTCTTCAGAAGGATATGGCAGAACAGGCTACGGAACTCAGAAAACGTGGGCTTCAGTTGGGACCCCCAGGCTGTCCCATAAAGGCCAGAGGCACGGCTGAGAGGCGGGCATTTCCTTTTCCTTCTGCCTAAAGCAGTGTGGGTTTTCAAACCTTATTCAACAGAACCAGCCAAAGAGGCCACTGCTAAAGATGAGAGAGTGTGAGCTTTAAATAAAACAGCTTTTACTCTTTTATATATGGAAAATTTCGAGTAAGATTTCAATCTGAAATGTGAGTTATGCTGCTTAAAAAAGGCTGGAAAACCACTAGCCTCAAGAATTCTCCTGCACCCTTGCCGGGAAAGTGAAGAGAGGCTCACAGGCAAGAGGGTGCCCTCGGAAGCCACACCTGGCCCTGGCCCTGGCCCCAGGTGTGAGCAAACTACTTTTTCAAACTCCGAGGTTGAACAGGGAAATGAAACTTGGCTTCAGTCTTCACAGGAGGGCTACAGGCCTCTGTCCACCCCCAGAGGACAGAAATCCTTTGACTTCAGAGCATGTGGAGAAATGGCGAGAAGCCCAGCTGGAAAGGCACGGCAAGGACAGGTCCGGAGATGGCCAGTCAATAGCTATCTCCTCCAGGAAGTCATGCTGCATCGTCTCAGACAAAGCACGGCACCTGTTGTGAGTCTGGATACTCCCTGCCACCCCTACTCCTGCTCAGAAGCTATCCTTGCTGTCTACTGAGAGGACTTCAACTTCTGTAGTGAGTTTATCTCATTAGCCAGTGTGGGAGGCCAAGAAGCCAGAGGCTATCAGCCTGACCCCACAAGGAACTCGGCGAGGATGCTCACCCCTGCCTGCTCCCGAGGATGTTAGACTCCAGAGCTGAACAAGAAAGTGCAGACACAGAGAGGAGTTCTATCCTCCTACCAGGCCAAGGGGCCTGAGCCCGTTTCCTGGTAATGGCTGATAGGAAGGTTAAGGAGGGTATCTTTAACATAAAACGCCTGTGGGAGGTGAAGGCAGCAGCATCTCTGCAGGCAGGTGGCAGCCAGCCTTATTCTCCTCAACTGTCCTAACTCCCTCGGAGTGGGGACGCAGCAGCTCTGCAGCTAGGAACACATCACCCCGAGATACTGATGACCATCAATCCCAAATTAGGCCCACATCTTGACCAATGGCTCAAAGTTTAAAAATCATCTTACTTCTAAAATGTAGTGGCTGAGGGACTGTGGGAAGCAAGGCCTGCACGCTCAGGTCCAAGGGGGCGTAAGGGGTGGTGACAGGTCATCTAACAGTGTGCACTGATGAGAAGCCTACCGCTTGAAATCCACTTCAGCCTCCGCTACAGCAAACCCTGTCTGGAAGAGCAGTGGTTTAGGATTCAGAAAGTTCAAATCCTGACTTAGCCACCTCCTATGCTGGATGGCTTTTGGTGAGTTAATTAAACCTTTGGATCCCTGTTACTCCTCAAAATCCGAAGAATGGAGCTCACTTTGTAGTGAGCTTACATGAGAGAACACACAAGAGGCTCTGCACTGCACTAACTCCTGTCTTTCATCCCCAAACTCAGCAGCACATTGTCCACACAGCTCGTCTCTGGGATTGCCTACACATTTAACTTTGGCTCTTTCTGCGAACACTTATCCTACAGTGCCCTATATTTCACATTCCCATTTCCACGGCCAGCTCTGTGAATAGAGGCTTGGTTGTTAACTGCCCACTGTGATAAGCGCCATGCCTGGAACACTCGACTGGTATTAGCTGATGGGAAGAACAAAGGCCTCCATTTTTCCAAGAATAATGAGGTAAGGAGGAAGGAAAGGAACTGTAAGAAGATGGAGGTGGTTCTTGGAGATGAAATGCCGAGCCAGTTGCTACCCCACTGCCTCTGTTTCTGCCTCTTCTTCGTGCCTGCCCCAGAGGAGAGTGGTCCAGGGCTGGCTGAAAGTGGGGGGAAGTCTTTTTTAAAGAACAAACACAAACACGACTGTGTGTTGGTATGTATGTGTATGTATAAGGTAATGGCAAAACTGTTTCCACTGAGGAAAATTTGTAAAGTCACCAAGAGAGAAAAAGAGTGCTTGTGGAATCCCATGGGGATCCCCTCTGACCCGGAGAGCTTTACCCACCATTTACAGGGCTTTCGGTCCAGAGCCATGTGCCCTGGTGAGCATACAGGAACCACACAGTGCAGAAATAGAACAATTCATAACATCACAGATGGAAACACAAAATTGATGTCTGTAAACTTCTTTGTACATCATTAATCCGTTAGAGAAACTAGAAACAGAGTGAGAACTTGAGCAAACACTGGGGTAGTTACATCCACATAGAAAGGACTGCACCTTCGGTTAAAAAGCAGGAGCTACGAAGTTATTTTAGTCTTCCAACTGCTCAGCCAGTGCAACTAAAAGCCAGCCACCATCAGCCACATGTGTGAGCGAGCGAGCCAGCATGCTGCCCACTGCAGAGGGCACCCCAAATGCACCTTCCTGGTCGCTAGACCTATTCCACAGTCAGCTTCGTTTGCATAAAAAATGTTGGAGGCTTTTGGGAAGGGTCCCAGTGTTCACCACTTGGGGCTGTGAAATTACACTTTGTCCTTTAGTTTAGAACAAAAACACAAATTTACTTAATGTATGGGGGGGAAAAATCAGAACAGAACCAAAAACAGGCCTGTGGGAAAGACAACAATATGGACTACAGATTCATTTTTATTATAAAGTAAAGCTCCTCCATGCAAACTATAATTCCTTTGCATTTCTCAAATAGGGCATTATGGAGGAAAAAAAGTCAGGTATGCTTTACTGCAAGTTTTGGAAAGGGAGAAAATAGGGAGAACTTGCATTTTTAAGTCGTCCATGCCTCTGTTTTTGCTATGAAATATATTTTAAAAGACCGGAAAATGAGGCACATGTACAAAAAAAATAATAAACTCACGTACAAACGGAATTGCAAACATGGATTTGATCAAGAGCTTTCCCATCTCTAAGACCTATCTTTTTTTAAGCCCTCACCTCAAATTTCTTTTTTAATTAACAAAGCCACACACTTAAAAAACATTAAGCAATGTGGAAGAAATCTGGCAGAAAATACTCTCTGTTGGAAGAACACATGAAAAATTACATGAAGAAGATGTATTTTTCATAAGTACTGAAAATACATCAAAAGCACAAATTAAAATAATTTCTGAATTTTTTTCAAAGTAATTTCATGATGGCCACTTGGAAATGATTCATTTATAATTTCTACACCAACTTTGCATCTCTTTGACTTTTTTTTCCCTCTCCTAGCTCAGGGCTGCTTGGTGGATATTTGAAGGGTAAAAAAAAAAATCATGTTTCTGTGCTGAAAAGTTATCAAGACCAGCTCTCTGCTGCATTTGCATTGTTATTAGGGACACACACACACACACAAACACACACACACACAACACTCTCTCTTCCTCTCTCTCTCTCTGAGCTTAATGTGAGGCTAGTACAGAAACAGAGAGATTAGACACAAAGAAATGTAAACAGCTCTCACATGCGAGGAAACTAGGTTACCAGAATCCCAGCACCAGGCATTCACCAGTCACCATGGAAAACAGGAAGTGAGATGCATAGCAACCACAAGCCAAAAAGCAGGAAAGCGCATACCTTTAGCTTGGAATGAAAATCACGAGATTTCCTTCTGGCAAGAACCTGAATGTGACTAGACACCTGCAGGGTAGGGGAAGGGAGGAAAACAAAGGAAAAGCCTGTAACCATGGAGATGAAAAGCCCCCTACAACTGGGCAAGCCAGACGTACCTTAATGGCGGCTTGAATTTCTCGAACTTTCTTTCTTGCTAAGACCTGTATATGACTAGACACCTACATTGTTCGGGTTTATGAGGGGAAACAAAACAAAACAAAACAAAACAAAAAAAGGAAATCAAATATAAAATCGCTACTCCTTGGGAGGGTTTCGGGGTGGGGGGGGTGGGGGAAGGTTATTTGCATCTCAACAAAGCTCTGCAGTTAGGAATACACAGTCCCAGCCAGACACCAAGCCCCCAGCGCTGCTCTAAGCTTTTCAGACTGGGTCATCACTGCAGTGACTGGAGTCAGGATGAAAGCTGAAGCTAATCTTAGTTTTCTCACCCAGGAGAAATCACGGGCGGGCACGGGATGAGAGGGGGAGAGTGGGGTTGTTTTCTTTATAAAATTAAAAAGGTGGGAGTAGAGGTAAATGAAAATATTTATAGCTTCTCAGTATCAGGAGGGAAAATCCCTTTTTCTCAATTTAGAAGAGACTATCCATAAATTAGCACATTCCGCAGAATCAAAAAGCTGAAGCTGTAGGTTGTATTCTGATCTCATTAAGAGCTCTGGATTCTGTAGCAAATGTTAAAATAATACTGACATGTAAATTAGATCTCAAAGAGAAATGGAAAGACCCAGTTAGCAGAGCTTTTTTTTTTCCCCCTTATAAATATCTTTAATCCTTCCACTCTTTTGGGTATTGACTGGGCGCCAAGTGGATTTGCATATTATTACAGAGCGAAAAGTGTGAATACAGCCAGCCAGCCATCCTGTTAAAAATCTGGGTTGAAAAACCACACGGATTTGCTGAACAACAAATTCACATTGGAGAGGTATCACCAACTGCCGCCTAAAAACATCCCCAGGATGCCGGGGTATGGAAACCAAGCCAAGCCCGGCTTCTGAAACACAATGATTCCACTGGGTAAACAAATTTGCATCTCTTTCAGCGGGACTTGGTTAAATTTAGAAGTGTCCCCCCAGTGAAGGGGTTGGGCACATGACCAGAGCTCACAGACCAGCAGACAGCCCAGGTCCAGCACTTTCAGTATGCTGGGAATTATATTTGTCTGTTTCAGAAATTTAGAACCTCCCATTTAGAAGTTCAGCGACTGTGAGGCCATTACTTGATTTCAAACACTCTAGCCACCCTAAAAACAGGATTTATGATAACAAATGAACCTCTTAGCTCTAACTTTGTCTTCGAGTTTCAATTTGCTTCTGCATTTTTTTTTTAAAGTACGGAGAAGCAGGAACTCCCCCATCCTCTTCACCTCTCCACCCTGCTCCTGCTTTCACTTGTTTTCACCAGAATTTTGTTCTGATGTGATTCTCTGACTTGCGGAGGGCCACAGTGGGGGGAATATCCACCGAACAGACAATGCCCTGCCTCTGAGCAATGGCAGGAGGCCACCTGCCTCTGTGCTGACTCAGCAGTGGGCTCCCGGCTGGGGCACAGGAGCGTTCCTGGGGAAAGCTCTCCCCATCATAAACACTCAGGAAAACAACTCATCACTGAGCAGAGGACTGGAATCTGCTGCTCAGGCTTAACGAGACCACAGTTGAGCTCGCCTTTTGGTTTGACTATAGTTTTTAAAATTCATGCCATTTCAGTCAGCATAGGTCAACATTAAAATATACATATATATTTTTTTCTGTTAACAACTCACCCATGAGGTTGGTTTGATGGTTTTCCCCCCTTCCATTTCTTTCTTTTTCTGTTTTTTGTTAAACACTAATTTCTCACCCGTTCCAGTTCTGAACTGGGTCAGAGATTTGGGCTGCTTTACATCAGAAGGAACAAGGAGCGCCAGAACGCTGACAGAGGGCAGAGGAAAATTGACCCTGCTCTGCACAAAGGTATTGTAACTTCATTTCAGTCACAGCAGCTACTGACAAAAAGCCACAGCTTAAGGAGCAACAGTTCCCTGGACGCACATCATTCAGCCTTATATTCCAGCCAATACTCATGGCTGCTGGTGTTACTTTTTCATTGAAATGATGACTAATATGTAATTGTTCCAGGATTTTACAATGCGCAAAATCTCAAAATTTCATGACTTGCAAAGTATACCTGCACCTGCAGCTTTTGCAATGTTTGCAGATGCACAGTTTCGGAAAGAAATTTAAGTTTTACAATACAGTACAGGAACAGTTCATACACTGTCCTTAGCGGTGAAACTTTCCCATGTGTGTATAGAAGGAACTCCAGAGACCACATAATAAAAGGTCACTGAAATGATGAACAGTGAAAACTGAGCCAATTTCAAACACCTACAACATTGACGTCCTTACAGGGAACTCCAATCGGGGGCTCCTAGGAGCCAAAGCACAGACAGCCACTGCAGCCAAAATGCCTCCTTGGGCCATTCGCTAACATGCACAATTTCCAGGTCGGTTGTTTTACCTGTTTTCTGGTCCTCGTCTTCCCTGTCCTGAGTTTGATGTATCTGGCTATCAATTCATTCCTACCTGAAAGAAAGAAGAATTTACAATAAAGTAGGTTACTTTGGGGCTGGGCGGGGGAGGGCGGAGCCTCTGAGAAGCTAAGAGTAGAATTCAGAATCAGGAATTTTTGTTGCACCTGTAAGTTTATTAATGCTAGAAAAATAAAAAGGACAACTTTTTGCAAACAATATTTCCTAGGAGAAATTAGGACGAAGGGAATGTAATTATGAACTACAGTCAGCAATTGAGAGAAACGTGCCTTTTAAAAATGTGCCTTTGTGTTTGCATGCTTTTTCCTAAACGGATGGTCACTTGTATAAAAAACAAATACAAGGATTAGTGTGGGAGTATAAAGACCTGGTTCTGTTCCAGTCTTATTTTTCATATTCCTTCTCACTCAGGTTTCTACTCAGAGTTAACTCCAGTTAGAGTCATAAGAGCCACGAGAGGATGAACTGCTCTGGCCACGGAAACACAACGAAAAGAAGCTACAGTATGAAGACAGACACCCCTCCTAAACGTAGTCACTGTGCCAGTAACAAACTATACACAAAACAGTCAGCGCCAAAAAAAAAAAAAAAAAAAAAAAGACTCAACCTTTTCCAAGCTTTATTACCTCTGGGGGAAAGAAAACGCCTTAAAGTATAAACAAATACCCCCGGTCCCTACTCCAAGAGACTGAGAAATCTCAAAGAGATGACCTGAACTATAATATAATAGGAAACTACACCCCCAAAACCAAGTGGGGAAATGTATTACTAATACTACATGAAATATAAATGTACTCATACGGGACACGTGGGTCCAAACTGCCACTATAATCATCATGGTATATCTAGTGGTCTAATTTGTGTGTGCTGTCTTACTCCCCACAAATACTGCATAGGTGAAGACAGCAAGAGATTTTGTCTTGTTCCCCAAGGTCTCCCGAGCATGCAGCACACTGCTGGGCACACAGAAAGAATAAATGAGGAACTAACACAGCCTCTGGTGACAGAGAGTACCACAAGCCCCAGACCTCCCCAGCAGAGTAAAGAACTGGCGGCCCTGGTGAGAGTGTCTTTATGGGAATCTTGCCTGAGAATTCTAAAACCTCTCCCATCGCTGCCTAGAACATTCCTGTAATTATGGCTCTGTTCTCCACCTGCCCGTGTTAGGACCGTGCAGGATATGGTCGTCACTGGAAAGCAAGGGAATCGTGGAATCTCGGGACTGGGAAGTACTTCGGAGTCATCCTTTCCTACCCCTAAAAGTCTAAGTCCTTATGTAAGCCAGCACTTCTAGAATTAAGGAAGTAGCCCATTCTACCTTAAAATATACTGAAGAATTAAAAGACCCTCCTTATTTGAGGCTTCCTGTAACTTTCATCCCCAGATTTTTTTGTTCCCCTTAATAAGAACAAGGCTAGTTCTTAATGCACATGACTGCCTTTCAGATATTACTGACAGCTTTCAGGTCCTCCTGCAGTTGTATCCAGGCTAAACCTTTCCTGTTCCTTTGTTATCTGTGATAAGCTTTGGAACACTCCCATATCCATCCTGTGACCATCCTTTGTCTAGTTTCCTTTCATAGCCTGGAGCCCAGAACTGTAGTCACCTCCCTGGTCCTAAATACTCCACCTCTGTTAATGCAGCCTAACACTGCACTAGATTTGGGGGGATCACAATAAACTGTCAACTGATGTCAATTTGAACTCTTAGGTCTTTTTCATATGGCCTAATTCTCAGATATATCCCTACCCCTGTTCCCAGTCTTTTCATGCGTAGTTGGGATTTTCAGATCCAAATACAAAATGCTGTGTGTATTTCTATCGCATTTCATCTCATTAGATTAAGCCTATCATTCCAGTCTTTGAAACTCAGATCCTGATTCTGTGACTGAACTTACCCTTTAACCATAGGAAAAGGACCTCTAAATTCAGTTTTGAGGATTGCTTCTCAAAGCATTCTCTTTCAACTTTTGAGAACTACCAATATCCCCTATAGTGTCGTCAGGTCTACTTCTCCATCTCTCAGATGGTTGTACAGATTTTGCAATTTGTCTCAAAGGCTGGCTGACAGCAGAGCCCAGCTAGGAGTGCCTAATTACCAGAAGCCAGACCTAAATGACAATGTCTGCAGCAGAGCCAAGCATCCTCCAGCTCAGGGCCTCACTGTGCACCCTGTTCAGAGCTGAGTGGCCAGGAGGAAATAAATCCAGGGCTCTGAATTACATGCAATTTCATCTGAACCTTGTCCAGATGGGAAAAACGTCTCCTGCCCCCCACCATTTGCTTACTTTCTAGGAAAGCAGACAGAATAGCTTGATACAAGTGGCATACAACCTATATCACCAGTTTTTAATTTCTTATGGCATTTGGTTGAATGAATGAGATCAGTACCTAGGACAGCCACGTTTGACTGTGCATCCTGTGGTTTATGCAGTGGCATAAACAATGTCAACTCATAATTTGATTATAATGCTTCTAAAGACCACTACTTCTACAAGAAGGCCTCACTGAGCATCTACTATGTGCTGAGTGCTACGCTACATCATTTCATGGAAAGCTGGTCATGACTCTCATGTCCCTGGTTCTTTACATGAGCAAGATTACCTTTCTTTTAAAAGTCTGTGTTCTTTCTTTCATACCATGTTTCAAGCCATGAAGAGTAATTAACTTGAAGCTGCTATGTGTTTCTTCTTGCCTTGCCATAAGAAATATTGCTGGGCTTCCCTGGTGGCGCAGTGGTTGCGCGTCCGCCTGCCGATGCAGGGGAACCGGGTTCGCGCCCCGGTCTGGGGGGATCCCGCATGCCGCGGAGCGGCTGGGCCCGTGAGCCATGGCCGCTGGGCCTGCGCGTCCGGAGCCTGTGCTCCGCAACGGGAGAGGCCACGGCAGGGGGAAGCCCGCATACCACAAAAAAAAAAAAAAAAAAAAAAGAAATATTGCTGATTCAAATTATAAAAATTCCACTAACACTAAGCATCTACTGTGAACTCAAAGCAGAGTGTTAATCACTTTATTTTTTGTGAATTTTTAAAATGACGATAAGGGTGGTTTTGTGCACAGAAAACATTAGTCAGGTTTACCCGGCTTTAGAAATGTTTATTTCATTTGTTTAGTTATTTAAAAAAAAACCTTAAATGCCCTAGTTCATCTTTTTTTGTGTGTGGTACGCGGGCCTCTCACTGTTGTGGCCTCTCCCGTTGCGGAGCACAGGCTCC
>NC_041229.1:67195885-67213328 GCF_002837175.3 Physeter macrocephalus
CAGCATGTGGGATCTTCCCGGACCGGGGCACGAACCCGTGTCCCCTGCATCGGCAGGCGGATTCTCAACCACTGCGCCACCAGGGAAGCCCCCTAGTTCATCTTTTAAGTTTTCAGTTCAACTTACAGATCCTATAATTTTTATAATCACTTTCAAAGGGCCATTGGATTAACGTTTGGTCCATTTTACAAACATAGTTAAAACTCCTTCAAACATTTAAACTATGTATTTATAATCTATAATTTATTTAATTCTTTTAAATATTAGAATTGTTTGATTTAACTTACAAAACCTCCCCTTAAACAACTCTTAGAAACCTAATAAATTCTCTTAAGTGCCCCAATATTGCTTAGAAATCTAGGCAAGACTTCAGCCCTCCCTAAAATCAAGTCTAAGTCTGTTACTTTATTGCATATTTTAAATTGGAAATACAGGGTAACCTGTTATGTGTGCCAAATTATTTTAAATATGCATACTGAAGTACTCACATGCACAAATCCTTTAAATAAAAAATATTAACACTATGGCTCTGATTATATTAAAAACTTCTACATTCAATTCTAAATCTCCCAGAATTATAATATGCTTACCCTTTAAGGAAACAAGTATGTCATTCCAAATGATTTTGGAATATCTTTTTGGGTGCTTGGGGTTGTACTTATTTTGCTAGGTTCTGAATGAATTTTTGTTAGCAACCTTGATAGGATGTTCTGAGCCCTATTTATATTTCTATAGCATGGCCCTCCAAACGGGGTGGATTCATACAGTTCAAAGCCTTGGATTTGAATCATGGTACTAAGGTACAGAATTCTCCAATCACGGACAGGGAACTCGGGGACACCAAACATCACTCATGTAACTGGCAGTGGGGCTCTGGTCCATACAACACAGTTCTGTTTCACAGCCATGAAGAATGCTGGTTGTTAGAAATGTTAACCCTCATTTCTCTAACTCTCGCTTCCAAAAAAAATACACATGTACACATACAGTGGTGCTTGATCCAGTAAACCTTACATTACAAAATTTACTTTCAACTAAGTTAACTTTAAAGTTAATCATGACATTCCTAAACTATTCCTATAGTTATGTGGGTACCATCTCTCCCTGTGCCTTACATGATGCCTGTCTGGTGTATCAGGGATATAAAGACAGCCTAGCCGGCTGCCCACAAGGAGTTCACTGTCCAAGACAAGGGCTAAGATAGAGGAAATCAGCTCTACGTGTCAGACAGCAACTGAAAGAGGTTCTAGTAACATATGTGGGTAATCAGCTACAAGTAATTCCAGAAATCTAGAAAGCCTTCCCCAAAGTACTGGAATATAAGCTAGCCTTTAAAGATAGATTACATTTTCTCCAACATTATAAAAAATTTCCAACATACACAGTGAACACTATATACCCACCACCCAGATCCTACCTTCACTTTTTCTTTATTTGCTTTATTACATGTCACTCCATCTATATCCATTCTTCTACCCGTCTACCGAGCCATCTTATTTTGTTGTTGTTGCATTTCAAAATAAGTGGCAAGCATGATAACATCCCTGCATCCTTCACTGTGCATATCATTAACTAGAGTAATAAGACTGATTTTGATAGGCAGAATGGAGGGGGTACGCTGAAGATCCTTTTAGACAGAGGAAGCAGCATTTTAAAAATATATATACAGAGGAAACTGGGGCTCCTAAAAACCAGGCATGCTGACCCTCAAGCTCCCTTGACCACTGCACACTTTCTCTTTCTGAGCCCAGGAATCTCCAGGTTCTACATTCACAGCATCCATGAATCATCTCCTTCATTCTTCTCTATAAATACCTGTAATAGCTTATAGAGCTGAGTGGCAATGTCACACTTCACCACTAAGTGTCATTATACTACAGCTCCTCTGCAGCATAGAATGTCCTTTAGAAATGCACACCCTATCACTTCTTTAAATCTGACATGCAGCAGCTGCAAGTCGCCTTTGCTTTTCCCACAGGCAAGAGGCAGCAGCAAAGGCAAACAGCCTGACCTGTCGCTTTTATACTGTGATCCTCACTAAGCGCTGAGATCCAGTTTTTATTTTCTTTTTCCTTTCTCCTAAATGACATAACACAGTTGAAAGTGAGCCCATCATTGGCTTTTCCAGCCTCCTAGATTGCTGTGAAATTTCCTGCTAAAGGGGCAATAGAGAGAGAGAGATTCCAACAGAAAGGGAGTTTGCACTGTGCTTGCCTTACCCAGAGAGAAGACTGGTTAACGTTGTTGTGGGCTTGTGTGTAATGGGATGTGGCCTCAAGGTCATGTTTGAGGCACAGCAAATGCAGGGTCTGTGGCTAGAAATTGTAGCCCAGAGACACTCGGCTTTAACAGTGTAAGAGCCACTTTGTAATTGAATGGAGTCAGGGAGCCACAAAGGAAGAAGTAACAAATGGAACCTCCTCTTCCCTGGCTGCAGCCAGTCTGAAGGCTAACACATACTCTGGCCTGGGGAAGGGGCTTTAGTGTACTCTAAGGAAACCTCTGTTGGCCCTCTCTTTGCTGGGACGGACATGGGAGGATTCCCCCACAGGTTTTTCCCATGTTAAAAGAATGAGAATCAGATAGAAAACTCAAGTTTCTTCTGACTGCTAGACCAAAGCTGTATGAAATAGGCACTGATGCTATGGTTGTAGCCATATGGTCTTCCACACCCCCTCACAAGCCTTAACTTGGCCCAAGGGCACTATTAGGCTGTTCCTTGTTAACACCCTGAGCTGTCTGAGCTCTGTACCTGAACACACAATTACTTTCATGGCCTGCATCTCCTTGCCCATTGCTGCGTGTCTGGATTCTGCCTACCTCTCAAATGCCTTGTCCTTCAGGAGCTCTCCAGCTGGAAGAGGCCAGGTCCCCTCTCCCTAAACATCCACAGCCCTTGACCTTGGCCTCTTTACTGCTGGCTCGTATCTTTTCTGCCTTATATTCGATCGTTTCAGCACACGTCATGGCTCCAAACAGATCATAAAGTCTTTAAGAACAAGAACCAATGAGAGAATTCCCCGGTGGTCCAGTGGTTAGGACTCTGGGTTTTCACTGCCAAGGACCCAGGGTTCAGTCCCTGGTCGGGGAACTAAGATCCCACAAGCCACGCGGTGAGGCCAAAAAAAAAAAAAAAAGAGCCAATAACGATATTCCTCTTTTCTCTGCCTTTCCTTCCCAATCAGCTCAATGTTTATGGAATGAATTGTCATCAGGAGCAGAAAAGAGGCTCCTATGTCCCTACAATCCAGTTTGACACTGAATCATCAGCATAAACTGGAAAAAGATGACCCAGTGAGAAGAAGCAAAGAAAGATGTCTTCTACGAGGTGACAACACCACAAGGCATGATTCTGTCCTCCAACACCAGCAGCAATGCCCAATGAGAGAGCAATTTACGAAGGACTTCCTTGGGTAAGATTCTGCGAGATGGTGTTTAAATACTTTCCAGCTCTGGACCTCTCTGTATGACCTGAGGTTCATGTAAAGGAAAAAGTATCTTAGAATATGAAAGCCAACAACCAAAAGGCACAGGTGTAGGGTAGGGTACACTGCAGGAACCAAGTGTCAGCTGCTAGGGAGAGGTCTACAGAATGGGGATGTTGAATGAACCTGTCCTGCTGAAGACCTGGGGTGCCTGTATCTATGGATACTGCCAGAGGGGGCAGTAGAGACCATTCACTGACCCGCGAGGAGTTAATAATTAGCCATTTCTCACACACTGCTGCATCACCCCAGCAACGCTGGGAAAGAAAGGAGGTCTTCCAAAGCTGGCCAGTCACCCACTAGTCAGACACCCACCACACCTACAGGGCACAAGCAACATGCTAGGATTCTGGGGGTAAAGAGATGCCATCTCTGCCTTCAGGGAGCTTACATCTGTGAAGGACTCTCACCCGTGAGAACGGACTCAAGTCACCCTACCCCTCTCCACACCTCTCAATCATGGCACGCATCAGGGCTGCCAAGTTCCACTTATCTGAATGACTGCATGATGAACACCTGCCTCCCCAACTAAAGACAGGAATTTCCAGAGAAGCAGAGACCTTGTGTTTTCGCTCATCACTGTGCCCCCGGTGCCAAGAATACAGGTCCTCAGAAAGTAGACACTGATGGAACGAATAACTGAATGAGAGGGATGGAGAACCAGAGTCGGGGAGGGGTACAAGGCTTAGATTGGGGGTAAAGGAAGGCTCACGAAAAAGAGCATTTGAAATGGTCACAGAGTGTTGTTGCCAAAGAGGAAGTTTGGACACCAGTGTCTCAGTTAATCCCCAATATAAATCATTGACCAAAAATCAGCATCAACCAACATGGAAAATCACCAGAATGGGCCAGGCAGCCCATTCTGGGTTGCCAGGGGCTGGTACTGCATGTTCCCCATCTAAAGTCTTACAAAATGAACTGGTGGCCTTCAGGAGGTGAACACTGGCAAGTCTCTAAAATAAATATCCTCTGTCTACACTCACCCAGAGGCTTACAAGTAACAGCTTTAGAAGGAAGAATACACAGATGAAGGCTGTGTTAACCCTGGTTGGTCAGAACTTATTCCTTGAATCCCTTCAAAACGCCTGGCAATAACTCAAGTCCCACCTTTTCCGAGTTCCCATCAGTCAACGGCAGCTGATAACATTATCAAGTGATGGCTCCACAAAACACCGTGGTCTCCTTCATCTTAGCTAACAAACTACACATTTGCATAAGACTACAAGGGTCAAAGAGAGACGAGCAAGTAAAAATGTCTAATGTTATGGATCGAATACAAACAATCCCTCCATGTTGAAGAGAATTTTTTGTTGTATTTATTTCCAGAAGGAAAATAAATATAAATGAAGAAAATTTTTCTAATGGCTCATTCTGTATGAAGCAATAAAGAGATGCTACACAATCACCTTTTTAAAAAAAATTTTATTTACTTTATTTTTGGCTGCGTTGGGTCTTTGTTGCTGCGTTCGGGCTTTCTCTAGTTGTGGTGAGCAGGGTGCTACTCTTTGTTGCGGTGCGTGGGCTTCTAATTGCGGTGGCTTCTCTTGTTGCAGATCACAGGCTCCAGGTGCACAGGCTTCAGTAGTTGTGGCTCGTGGGTTCTAGAGCGGGGGCTCAGTAGTTGTGGCGCACGGGCTTAGTTGCTCCGTGGGCATGTGGGATCTTCCCAGACCAGGGGCTCGAACCCGTGTCCCCTGCATTGGCAGGCGGATTCTTAACCACTGCACCACCAGGGAAGCCCTAAAATCACATTTTTAATCCTCTACCTAGCCTTAATTACGTTATGCCTCTAGTCGTTCTTTCTAATCCATCCCATATACAGCTACTTGAAACACACTTGGTTCAGCCACTCTACTGCTTCAAGACCTTCTGCCTATAGTCTAAAGGTCAAACTCCTTTAGTATAGTATTCAGTATGGTCCCACCGTCTGGCCCTAACTTTTTTTTTCATGACACACCACCATCACCTTAATCCATTTTACTGCCATCAAAATGCACACCTAGCTTTCAGTTCCCTGAACCATCCTGCCATTCTAAGGTTTTGCTCACAAGTACAATACCCCTTAAGACCACCAATCAAAAGCCTTCCATGTCCAGCTCAGATACTCTTTCCTCCACAAAACCTCCATGAAAGGCCTGAAATATGCACTAGGCTTGGAGTGTGTGAAGAGGAGTGAGCCAGGGAGCCAGGCACCCGGAGCTCACCTCACAGATCAGTGGCTGGGAAAGACCACAATACTATAAAGCAAACTGAAACCAAAGACACTGTGAGTTAGAAACAAACTGCCTGGGACTTCCCTGGTGGCGCAGTGATTAAGAATTCACCTGCCAATGCAGGGGACACGGGTTCGATCCCTGGTCTGGGAAGATCCCACATGCTGTGGAGCAACTAAGCCCGCGAGCCACAACTACTGAGCTTGCGTGCCAGAACTACTGAAGCCTGCACACCTAGAGCCCGTGCTCCACAACAAAGAGAAGCCACCGCAATGAGAAGCCCGCACACTGCAACAAAGAGTAGCCCCCGCTCGCCGCAGCTAGAGAAAGCCCGCACGCAGCAACAAAGATCCCAATGCAGCCAAAAGTAAATACATAAATAAATTTATATATTAAAAAAAACCAAAAACTGCCTTGTATATACAAGTGGGGTGAAGGGAGGTGGCTTGACTCTGACTGGGAAGTAGCACAGATTCCCCATGCTGCCCTGGGCCCAAAGTACTTTACTTCTGCATGGGTCAGGGCACTGCCCACATTCTGGCTCTAGTAAGAGTTCCTTGTGTAAAAGACCATAAGCTCCTGAAAGGTAGGTTCTATATCTTCAGCATTTTTGTGTCCCACACACTCAAGGTGTGTACAGGATGTTAACGGACTCTAACCTTGTTGATCCCAGTGGCAACCTAAGTAGACCCCCTACCCAGAGGCTCTCAGGAGAGTGTTCAGTCCTGACAGTTCCTGCCATTCATCTTGTGGGCATTCACCTTCTCTTTCATGCCCACATCTGATTACGTTGCTTTCCTATATCAACAGGTCCCCATCCATTATAAGAAAGACACACACACTCCTTAACTTGTTACCTAAGGCTAACAGCCCATTCCTGTACTGCTATAGTAGCTTCATAGAGTTCCCTCAGCCATCGCTATGCTTTTCCACACCTCTATGCCTTTGTGTAACCAACTGTCCTTAAATGTTCTTCTTCTTCTCCTTTGCCAGCAAAACTCCTATTTATCCTTGTAAGCACCAACTGAAGCATTTCCTCCTCGACATCTGGGAGCTTTCCAAACTGAGTTAGTCGTTTCTCCTTCGTATGCTCATGTACTCAGCAGATAGCCCGGCTGCTGCTACGCTGCCATTACTTACCTACAGGACTATCCAGTCCCCTCTTAGAATAGTGACTGCTCTATGGACAGAACCCATCTGGTTCTGACTCCAGATCTGGCGCCTATTAAGTAAGTGCTCAATAAGTGTTTTCAATTAAAAGGAAAAAAAAAAAAAAGAATGAATGAGCTCTCCTCTTTCATATGAAGAAAATCAGAAGAAAAAAAAAAGATCTAAAAAAGAGTACCTAAATTGGATAACAGCATTGTCAATACCATCTGAAATCTGTAGGCCCTTTTACAGTTACAACTATTTTAGTGAGAGGTGGCACAATTCTGCAGACTCTCATCCTGCGCTCTTAGCTTGGCTCAAGTGTGACCAACACATGCTCTTTTCCTCCTCACCGCTCTCTCCCCCTGATGACCTCCACATGCCACAGTAATATGGACCTGGTCCAAAAAAAAAAGGTAATCCAACATTAACCCAGGAGAGTCATGTTAATGAAAAACTTTGGTAAGAACACTCTGTTTATTTATTAATTATTTGGCCTTAGAGAAGTGTGAAATCCACACATTTGAAGTGCTAAAAACTACTGGTCTTTAATGGAGAATCTTTAATAGTGGCATTGCTGCAAACTTTTTTTTTTTTTTTTTGGACTCAGATGTATCATTGCCTAGATCTTCTCTGGGAAATTTGAACATGTACTTATTAGCTGTGTGAACATGGGAAACTTGCTTCACTTCTCTGGACCACTTTTTCATTACTTGAACTGACATACACGGTTTCTGTCCAGGATACCATACCACGTGGCATCTAGTATAAACCTACAATGCTTCTACTTTTAACGCTATAGAAATGGAACATCTTTTCCATGCTACACTGAAAATGTCCTCAGAATCTTTGCATTCATTACCCTAAATCATCCAAATGATATGGCCATAAAACCTGTTTCTAAGTAAAAGGAGCCCTTTATTGTGACATCTGAATATTAAGAGGGCATCATGCAAACTACGTAGTTGCTACAATAATCTTTTAATTTAGAATAGATTCTTCCTTGAATAAAATAGCAAGAATTAGGTTTTTGCTAAGGGCTAAAGGAGGCCAAAATTATAATTTGTGGCAGATTGTAAAATTACCTCTATGAGTAGATTGCAGGCACTGCATTAAATGTCCCAACCGTGCCATCAACGTTCATCATGCACAAGTAAGAAAGGCCCTGTCTCAACCTAAAATGCAAGAAGTCCAACGTTCTAGAAGTGGAAGAGGAGGCCACTTTGGTTTTGTATATTCTCATGGTAGTGGTGGAAATTTTGGAGCAGGACCAGGAAGGAACTTTAGAGAGGATCTGATGGATATGGAAGTGGTCCTGGATTCAGGGGTAGCTATCATGGCTATGGAGGAGGACCTAAAGGTGGCAATTTTCTAGGTAGCCCTGGTTATGGAGGCTATTAGCCAGAATCATGGTGGAATAAGACATAATGTTATTCCTCTAAAAAATTTTTGTGGGTGTGTAGAGTTAAGAAGCTGTTGCACGTTTATGATTTAATAAAAATTATTCTAAAGGAAAAAAGAAACAGCATGTCTCCCACTGGATTTCCAGAATTTAGTTCTCAGTGTAAAAACACAACTATCATTAGAAGAATTAAGCATCAACTTCTGAAGTTATATAGCAGTAGCTATACAAAGGTGAGTTATGCAAGCATTAAATCCAAATGACACTCACATAGGATTACTTGCTGCTTAGAAAACACAGTATTCGATAAAAAGAATTCTAAATGTCTAGGCACTTAGTAATTCTTTTAAAATTAATATGGAAACCAAAACATAAAGAACAACATTTTTAAAAATGCACTCAAACCCAAAAGACTGAAACTTGGGGGGTTAAGCTAAATGAAATAATATTGGATGACAGGTAGGGACGACGTGAGATAACAGAAAGCTAGACAATACCTACTGTGTGAATACCTACTGTGTCAGCACTATTCAAAGCACTGTGCTTATACATGCATACATTTAACCTTCATTCCCACCTTATTCCCATTTTATAAATGCTGAACCTGAGGTTCAAAGAAGAAACTTGCCCAAGTTCCCAAACTAGTTAAGTGGTGGAATTGGGATTTGAACCCAGCTTTGTCTTCCAAGCTCATTATGCTTAACATCAGACCAACTGCTCTGAAAATAGCCTCTATAATAAGTTAACTTCTCACAAGATCATTACTAAGTGCTCAACCAAAACAAAATCTTCAAGGGGGCCCAACCCAACCACGAAGTGGATGGAACTGTAATATACCATTTTAAAAGTCCATTCACCACCTATAATACAAGATAAAACCTCACCTCTTCATGCCTTCAAGGCCGTCATTATCTGTCCACAGTGCAGTCTCCCCCGCCCCGTTCAGTAATATCTGTTAAGTATCTTCTATGTAAAAGGCATTGCACTAGGCATTGGAGGAGATACACACTGGAACAGTAACATGTTCTCTGCCCCCAAGGAGTTTAGATTTTAGAAGGAGAATTGAGGCAAGAAGCCACACATCTGTAATAAAAGGCAGAATATTTAGGAGGAGAGGAAACATACTGAAGAACAGTTTGAGAAAAGTCCAGAAATGTTTCCTCCTGTGGTTGCCACGCTCTCTGTCATTTACCCAACTGTGCTGGACACGTTCGACTGCTCTCAAAATCAGGAGTAGCCAAAGGCAACAATGTCATCAACGAGAAAGCAGTGGCCTATGAAACGGGCTTTCATTTTAGCTGGTGATCAAGCAAAACACAGAGATTAGCTCTTTGGGTTGAGTTTTAGATTCAGGAGAGTTAACCCATTTTTACTCCCCTTTTAAATTTGTAATTACTCAGGTAATACGCAATATATTCTCTGTAAAAAACAAACTTGTTACACATACAAACCCACTTTTTGCCCTTTCTCCTGCCTCTCTCTACAGAGCTATTGTGTCCGTTGGGTGCTATTCCCTTTGTGTAGATGACCTGCCCACGCCCCTCGGTCCTGCCCAAATCTGCTGAACACTTACTTCTGAGTTGTCAAGACCCAGTTCAAAAGGCACTCCCCCAGCTCCCTGACAGTTAGTTCTGCCTCTTCAGCTCCGCAACCTCCATGCAAACTAGCATAGTGCTTGCCATGCACTCTTCCTGTGTTAAGTTTTTGCTCCCCTTTTTTTTTTTTTTGACAAATTAGGAGCTTCTTTAAAGCAAGGCCCACGTCCTGTTCCCACAGTATCCCCCCCCCCGCCTCTAACTCCTGGCATTGTACTCAGAGCTTGCTACTTAATGATAGCACTGCTGCTGATTTTAGCCACTTCTTGGAAGAAAAAAATATTTGAAGAGGTGACATCATGGCACACAGGAGGTGGTGACAATGTTTTCTTTGAAGAGGCAGGAAGACAGGGAGGGAAAAGGAACAGGAAGGACAGAAAAAGCACTGTGCTGGCAGGACTGGGATATAAAGAACACAACAAGAGTTCGAGGAACTCACAGCCCAGCTGAACGCTCGTGAGCTGCTGAGATACCCATGCACCCCAAGACACCTCTCCTCCTCACAAGCTCCAAGAAACGGACAAGGCACACGTGATGATAACTGAGATACAGGGGGCAAAAAAGGACACTGAGTGACTGCTCCATTCCCTAGTGGACAGGACCTAGAAAACTTAGAGCCTTTCCCTCTTCAAAATTAGCTTGCTAAAGCCACTCTGTTTTCAATTCTTGTGATCTTTAAGATTTAGCATCCTGCCTCAATTCACCACCCTCACAGAGGATAACATTCAGTATTTAACTGAGAAAAACAAATTTTCTAAGAAATGGCTAGAATAAGTTAGAAAAAACTGGATAAAATGGAAACAAACCAGCTCGCTCAGGGCTGTATCCTGGGTAGCCACGATATTTTTTAAAGACAGGGAATACACACAGTCGACGTGGCTTCATCTGCAAGTTCATTCACCACACACACGTTTGATTTTGTAAGAAAAGGCAGAGCCCAAACTACTTCTCTTGACTCCAGCCCTGAAGGCTGCTTTGCAAAGATATCTCAGAGTGAAATTATCCAGCAAACCCTTGGTGGATAGGAGGTTCCACAAGTCAACAACCGCTTAAGCAGTTTAAACCAACAAGCAAGATGCCCTCTATTTAAATGCTATGAGCGAATCTATTTTAAGCCTTTAAAAATCCTTTGGGCAGGTGTTTAAGCTGTGTACTGACTGAGCCTGGGGAGGCTCTGGACGAGGGGGAGGGCCGGCTCCACTCTTCATGCAGGCAACATTTTGTTCAGACAATCTTCCTGCAGCATGCTGGTCATGTGACAAAGGCCAAATAAACAGCATCTGGGGATTTTCAATTACAGACCTTCGCCCAGCATGCCTGCACTGTAATCTCTACCAGATGAGGCTCAGGCCTCCCTATTTTCAATAATTCACACACTGTGTACACATAACATGACAATAAGGGCATTCATGGTGCAGCCTGATACGCAGATCAAAGCTAGCAAAGGGCCAGCTGTAAGCATGCTCTGCTGCTGGATGATTCGTGCTTTTCACAGGCTTGGAAAGACGCTCTGCAGGACCTGGCAAGCCGGCCTCTTTCCTGTGCGGTATGCTGAGCAAACTCTGAGCATGAACCAGGCACAGCGTCCTGGGATCGCAAGAGAGGCAACTCATTCCATGTGCATCTGCAAGTACTGGGCAGCTTCAAGCTCCAGCCTACTCAACAAGCTGCCTCTCGGGAAAAGCTTGCCTTGGGCCAGTGCAAGAGCCATGCAAAATCTCGCCCACTCCCAGGAGCAGGTGGTTCTTGAAAACGAGCCTGCTCTAAAAAGACGATAAGGTTCTTGTACTTAATAAACCCTCAGCCAGGTGCTCCGAGTTTACAAACCCAAGGGCTGTGGAGTCTCCATTCAGCCATCATACACACAAGCGACTCAGACGCAAACTACACGGAGGTATCTATTTAACCCATGTTACAGAGCTTTGAGTCTGGGAAATAAAAGAGGACACTCTGTTGTTATTACCAAAATCCCCACACATTAACTCAATTAACTTGTGTGTAGACTAACGCATTTAGCCACTGTGGGCATGTGCACGCATGCGCACCTGAGCCCTTGAAAAGCATTCGGAATGCTCAAGTCCACAACATTCCACGTGCCTACTGCCCTGCAGGGAGAGTTGCAACTGGAGGAAATAAGGACACCGCTTTCTCGTATAAAGATTTCATACCCGTCAATCAGGGTAGGACCCCGGAGAAAGCCGTAACGGTGACTTCCTCAGCAGCAAACACATGCTGCTCACAGCTGTGAGCTGGGCGTCCTTGCACCCTTTTCTCTCTCATTCAGGATGGTTTCCTCTGAATCACAATAATCCCAAAAGTGCTAAAACATATCAATCGTCGGGTAAGCCCTGCCTACAAAGGGCCAGCCGGCTGGCTTTTATGGCCTTGTTCAACAGCAGCTGATACTTCATTCAGTGACAAATCCAATTTAGCAGTTACAAGAGGTTTAGCATCCCTGAAAAAATATTGGGGTTGATCTGGCACTCTGAAGTCAGCAAATGCTCCACTGCCATATTGTTGCAGAGATTATTCTGCTGTCATGTCTGGGTGTCTACAACCAACTGTCTCGCACCTTCTCTACCCTTGCCCCCCACGAGCTGACGGTGATGGTGGTGGCAACAATTTAATCCCCGGATATAAACACACACACACACACACACACACACACACACACACACGAGTAACTGGCTCCACTTTCCAAAAGGAGGATTTCTATAATACACTGAAGGAAAAGCTATGGGGAGAAATTAATTTCACTCCAACCTTTGGATTCTGGGTCAGCTTTGAAGAGTAAAAGGAGACAAACAACATGTAAAGATTTTACCCTTGGACTGAAATTCGTATTATTAAAAAACTCTTGCAGGACTAATGTGAAGACCTGGGAATTAAATTCTTTACATTCATTTTAAACATCAAAATGTTAAAACAAAAAAAGGCATTGAGCCATGGTGGAGGGAAGCAAATTGACAGAAAGAAAAATTAGCTTTGGAATTTTTAATACACACAATATATGCATATATATATACTTTATAGATTATTATATAAATTCAAGTTAAAAGAATCACCAAAGAAAATAACTCAGATAATTTAGCTACAAAAGGGATACACGACCAACAAAATGCCATTTTTAAGCAACAGCACAAGGTAATTTACAAAGTAGAATAAAAGGGAAATGATCTAATAGGAACATGGGCTGATTATTCCTTTAATATTAGACTTCGTAGTCAACAGTTGGTTTTTTTATCCCAGCTCCAGTTTTAACGATACCAAAAAAAGTGACCACAGAGACATCTGGTTTAAAAACAAAAAAAAAAGTTTTCAGTGCCGTAAATGAGATGCGCAATTGTGACTGGCAAGATATCAACAACGGAATATTCCAGAGAGTTTTTATTTCAATGTGGTTTTAAAACTTTATTCTTTTCTCTGGATTTTTTAAAGCATACACTGGAAATTAAAACAAAAAGCAAACATCCAAAGCCTGCAGACTAGAGAAGACATTTAGCTTCTGTGAATAACAATCCATTAGATTAATATTTTGTCAATGTCACTTATCACAACAAAAGCAATGGGATTTTATAATTTACTCTAAGTCTGGTTTGATTAAAATTCAAAAAACCACAGCAAAGCTATATTGAATTTCGTTTGCCGCATTGTAATTACTTACTTTGTAGCTGACTATAAACAGTGTTTTATTACAGCCACAAAAAATGCATTTAAAAACTAACAGTAATTCAGACACTAAAAGGACCAAGGGAACAAGTCCCATCACTTCTACTTTGAACAGCAAGTTAGTTTCTACATTAATGCAACATCAGAAAATGGGGACCCATGATCTTTCTCCATCCTAGGGGACCTGTGGGTCTGCCTAAGTTGCCTTCCCTTAGAGCAGGGCTCGGACCCCCTGAGAGCACAGATTTGTCAAAGCCAGATCTATGCACCTCCTTCCTAAGACCGAGAAAGACTCTCACTTGGCTCCAACTCAACAATGAGATAATAGAGGCTGCCAGGCATGATGGATGACTTAAAGGCTTAAAACTACTATTTGCATCCTCCAGATAAACAATTAGATGGAAAAAAATTTTTTTTCTGGAGGCAGCTTCCAATACTGTTAATATACCTGGCAGGGGAGAGTTAGTTTAGTGAAATGAAGACTTACTTTAAAAACATTTGTCTGAGCCATTTTCTGAAAGTGTCTTTCTGGAGTGGAAAGAAGCAAACCATCCATTTTGGATAAAAAAACAAGTTTAGAAGTTCAAAAGTTAGAGACATATAACTCCCTTAAAGCTAGTATCAAGGTTTTCAATGCATTTGATTACTTAATTTTTCCATTCCCTTTTTTTAAATCCATATTTCTTAAAGGCAGAATAATAAAAAAATTCACTTATTGGACAAGGCAGGCAGGCATAAAAATGATTTAAGCATGAAAGAGAGGAAACAGCCTTCACACGCACTTGCCAGAGAAAAATTGGTGGTTCTGAAACAGCATACACGCAATTTTCTGGAGCTCATGAGGACCCAGGAGGCAATGCCTGAGAAATGACAGAGACATATCTGAAAAGTCAACCTGCATTTCTCTAGAATGAATTAACAGGACAGGGCAGGAGTACCTCTGGAAGTTCACCAAGCCTCCATTAATAAATGAGGCAGCAGTGCAGTTTCCGTGGCAACAGAGACTCCAACTCTCCAGCAAGCTTAGTGCATAAACGCCAAAGGTTTCTCCTCAAATCTCAACTTCCGGTTTCCAGGTGCTGACAAAACCAAACATACTTTTAAGCCTGGAAAAACAGTGCAGGGGTTTTGAAAAGGGATTCTCGTAACACTGGCTTGGTCAAAGTGGTGCGGTAGCTTCACAGACAGAACTCTGCAGCTCCATCTTGCTGTAACAGAGGCCTGGAGCATGATTTTAAAGGGAGTTAAGAGCCCCCTGAGAATGTTCCATGAGTTAAATATATTTGCTGTACTATTATAATGTGTTACGACAAGTTATATATCATTATAATAGGCTCCCATGATTAACATTAGTCTGTTTTTTCCTTGCTCTGTAGAAATCATTTGAGGATAGGATCAGCTTGCTCACCAGTATGGGCACCTGAGGAAAACTGACTGCATTTCTTTAACATATGTAACCTTGAAGCTTATACTTCATGGTGTCATGATATATTTTCAAAGGAGACCTTTCCAGAACCTTCAATATGAACAGGGAAGTGTGGTGCAGACTTCAGAACTCTGCCATCAACTAGTCACTGACTTTAGGGGACGCTTATTAACCTTTTTATGCCTCAGTTTCCCCAAAGGTCTAATACTTTATAATGCTGTAATATCACAACAATGATGAGATCTCACTGCTTTTACATTCCTTCCAAACACAAGCAGTCAGAGAACACCAGAAAGCACTGGTGTCCTTTGATCCTCCACCTTCCATTTCCCTCTGAACACTGAAAGAGCCGAGTCTCCAAGGTCCAAACCAAAGGAAGATGGCATATTTCCCAGTAAATCCAGGAAGCTACAAGAAGGGCTACTATGCAAGCAGTGGCAGAGGAAGCGGAGGTACGGAGGGATTCTTGGAAAAGCACAAGAAAATTCTAAACCAGCCCTCCAAGAGCAAGGCAGAACCAGCATTCACCACAGAGCTCTCCTTGGAGAAAAATGATCAAGGAGAATAAGTCCAGTCTGTGCGCTCACGTAGGGAACACACTTCTTAACCAGCATCCGTCCCCGCCACCTCAAGGGCTGTGCTAAGAGTACAGAGACTCTCTCTAAAGCCAACGGCTTCTGACTACCACCATACCTTATGGGCATGACTTGGGTGCAGACAGCTGAGAGTATCAAAGGAGGACAAAAGGCAGCTCTTCTGCACCCACAGAGCTTACAATCTACCCTGTGGCATACAAGAGATGCAGGTAGGAAGAAAAGGCAGATCCACAGGGGTTTTATGTTTTTAAACTGTTGTGGCCTCTCCCGTTGTGGAGCACAGGCTCCGGACGCGCAGGCTCAGCGGCCATGGCTCATGGGCCTAGCCGCTCCGCAGCACGTGGGATCTTCCCAGACCGGGGCCCGAACCCATGTCCACTGCACCCGCAGGCGGACTCTCAACCACTGCGCCACCAGGGAAGCCCGGGGTTTTCCTTTTTAATTCTGTTCCCTTCCCCCCCAACCCCTTTCACACAGGAATAATCTAGTTTTAAGTTCCTCTCTGCATCCATATAATAATGTAACTTCCCACACGAGTACTGCCTTTAGCATGTTATCATGCTAAAAGGCTTTAGCAGACAGTAACAAATTCCTGACAGCTCCGACCGATAACTTGAGAAGAGAAAAGGTATTCCATTTCAATTTTCAGACAGGTCTGGCCTGGGGACAAACCAGTTGAAGGACAAAGAGGGTAAATTTCCAGTATGACTCCCCTTGTAAAAACCATAAAGTTACTATCCAGGGGGAACAATCAAATGTCTACCAGAACTCTGAAATCCACTGCATATCTAATTCCATTCCAGTCATGAAATCACATACAGGGAGCTGTCATGTATGTATACACTCCCTTAATATGAAGCCTGTGTCTCATTTTTCTACCTCTGAGGAAAATGAGGTTTCTGGTGTGAATGGGGCCCTTCTCTCCCTGAAAGGAGACGTGCAGAGAGCTGGTGTACCTATTACCATAGCCAGCATCCCCAAGTTACATGAAGAGCATAAGGAGAGACACAATGACATCACTGAACCTAGACCCAGGCATCAACGGCCAACAGATGCTCTTTCATGTCATGATTATGAATATAAGTAAAAGTGGAGACAGAAAGACCCTTACTCAGAAACAACCATCCCCATTATATGAATTTTGACTGACCTTTCTGTACAATTTAATTACAGACCTTTCAGCGTGAATGAGCAACTGGGAGTATTTATTTAGCTTGGTTTATGAAGTGAGTAGCTAGAGGAACAGCAGAAGATGAGCTAAGTTTGTTATAGTGAGACAGCCGTGCCAAGAGTCTAGACTGCATCCTGCAGAAAATGCAAAGGGCCCATCAGTTGTGCTCAAGGAAGAGAATGCTTAAACATCCTACCTGGGCTTTGAAAAGCTAAATCTAGTTATGGAATGAAGATAAGAAATCTAGCTATGGGATGCAAACTAGACTGACGGGGCTAATTGGAGGCAGGGAGATAGGCAACAAGAATAGAGCAACAGTTCAGGTGAGAGAGGTGATGAAGGCCTGAATTTGGGGAGTAAACCTGAAGAGAGCAGGAGAGGAGATGGAATCAAATGAAGAACTGCCAGGTCTTCTTGACATATTTGGTGTGGATGGGAAGAAAGGATTTCCATGGCAGCTGATATTCTTAGCTCCAAGATGGTAGTAATAACTTAGAAACAAAGAATATGGGAAAATCAGAAGACTGGAGCAAGGGAGCCAATAGGTCTCATTTCGGGTATTTTCATTTGAGAACACAAAAGGATGTCCACGTGGAGCCGTCCAGCAAGTAGGTGGATGTGCAGGGTTGGAGATTAAGAGATTCAGGCTGAGCAGGAGACACGGGTCCAGTAGTCTAGAGCCTGTTGCTGGTAACCAAACCCTGAGAGCAATGAATGACATCCAGGCAAGAAGTGTA
>NC_041229.1:67213828-67216582 GCF_002837175.3 Physeter macrocephalus
TTGCCATATGACCCGGCAGTTCTACTCCTAGGTATATAACTAAGAGAAGTGAGAACAGATGTCCCTACAAAAACGTGTACACTAGTATTCATAGCAACATTATTCATTAATAGCCAAAAACTGCCAGCATCCCACATGTCCATCAACTGATGACTATGTAAATAAAAGGTGGTATATCCATACAACAGATTATTTGGCAATAAAAAGTACTAATAAAT
The DNA here is from genome assembly GCF_002837175.3 of Physeter macrocephalus. Taxonomy (NCBI): domain Eukaryota; kingdom Metazoa; phylum Chordata; class Mammalia; order Artiodactyla; family Physeteridae; genus Physeter; species Physeter macrocephalus. The sequence continues at coordinate 67,214,047 of NC_041229.1, forward strand.
ACTATGATATGAGCAACTCTTGCAAACATTATGCTAAGTGAAAGAAGACCGTCACAAGACTACATATTGTGTGATTCTGTTTGTGTGAAATGTCCAGAATAGGCCAGTCTATAGACAGGAAGTAGATTAGTGGTTTTTTAGAACTGGAAGATTTGAGAGAAATTGGGGAGTTCCTGCTAACGGGTTTGGAATTTCTTTCCGAGATGATCAATATGTTCTAAGTTGGTTGTGGTGAGGCTTACACAAGTCTGTGAGTATACTAAAAATCAGAGCATTGTGCACTTTAAATGGGTGAGTTGTATGGTATGTGAACTATATCTCAATAAAGCTGGTCTGGGTGTATATGTATTTGCTTAGCATTATATTAATACATGGCCCATTTTGAAAGTGGTCAATAAATGTTAGCTACTATTATAATAAAACTTTCTTCTTTCACTAGTAAAGATGGAATGAGAGGAGAATGCTGAAAAAGTAGGTGAACATACCAGTTAATTAAGATACTGAGTGAGAGAGAAGGTGGCCGAATCCAAGGCAGCAGTAGGCCAGGAGCTGAACGCTAATTTTGGAGAACTAATGTAAAGGTTAAGTGAAGTTACGTGGTGCAAGTGCCTGGCACGTAGTAGGCACCCTGAACTGTTACGTACATTTGAATTTAACTACCCTTAAGATGCTGTTGAACTTGGGTTTCCAGATCCAGATGTCACCAAGCCCCATGTTCTTCACAAAAGAATAATCACCGTTAGTGTGATAAAGGCCAGGGGTTTTGTGTCGAGGAGTCATTAAACCAGATGTGTGTGTGTTTTCCTTTTAAATCACAATAAGTATGACAAAGACCAGGGTTTTGGTTCTGGTGCTCTGTTTTTTTTCCAGGCGCAGTGTCTGGGGAAACTCAGTTTCCCATAGTCAGTCCAAGGTGAACAGCTTTGCTCTTTGCAGGATGCCTTTGGGCCTGTGCACTCGAATCCCTCTAGAAGAGATGGACAGAAAGCCCAGCCCTCACACTCTGGAAGTTATTCTCTGCAGAAGCTTTGCATCAGCGCTGTTGATGCCCTGAGCTAGTTATCAGTGGTTCCTCTTTTAGAGCTTGGAAAACATGTGCCAACTAGGCAAGAAGGTTCTCTGCTAAGTTGTGTGTATTTGCTATCGTGTCCAACCGTAGTTTTTCCCCAGGTGTCTACCTATGGAAGGAATCTCCCATTTCACTGTTGGGAAAACCAGGTGAGCTGCTTTTCTGATGTTTAGGCCACGCACTGGCAGCCAAGGTCACATAGTACTGAGTGGTGGAGTGGGGACTCAGAAACCTCCCAGGTCTACCTGACTGCCAAGACAGTTTGTTCTTAGTCTTAGCTACTATGCCGGACTGCCTTTTAGGGATGGACTAAGTAGAAGAGGAAGAGGGTTGAAGGCAGAGAGCTGTGAAAACATACATGTTCTCAGGAACAGTAGGGTTCTGGTAGAGCTAGAGTGTGGGGTGCAGAGAAGGGTGGACGCAGTGGAGTGGCTTATGAGCTGGGAAGGGCAGGATGAGAGATTATGGAGTAATGGGCCACGCGATTGGGACACTAAAGGTCAACTTTTCTGTGCAGGTGGCACATTCCTGGAAGGGGTGGGGGAAATAGAAGCCATTGTTTTAGGATATTCAACTAATATTTGAGGAGAGTTATTCTGGAGGCCTGATGACCCATAAGGAGGCTACTGTAGTACTCAGGGCAGAAGGGCTACATCTAGGTCAGAGGCTATAGGAGTGACCAGGAGGGGATGAGGTGGGAAAGGTATTTCAGATCAGTATATTTGTGATCAGGTATTAGATTAGAGATATTGGAGATCAGAAGACTTGGTAGGGTTTATTGCAAGGAAAGAGATGAAGGTATTTCATCTGTATGGGCAGCTGTGCATTTATAGAGACAAGGAAGACATACAGCATGGAAGGACAGGTTTTATGGGGCAGAATTGGAGTCATGAGTTTGAGCTGTATGGAATTTGCAGGGCTTTGGGGCTCTCCATGGAGCAGGAACCAGCAGGCACTTGGAAATTCAGCATTCTGGGTTGAGAACAAGTTGGAAAATAACATCTCAGGGTTTGGAGCCGAAACCTTGGAGACTGTCTAGGAGAGAGAAAAGGCAAAGAGGAAGGAAGGCTAAGGCGAGAACCCATTTGAAGCACTGAGTCAATATCTCAAGCCCCAACTCACTCCTGTGAACATCTTAGTAAGCATGTTGCATGTTACATGAAACCTTACAAATGCTGGTGCAAGATCCCTGCATCTTTACTGTACCAAGTATGCTGAAGTTTTTAAGTTTGTCCCTTGGTGGTGTGCTGATGGAAACACATATGATTTTTTCGTATGTGTGTTAACAGGGTGCCTAACGTCTTGGCACGTTCTAGTCTGTGGCTCCCTACAGTGTTAATGGGTTGGACCCCAATCCAGCGTGGCTCCTTCCTTTTTTTTTTTTTTTTTTTTGTGGTATGCGGGCCTCCGTCTGCTGTGGCCTCTCCCGCTGCGGAGCACAGGCTCCGGATGCGCAGGGTCAGCGGC
>NC_041229.1:67216755-67236657 GCF_002837175.3 Physeter macrocephalus
CGGCACGTGGGATCCTCCCAGACCGGGGCGCGAACCCGGTTCCCCTGCATCGGCAGGCGGACGCGCAACCACTGCGCCACCAGGGAAGCCCCCCCTTTTTTTTTTAAGCCAACTCAGGTCCAAGCCCGAATTGTGATTTCCTTCCTCCCCGGCTCCCTGGGAGTGTTGCTGAGTTTCCTTCAGTGGTTTCAACTGAGGCATCAGCCGCCCTGTTAACTGTAGCTCCTACAGCTGAGAAGTGTGGATTTGCAGTGCGCTGTGAATAACAGTGACAAGCTGCCCGGAGCCCTTGGCAGGCGTGTCGGGGTGTGAGAGAGCCTGGGGAATCAGCACCCTTTCAATATCTGCTACAATTTGCTCTCTTGGGGCCAACCTGAGAGCCAAGAAATCTGGAGAAAACCCAGAGGCAGTAGGTGTGACCTGTGAGAAGAAGCAGGGCCTGGCCTCTCTCTGTGTCAGATCAAAGACCAACTTTTGAGTCACTTGACACCCTAATGTGAGGATGCTTCTGAGCCAAGGCTGGGCTCCTGGTGGCCTGTGCCCGGGAACTGCGGGGGACGTGTGGACCTGCATGTGCTCCGTGCAGGCCCAGTGGGAGGGTAGGACAAGCGCCTCTCCCAGCTGTTCTCTTAGCATTCAGAGCTGGAGGGATCTGGAGAGATCAGCCTTGTCTCCTCGGTTTTCGTACTGGAAGCTGCTGCCCACAGATGCCCTTTCCCCAGTTCCAGTCCTGGGGGCGAGTTGGCCCTGCTTGATTGCAGCTGCTCTTACATGGCTGTTCCCTTCTGTCCTGTAGATCCTGGCTCCAGGGTGCCAAGGTCATTCTCAGTTTCACCACTTAACTTAATGTCCAAACTGAGACACTTAGAATAAAATGGAGCAGTGTAAATAATAACACCTGGAAACAGAAATAAACTGGGACCTTCCCAGGCAAAACAGGATATGTCATCTTCTCTGCCCCTGCACCTTTGGCTCCTTTCCACCCCCTGCTCCCAGATCCCATGACCCACCTGACTTTAGGTGCCAAGGACTTATAGATCTTGGTCCTTTGAGATTTAGGCTACAGAACGGAAACCTCAGGGGTCTCCCATGTTAGAAGTTTCAGGAGATGGGAAACTTGGGAATAACCATGGGGAGCATATATCTGAAAATCCATGACTATTCAGAACCTCGATATGGATAGTATGGGTATGTCATAATTTACTAACATTTTTATTCTAAGTTCTAGATTGTTTTCACATATATTCAGTCTCCTCTCACATGTCGCAGAAGGTGGCCTGCTGGTGACATACAGATAACGAGAGAAACATGCTGTTCCGAGAGCCTGTGGCCCTGTATAGATAGAGTCAGAAACGCAGCCACAAGGTCTGACCCGGAGCTGGAGCGGGGGCTGGGGCTCTGGGCCGTGACGGGAGTGTGCAGGGGGCCGGGAGTTAGGGACCTGTTTATGCTCTGTCTATGTGGTTTCCACAGTCACAGAGGATAGGGTGGGAGGGAACATAAGCATCTGGGCCTCTCTGAGACCAGGCCAAATGGGGATTTAGGAAAAGAAAGTGTTCCTTTTTGAGATCAGAGGAGGCATAGATGAGAGCTCTGCCTGGTGGCTTCTTCAGCCTGCATGGGCCCGTGTTTCAACCCAGAGCTGGCAGAATGCGGATCACCAGGGGCCTCCATGAAGAGGGTCTGAGGAGAGGAAATGACCTTTCCCTTAGCGCTTTGATTACATCCTCGGACCTCTGTCTCGCCCAGTGACCTGGATGGCCTGGGTTTTACCATTCCGGAGTGAAGACTAAGGTTGTCAGATTTACGGGGGAAAAAAATTGAGTTGCAGATAAACAAAGAATAATTTTGTGTGTACGTATATCCCATGCCATAGTCGTATTTTATCAATACATGGCAACACTAGTTAGTAGGGCCTGGCCACATTTTGCTTTCCAGTGGAGCCTGGTGTAACCATTCACAGTGCTGCCTTCATTCAGCAGGTGTTCGCTGAGTGCCAGCTATGTACTGCTCTAGGTGCTGTGGAGATGGCAGTGAGCAGAATCCAACAGGGGTTTCTGACCTCATGGAGCTTACATCTAGTGGGATGACAGACGGTAAGAAAGTTAGTCAGATGGCGAAAGTGGTAAAGAGGAAATTAAGGCAGGAGGCGGGGATGGGAGGGTTTGCACCTGAAGGAGGTGAGGGGTTGAGGCTACAGGCCAAGCAGATGTTTGGGGAAGCATGTTCTAGGCAGCGGGTGGGTGTGTGCGCGCGGGCACACACACGCGAACCCACCCTCGGCAAAGCCCTGGTGTGCCTGGTGTGCCTAGTGTGTTTGAGGAGCCTGAGGGCCAGTGTGGCTGGAGTGGTCAGCGAGGGAGGAAGTGAGGAGAGGAACCAGTGAGGTCACGGGCCCGGAGTTTGTAGAGCCCTGGAGGCCTTTGTAAGGATTTTGGCTCTCGCTGTGTGTCGGGGTGAAGGGGGCCGTTAGAGGGTATTGAGCAGGGTTGGGGTGTACGTGATGAGATTTGCAGAGAGTCCCTGGCTGCTGATGGAGAACAGACCAAAAGCCGGCCAGGGTCCCGGCCCCCACCTTGTCCTCAGGGATAGGCTGTGGGACTTGAGACATTTGCGTGTCATTTAGAATAAAGGGATGTTGCTCCTTGGACACAGCAGCACTTTATAGGGTCCTGGACCTCTGTTCTCTGAACAGAATTTCAGAGTTCTGAACCTTCCTGACTTTCTTCCCCTTTGAATGGAATGTTCCTAGTGAAGAAGGGGAGGGATATGTAGTCATTACCTGTCCCTTTTTGCCAACCACTGTGTGATGTACCTGGTTTGAGGGACCAGTCCTTAATGTCTCCTATTAAACTTGAGAGAAAGGGTTAGTGACTTGCTGCATATCACTTATATCTGGAGTTTTCACAGCCAAAAGGATAATTCAGTAAAAATATGTCAGTTTTTTGTTGGTGTAGGAGGAGGTTGTTTTCCTTTGTATTAATTAATGTAAATTTAAATTGTTTGAGAGCTGAAGGGCTTGAAAGCATGTCTTTTGTTTCCAGTCTTTGAAAAGAAGAAGAGTCACATGGTCCGACTTACAATTTTTGAACTTTATAAGAGTGTGAAAACAATATGCATTCAGTAGAAACCGTACATCAAATTTTGAATTTTGATCTTTTCCTGGGCTGGCGATGGGCGGTATGATACTCTCGTGATGCTGGGCAGTGGCAGCAGCCACAGCTCCTGGTCAGCCACGCCACTACGAAGGTGAACGACCGATACACTTACAGCCATTCTGCACCCATACAACCAGTCTGCTTTTCACTTTCAGTGCAGCATTCAATCAGTTACATGAGATGCTCAACACTGTTGTAAAGGAGGCTTTGTATTAGGTGATTTTGCCCAACTGTTGGCTAATGTAAGTGTTCTGAGCATGTTTAAGGTAGGCTAGGCTAAGCTATGATGTGTGACCGCTTAGGTATATTAAATGAATTTTTCGACTTAATGATATTTTCAACTTATGATGGGTTTATCAGGAGATAACTCAATTGTAAGTCAAGGAACATCTGTGTCAGAACTTTTTCTGCTTTACCTGGCTGAATCAGTCTACTTTAAAAAAAAAAAAAAGGCCAAACATATTTCACATTTCTTATTAAAGAATGCAAAAACTAAGGAATATATGCATTTTATTTTTATTTATGTATTTAATTTTATTTTTGTCTGCGTTGGGTCTTTGTTGCTGTGCGTGGGCTTTCTCTAGTTGCGGTGAGCGGAAGCTACTCTTCGTTGCAGTGCGCAGCCTTCTCATTGCGGTGGCTTCTCTTGTTGCGGAGCAGGGGCTCTAGGCGCGCAGGCTTCACTAGTTGTGGCGCACGGGCTTAGTTGCCCTGCGGCATGTGGGATCTTCCTGGACTAGGGCTCTGACCCACGTTCCCTGCATTGACAGGCGGATTCTTAACCACTGCGCCACCAGGGAAGCCTTATATGCATTTTATTTTATAAAGTAATTCTTTGGAGAAAAATACTGAGGCTATGAAAGCTTGGCTTTTTGGTCAGTAGGATTATTTTAAATGTCAGCCAAATTTGATTATGAGACTTATAATTTCAAAAGGGGTGGCAAATATTATCTAAATACCTTTTTGACAAGCCTATTGGCTTAGAGATGGCATACTGGTAAATTAGTTTTGATAAGTAATATTATTAAGAAATATTTACGTTTTCACATATTTCCGTAAGGTTTATTTGAGAAAATGCAAAAATGAAACAATTTAAAAAATGTATAGTGCAGACATTTCAAATGTGAAAATGGCCAGTTTCTACAGAGTTGTGAAGAATGTATTGAGACTGAGTCAGTATTTAAGCAGACTTTTCCGAGGGACTGTCTGTGCCAGTTTATGTGCTGGGCCCTAAGAATACATAATTGCTGGGGTGAGCACTGTTAAAAAAAAAACATGGAATGAAGTGCAGTGTGTGTTAAAACACAGGTATGTATGCTTTGTAATTGGAGAAGTGGGTGTTTTTGTTTTGTTTTGCTCTGTTTTTGTTTTGGCTTTGCTGACAGCTTTCTGACCCAGGGATTGAACCCGGGCCCTGGCAGTGAAAGCGCCGAGTCTTAACCACTGGGTTGCCAGGGAATTCCTGAGAAGTGGGCATTTTAGATTACACCTTTTCTAGTGACTTTAGCTGTTCTCTTAAGCAGGGACTAAAATTCACTGTAAATCACTTTAATGTAATTGAGATCCCAACCAGGATAAATTGAGATTTTTGCCACCTCACTTTCGAATTACAAGGTAGGAGTGCATTTTAGTGTGTTCTAGCTCTTCATTTTAGAGCTAGAAAGATATAGCAGGTTGACCTTGATTTCTCTAAGCTTTAGTTTCCCCTTTGTGAAATGGGGATAATGAAACCTACCTTGCGAAGTAGTTGTGCCAGTTAAATCAGGCGACTCCCATCGGTTCCTTAGATGGGTACTGGCACACAGTACGCTCTCGGTGCGTGTTGGCCCATGTCTTTCTTATGGGTACTGCTTTTATTATTTCCTGATGGAGACTGTACAATTTGTATTATTTAATGATTTCCAAGGCCACCCAACTTCAAGTTTGGGGTGTGCAGCTAGCATCTCTTGAATGCCTTGAGAGAGGGGGCACAGGCAGGAGAGAGTTTGGCTTAGGAAGAGGAGGGAGGTGGGAACCCAGGGTCCTGGTGAATGTGCTATTACACTTGACATTGCCCTCCAGATTGCTGTTCAGCCAGGTTGATAAGTAGCTTCAACAGACGCAAGTCGAGAGGCTCCTGGCTGCTCTTCGACAGCGGGGATACGTAGTGAGAGGAGGACGGGAGGCAGGAGGCCCAAGTGTGGTTGAGGTGTGTGCAGCCGGGCTCAGCTGGGCTCGGGGAGGCATTGCCACGAGTTGGGCCTGCCTGGGTCTCCGCCGGTACACAGACTCTGCCCCTGTCGGGGGCTGCGGCCTCCAGCTACTCTGCTGTCTGTTTCGGGCCAGGGCTGTGCAAGCTTCTGCTCTGCTATTTAAATCCATCATCGCTGGTAACTGCCTCCAGCCTAAGCAGAAGCAGTGTGTATGCGCTACAGGTTTCAGCTCATTACCTCTTCAGGGGTCCTGTCCGGCGTCTGGGTGCAGGCAAGGCTAGCGCTGCAGCCCCCTGTGCTAGTCCTGACCCTCCAGAGGCAGTGGCTGAGCCTGGGCCTATTGTGGGGCCTCTGATGCCCCTACAGTGCCGCTGCCTCCTACCTGCCCCTGCCTTTCAGTGGACCTTTCTGGAGTTTTGTTTCCTGCCAGCCCGGGGGGAACTGTGATACTCAGGATTGGACATCAAGAAGATGTGGACTCGACCACCCAGGTTAAGTGACCTTGGCTCACTTGAGTCAGTTTACCTCTTGGGATTTGTTTCCTCTATTAACAGGCAGTGAACTTTTCGAGGGCTGTTCACATGTCTTCATCTCCATGTCTCTTGGTCATAGTAGGTGCTCAGTAAACAGCAACTTAAATTTGAAAAATGGAGATGATGTTGCCTACATCCCTGAGTTGTGCTGAGGAGCAGAGACAGTTTTTGCAGTTCGCTTCATCTGTGGAAAAGGGGAATTTCCCCAGGTTCTGCTCCTTCTGTATCCCCAATATCTAAGAATCTCAGACACTCAGGATGTAAAAAGAAGCCTATTTGCATGTCTTCATTTATTGATTCAAACTTTTACTGACTTTGCCAATGGATCATAATAGACATCTCTTCAGAAAAGGTACATAAATAATCAAGAAAGCACATGAAAAGATGCTCAACATCATTAGCCAGTAGGGAAATGCAAATTAAAACCACAACGAGATACCCCTTCATACCTGCTTCTAGGATGACTGGAGTTGAGATGACTAACACTAAGAAGTGTTGTTGAGGATGGGGAACCATTGGAACCCTCATAACCTGCTGGTGGGAGTGTAAAATGGTTCGATCTATGTGGAAAATAGTCTGGCAGTTCCTCAAAATGGCAAATGTAGAGTGATCTCCACTTCTGGGTATCTACCCAAGAGAAGTGAAAGCATATGTCCATACAAAGACTTGTGTGCAAATATTCGTAGCAGCATTATTCTTATAGGCTGTATGTGAATGCCTGGTTTCTGTTATGGACTGGGTGTTGGGACATCCTGTGGGAAAGATCTTCCAGAAAGATCTTTCAGAAGTGGCTGCTCTCCTGTTGGCTCTGTCTTGTGTGGCTCATGCCTAGGAAATACCTAGCTTTGGCTTTCATCATTTATAACTTTCAGAGAACTGCCTAAGTTTGGTCTGTGATTAAGAACACAAATTCAGAGCATCTTTTCAGGCTTCTGTAGAAACCCTTATCAGCTGAAGGTATCTAGTATCTTCACAGACTTTGGTCTCCCACGTTCCTTGTAATCAGCATGGGACATCTCCTTGTAATCAGCATGGGATGACCCCTTCTTGTTATGATGTGAGTTGCTCTCAACACTTTGAAGATGGATTCCTGGTCTGATAGGAGATTCTGGCAGTAATGGGATATCTCTGGAAGGCACTGATAAGGGCCTTGTCAGTTTCAAGAGTGGGCAGGTCCTCCTTACTGAGGTTTCTTGTGACTGAGAAACCCGATCAGCAGGCTTTTTCCTGGCTCCAGCCAGTGATGCCTTACAGTCGGGTTGGGTGTGGGAGTGGAACATCTTAGATATGTCTGTGGAGTTCAGGAGTCAGCGAGTATCGGCCTGGAGGAGAGGGCCTGTGGATTGAGGCTTGGGGCCAATTTAAGCCAGTTCTCTTTTCTTTTCTTTTCTTTTCTTTTCTTTTCTTTTCTCTTCTTTTCTCTTCTTTTCTTTTCTTTTTAAAAATAAATTTATTTATTTTTATTTTTGGCTGCATTGGGTCTTTGTTGCTGCGCGCGGGCTAAGTGACGAGCAGGGACTACTCTTCGTTGCGGTCCTCGGGCTTCTCACTGGGTGGCTTCTCTTGTTGCAGAGCACAGGGCTCTAGGTGCGCAGGCTTCAGTAGTTGTGGCACTCAAGCTCAGTAGTTGTGGCTCACGGGCCCTAGGGAGCAGGCTCAGTAGTTGTGGCTCACGGGCTTAGTTGCTCCGCGGCATGTGGGATCTTCCCGGACCAGGGCTCGAACCCGTGTCCCTTGCATTGTCAGGCGGATTCTTAACCACTGTGCCACCAGGGAAGCCCTAAGCCAGTTTTCTAAGCAATTATTTTCTTGCCTTTGAGATATGTTCTTTCTTTAGTAAAATTATAGTGGAATAGGGGGAAATGCTTCCTTAATAGCAGGCCGAATAAAGCTAGATGACTGTCGAGAGACAATAAAAAGCACACAGCAAGCAGCGTTATTTATTTGGAGAACATGGGTGCAATGTTTATTATACACAAAGTAAGTTAAAGTAAAACTTGTGCATGAACCACAATGTGTAATTACAGAAACCTAAAGATAGAGGAATAACAAGATAATAACATTGTTCCACCAAAGGAACAAATGAACTAGACATGGACTCTGATGTTTCTTGAAACTAAGGATGGGTAGGCACTTAGAAGTGCCTTCAATGGGAGATCAAGCTGCAGGGTGATGGACACTGGGCAAGTGCCCAGGACATTCCTCTGTGTGCATGGGGTTACTTCGAGATCACCTCACTGATTAGAAAGTTGCTTGGTGAGTCCAGAAATAGGACAAAAGTGAGTGAGGGTTTTTGAGGGAGTTTTCCATCAAGCTTTGATAGATAAATAGTGCCTCTCTGCTCTGGGGTGTTTTCTCTCTAGTCAGCTGTCATTGACCCCTCAAATGTTTTGTGGGGGCAGTTCTAAGGTTATTATAAGAGTAACCAGAAAAGGAAAGTAAGGGAGAAAATATTTAAGAGTACTGTATAGTACTATGAAGAAAGTTTTGACCTAGACATAAAAATAGAGGCAAATCTGAAAACTTGTTGCTTTCTTCTTTAGTTTGTTTCCTTTGATGTTTATTTTCATATCCTTGTGATGGTCACTGAAATAGAAATGCAGACTTGTTCTCAGGACCTCCACTGCATCACTCAGTTAGAACAATGTCCTGGTTTTAGAACAGGCCTGTATATGTACAGCTTAGCTTATACCTGAGCAACTCTGGGCAGGTTCCCCAGCTTCTCTTTATCTTTAAAGAGGGACAGTTCTATGGAACACATATGGTAGCTGTGATGATTAAATGAGACATACATAAATCTAGTATAATGCCAGGAACAAGGTAAACGCTAAAATGTTCCATTATATATACTTAATTATCTTATAATGAAAGTTACAAATGGGAATAATATGTAGTACTTACTCATATTTATTTTTTTCCGCCTGATTATAACATTAGAAATAATTGAAGAATATAAATAAATGAAAATCAAACCCCCGTTATTTGGAAATTAATCAATTTAATATTTTGTTATATATTTATTTTATATATTTTTATTTTAGTTTTTTTTCTATGCCTAAAAACATTTTCTTTTACATAATGGAACACTGGAGTCACAATTTAGATTTTTGCAATATCATTGAAAATCTATAAAGTTACTTTAAAAAAATTACCTAGAATTGTAATTGTAGAACCAGTTACCTGTTTTTTGAGCAATTAAAGCAGTTTTTCCCTGCCACAGGTAACTATAGTGAATGCTCTTGAGTAATATACCTGATTATTTCTTTAGGACAATTCCAAGAAGTAGAATGTACATGGTTAAATGGTAGATTATTTTCTTTAAGAGCTATGGTGATATTGCCAATTACTTGTGTCCACCCTACTAAAAAAAGTAATGAGAATGCTCATTTCTCCAGTTCATGATCACTGCTGGGTATTTAATTTTTAAAATATGTTTGCTATTTTGATAGAAAATGTCTCATTATTAATTCAATTTGTATTTCTGTGGTTACAGGTGAGCTTAAATAATTGTATATGTTTATTATGTATTTGTATTTCTTTCATATATTATCTATTTAGTATTTTCCTCTATTTTTCCCTTAGAGTATTGTCTTTCTTATTATTTGTAGGATGTTGACCCTTTTGAAGTAAGTTAAAGATATATTGAGTTTGGCATTTCACTCCTTTTTCTTTTTTTCAGGCATTTTTAGATACCCCCTGACATGGTGATGTTAAGACTTTGTTAGGAAAAAGGCATGCAGGATGTGGAACATGAACCTAAAAGACCTATCCCAATGACTCCCTTATTGTTAAGCCCTGGGATAGTCTGTGACGCGGCAGGCTAGGTGGGAATCTTGCTGAGGGCCTGACATCTAGAGCTCATGTTCTCATTGTGACCTCACTGCAGCTCTTCAGAAGCCGCTCCTCACTGGGGAAGTCAGGACAACGGGGTATTCTTTGAGGGTGTCCCAGGTGTATCTGCAATACTTTGATTTGAAGACTAGGTATTGGATCACTACAGAGGATAATGGAAGCAGACATTTCATTCTTAGGGCGCTGGAGTGAAATGGCCATGACCTTTGGTCTACCCTAACTTCTCTTAAATTTTGTTCACTTGGCCAAATCTGTCAGGAAACAGCTGTGGGATGGTGGGAAGGGCTTGGAACCAGCAGTTCAAATCCTACCTCTTCTATTAATCAGCTGTGTGACCCTGCAAAGATGATGTAATGTCATTAGTCTCAGTTTCCTGGGCTTGCTGTGTTGGTAAAGTGAATAACATATGTGATCCACTTGGCAAGGCCTAAGCACCAGTAAATGCTTGTCAATTATTTTTTTCCTTCCCGCCAGACGTGCGCTTCTTCAGGCCTGATCTCTGCCACATCCAGCTCTGTAACCTCATGCATGTAGTAGTCACTGTGTGATTATCTGATGGCCGAATGAATGAGGCCAAGGGCAGCAGCTTATATAGGAGCAAGTGTGCTCTGAAAAGTGATAATTGACTTTAACACAGTCTCTGTATGTTACTCTTATATACGTATAAAAGTATTAAAAAAATACACCTCATGGCGCGGATGATTTTTGGGTAATCGGGTTCACTGATTTATGAGTGTCCTATATAAATTGGCACCTGGAATCCTCACTTTGGGACTCATGACAGCCCCTCTCGGGGTTAGGGCCAAGGCTGATGCGAGGCACTGATTGTTCCTCTCCGGGAGGGCCCTCGAACCTTGAGTTTCCCCCTGTGTGGCCCACAGGCTGCCTGTCAGAACTTCCAGGTCCAAAATGGGCCCCCAGGACCCAGCCAGGCCTGTAACTGTTTGCACTCATGACAGAGCAGAGCTGCTCCTACGACCCGCTGGGAGCAGCTGAGTGGGTACGCAGACACATAATGGGCCCCGTTGCCTGCCGTGGCTGCCACCTCGAACACCCTCCGAGAGGCTAGGTGCCGGAACACGTCTCCCAGCAGTTACTTTTCCCTGAAAGGGGATGCTTATCACCTGGTGCTTTTCCCTAATACATCTAACAAGGAGAGGAAATTTGTCCTCCACTGATCAGCAGGGCCCTCACCATCCCCCTATAGCAGATTCAGGCTTGCAGCAGCCCCGCCAAGGGAGGTGTCAGCTCCTCATTTTATCAGTTTGCTAGGGCTGCTGTAGCAAAGGACTACAAACTGGGTGGCTTAAAACCACAAAAATGTATTGCTTCGCAGTTGGGAGGCTAGAAGTATGAAATCGAGGTGTCGGCATGACCAAGCTGTCTTGAGGCTTTAGGGGAGAATCTGTTCCATGCCTTCCTCGAAGCTTCTGGTGTTGCCATCAGCCCTTGGCTTTCCTTGTCTTGCAGCTGCATTTCTCCAGGCTTTGCCTCTGCTGTCACATAATGTTTGGTCCCCATGTATCTTTGCAGTACCTTCTTATAAGGACACCCATCATATTGCCTTCAGGGCTCACCCTACTCCAGGATGTCATCAACTAACTTAGCTAATTACATCTGTAATGATTCTGTTTCCAAATAAGGTCGAATTCTGAGGTACTGAGGGTTACGACTTGAGCATATCTTTTTTTGGGGGGTGGCACAATTCAGTCCTTAACACTCATGTGGTATACAAGGGTGCAGGTTTAAAGAGGATTAGTAATTTGGCCATGGTTGTGATTCCAGAGTGTTGGGGCCAGGATTGTAACCCAGGTCAGTCTGACCCCAAGGTCAGTTAATTCTCTTTCCACTAACCTTTGTTGTATCAGAATAACTTGGAGAGCTAATAAAAAACACAGAGGCCTAGGCTCTACAGCCTTGCTTCCCCAACTGTGATCCATGGACTGGGGGCACCCCATCACCTGGGAGCTCGTTGGAAGTGCAGGTTGGTGAAGTTCCTGCCTCGGGTAGCTTCTGTGTATTAGAATTACTTGAGAAACTTTGGAACAAAGAAAAACAATGACAGCAGCCTCACCCCAAGCCAGCTGAATCAGATCTCTGATGAGGTGGCCGGCGTTGTTTTTCTCAAGAGCTGTGCCCCCCATTCTGATTCACTGCCGGAGTCTAGAACGACTGGGGGCCTGGAGGTGGGGCAGGAGAGGTTTTGGGGAGAATGTGGAGACTCTTCAATGCTAAGCCTGAGAATTCTGTCTGCTTGGGATTGTCTTTTTATTTCCACAGTAGTACAGAAAGTGTGGGGAAAACTGTATTTCAGGGGGAGGACAGAATATCCGAGCAAGGAAGATCGCACTGCACTTCTCTTCTGACTTTACCTCGTACAAATACTCACTGAAGGTGGCAACTTGTGTATCAAGACTCAGACCTTGGGGGAGCATGAAAGGTGGTATGGAGATGGCACACAGCAGACCCTCGGTGTTTATTGAATTAAATTGGGGGGAAAAATACGCAGCATGGTTTGTCTCACTGAGTTTTGTCATTTATAGAGAAACCCTTGTATTACCTTGGGGTATAAGGAAATGTTGTCATTGGGAGTTTTGTCTTCTTCAGGGTCTGGGATTTGCCATCTTGTCTTCACTCACCTACTGCAAGTCACTGCCCTGCACATAGTAGGAAGTTGACCCCTCAAGGTCAAATAAACACACGAAGAGAATTGAAACCTGTGATGAATATATTTAAGTGTGTAAACCAAGAATGCCTTATGGTATGTATGCCAAAAGTGTATAACGTTCTCATCTGTAATTAGCAATTTAAAAACACCTCGTATTTACAGTTGAGTTTGGCACCAAATCAGCGCTGGTTTCTCTTTCTTTGGTACAAATGTTGTAAAACCCTGAATGTTCTGTTTCTGTGGAAGGAACATGAACCTCTGTGGAGGTGGTGATTACTGTTGGATGTCTCAAGGCAGTGCTGTCCCACTTAGGAGGCAAGGACGGGTAGTGGTGAGCTAGGCTCAGTCGGTGAATGGGTTTCATTTTTCTCTCCTCCTCCCCTGACCTCCCCACTCAATAAAGAAGAAAAATCTGGCATTCTGCTTGCTGGTCCCATGTTAAAATAGAAAGATTGGAGTGTTTCAGTATCTGTCCATCCATCCACTCAGGTCACGTTTGAGGTGTCATACTAGTCCTCCCTCATCTGCAGGGGAGTTAAAATCTGAATGAATAAGTGTCATGGAAAAGAGAGGAATACAAATTTATCTTCTGTTTGTTTGCTTGTTTATTTATTTACCTACCTACCTACTTAGCTATCAAATTAGAAATGTGCCAGGCATTAATCTAAGTGCTTTGCAAATATGAACTCATTTAAATTTCGTAACAACCCCATGACATGGATACTCTCATTATCCTCATTTCATAGATAAGGAGTCTGGGCACAGAGTGATTTAAGGGGCCCATTAACAATCACACACCTAGTTCAGGGCTATTATTTTTAACAAGACTTTAGCAATTACTATTTTTCATATTCCTTGACCTCCAGCAATTATTCAGGTGACTAAATGTCTGTTATTCCCAACCAGATGTCTAGTTCTATGGCTTTTATCCCCATAAGTCACTCTGGTTCCTTTTAATGGTCATAGCTGTACTCGTGTTTCTCTCTAAGATTGACCACAGTTGTGTGTTTGACGTGTGTATCCGCATTTTAACACCTACTGAAAAAAATCTCCTCCAGAGCTTTACAGTTTATAAGTGCTTTTTCAGATGTTATGTCCTTTAGTCCAGCAACCCTGGTAAGAAGAGTTATTATTAATTTCCATTTAGCAAATGAAGTAAGTGGCTTAGAGAGGTTAAGAGACTGGCCTGTGGCCTTAACATGATTAGTACATTGGAATTTGAACCCAAGTCCTCTTAATCCTTTGCTTTTCCCATACTAATATGCTGCTTATAGCTTGGAAGGTTCTATAGTCTCTGTTTTTCTTGACATGCTTTGCTTTTAAAGCCTGGATCAGCAGTAATGTTTTTTTAATTCATATTCCAGGTCTGTATGGTCGAAGGTGAAAGTAGGGGGATTGGGAATGCAGTCTTTCTGAAAGAGGGGAGATTATCAGATACCACAAGGAATTTTTTTTTCTTTGATAACTAAAGATTGAACGTTTTACAAGATTTTCCTTGATATTTTTGGACTTGGGCACCCCAAGGGAATATCTGTGCATAATGCTAATAATTAAATACAGTTTCCACTATGGGAGTGTTCTCACTTCTGCCTGCACAGGCCTACAAAGTTGGGTGAGAGAGGCTTTTAAGGAGAGATTTGAAGCTGGAGAACCCATTTGTTATATAAATACCCAGGTTTGAAGACGACTACTTGCTCTTCTAGCGCTAAATAGTCCCCTCTAGGAAAGATCCCACAATCACCCCGGTGCAGAATGAGTGAGTCAGAGCTCTGGGTTCCCATGCAGTTCCGCTGCTTAGCTCTGTGATCTTGCCTAAATCACCCACATGCGCTAGACCGCAGTTCAGTCGAGTGTGGCAAGCTTCTGTGGAGCAGCTCTGTGCCAGGCACTGTGGTAGGTGCTCCAGATAGAAATGTAAATTAGATAAGGTCTCTGCTCTTGGAGAGCTCTCAGACCATTGGAGGAGACTGCCAGGAGTCATGGTGATGGTCCTGTTGTTCTTGAGATAGAACAACAGATAGAGCTAGGCCCCAGGGGCTGAGGGGCGTCAATAAGCCACACTGTAGAGCTGGGTGTGTATCAGGGAATGTTCCCTAGTGTGCTGGTTAGACGTCAGCCGTCCTCCTCTCCCACCTCCATTTCCCTAGCAGTAGCCCCCTTAAGCAGAGGACATTTCCCTGTACTCTGCTTAATATGGGGACATCAGTGGGTGTGATGACAGTGAATGGTTGCACAAGAAGGAAGAAGAGCCGAGCCGCAGGAGTCAAAGTCTGTTTCTCCGGGGATACTGTGGTCAGGCATTTGATCTCCCATTGCCCCTATCTGTGCCCCCAGGACCACGTGCATCTCCTAGCACAGGGCTTACCTGTGCTAATCCTGTGTAGATGTCTGTATCCTGCACTGGCTGGCCTAAGAATGCCTCTCAAATGGAGTCGGTTACATCTTTGTGTTCTAAGCATCATGATGGTACCTGGCACAAAGATGGTGGCTGGTGAATTCTGTGGAGTGTGTGGATGGATGGATGAATGGATGGTGGATGGGGATTGCTGGATGTCCAGCCTGGAAGGAACAGAGGCAAGAGAGACTGAAATGAGAAGAGGTGAGATGCCGTTGGGCAGTGACTGATAAAATTTAGCCCAAGCGGGGAGGGAATTGGGCTGGAAGCCTTATGAAAAAGCTGCCATCTGCAAAACAAGAATTTAACTCCTTGGTTTCATAAGAAAGGACAGTTTATCTCAGATATGGGCTGGATTTGACAAGTATGCTGAATACCTGCAGTTTGTACTGTAGTGAAAACTTCTCCAATTCTGGCTGATGATTGGTGTGGATGGTATACTGTGGCGAGAAGAGGGTTCTTGGTGGGTGGAAAGGGTCCCAGCTCAGCCTACAAGTCCTCTTCTTTTCTCTTTTCATGAGTTTGGCTGTAGAGGTAGAAACTAGGGCCTTCAGTTTTGTCCCGTTTTTAAGAAAAGTAGAAAATCAGCGGAGGCTATAATTAATATCCACAGTGTCTTGAGTACCTGCCATAGGCAACGGACTGGAGTAAACACTTTCACTGAATTCTTGCAGTAACTTTCTGAGAGGTATTAGTGTCCTTATTTTGCAGATGTGTAATCGGATGCTCACAGACGTTCGTATTAAACAGCTAGTAGAGTTGCAGCCTTGTTTCGAGCCCAGGCCTGTTTGCTTCCAAAGCTTATGCTCTTAAATGGATTTCAGTGCTGCCTGATCACTGGATTTTCCTGAAAATATTTATGTGCATTATCACTGCAGAGTCCAGCTGAGAGTCTGATTGTTATTTCATTCAGAATCATAACATGCTTTAATCCAGATTCTGTCTGAAGTCATGAAGGTAGGTGGCTCACAGGCTATATTGATCAGTGCTTCTCACGAGTTAAAAAAGTTGATTTTGTTCTGGAGAAGCGAAATGGATCACACCAGAGCTTGGTTGAGTTTGGCATTTACGTAATGTGGCTATATTTAGTGTAAGCAGAAATTAGGCAGAGGGCTGAAACAGGCCCTCTTGGGTTGCCTTGGAGTGAGTAGAGGTAGTTATGCCCAGCTCTCTTCCCATTTTGCACTTCAGTTTAACTATTCGTGAACGGAACATAGATCTTTGGTTTTCAGTGGTTGTAGCTCAAAGGTCAGCCCTTCAGACGGATTGTTTCAGTCTCAGGGCACCAATTTTTACCTCTGAAGATGAGACCACGTTCCAGGCAACTGGTCAGCATGGGATGGTGTCGGAGGAGAAAATCCATCAGTGATAAGTCAGATTACAATTAAGGGTTTTTTTTGTTATTATTTATTGAGTTGCCCACAAGGTGTGGGGCTTAGAAATATGGAGTGATCATTGTTCTTTTTTGAGAAATATCCAGTCACTTTTACCCCATGAGGAAGATAGCCCCAAAATAGGGGACATGTATCTATTCACCTTTGAATTTATGAGTTTTATTTTGTTTTCTCTAATAAAGCATGTCAAGTAAAATATATCACTTAAAGCAGTTATGTTTCTCCCCCCGACCCTTCATTCGGATAGTTCAGTTTTGTCTCCCGGTGGGGAGGAAGATAGTATTTATGGAAGTGCCTGGCACGCGTGGATGCCGGTGAATCTTCATTCCCCTGTGCAGCTTATTGCTTCCCCCAGAGGTACTGGTGGCCAGGTGCCATGCAACCAGGGCGGGGTGAAGAAGATGCACTCTTGTCATTTCCTCAGGCATGTGGCAAACCCAGCCGGGTCTCAGGTATTCCAGATATGAGCGGTGTGCCGATGGCGATGGCGGAGGCCTGGGAGCATTGCTCACGCAGAGATACAGAGGCCTGCCTGCCCGGGGCCCTTTGTTCTCCTGGTTGAAAGCAGTTAATTAGCAACTGTCTCCATAGCAACTACCTCATAGTCCAAAAACATTGTCTAGTTTTTCAGTTTAGCTTATCACACTGTTTACCTGAAGGGCTTTTCACTGCTCTGAGTCTCATTTGAGTTGGCGGCATGCCTGTCGGGGAAGTGAATTGTCAAGATAGAAAAAACACCATGGTAGCGAGAAGCTGGGGAGCGTTCTCCCTCACAGGACCAACCTGGGCTCTGGATTCTGCGAAAACAAAAGTTGCGAGGGCCTAACGTTTTCACCTATATATTTTTTGTTGGCCTGAAAACTGCCGTTCTCTCCACCAGGCTCCAAATTGTGAGGATTTTTTCCTCTCTTTCCCTGAGAGGCTTTCTAAGCTCTTTAATATTCCCTGTTTATAGTACATTTCCATTATTAGTCATTTTGAAACCCCGGGTGTTCTCTGCCTCTGTACATTCAAGGAAATTTCACTTCCCTGAGGGTCTTGGCATTTCTGAAGGCGCTCGGCTGAGGGATTATGAGTCTGCATGTGAATCAGTGCAGCTTTGTTTTTAGTTATAATGAGGAAGGTTTCTCCTTCTTACCTGTGGCTTAGGTGGTTAAGTCGATCTTGTGTGAGAGAAAGATGTCTTTAGGTGCCTTGTTGGTAAATAGGAAGGGGAACTATGGCTTTTCATAAGCCATGCAACAAAGATAATAATTTTCGTGGCTTTTGGTGATTGAGTGCCAACTGTGTGTGCCTTCATGCTGGGATTTTTAGCTTTAGGGAAAGGGGAGATGGGAGGTGAAGAGGAAAGAAGGTTGCGTTTCCCGAGTGCCTACCATGTCCCAGTCACTGAACTCGGTCTTTCACAGAGTGGGGTCTCCTGGACCCCTCCCAGCAACCCTGCAGACTAGGCTCTATTATCCTTATTTTAAGGGCGGGAAGTTGGTGTTCTAAGGAGTCGCCCCCTGCCCAGGACTGTGGAATGCAGGCCAGGTCTGTTGGTGTACAAGGCACATGCTCTTGCCCTCCTGTCAGGCAGCATGACGGTGGAGGGCCTTCTGTCAGGATTTGGTGGGGGGTTTTTGCCCATCCCTGGTGAAGGGCAAAGTGAGGAGGTTTGTAGCAATGCTCTGGAGACTTTGGCTCAAGGGGGTGGTTAAACTTTGGAGGTATACATGTGTCATCAAATCCCTAAGTTACGTCCAGGAAAATCACGAAGCCCATCTGTTTTGTGAGGTTTCTTGGGGTACAGTGATAAAGTATTCAAATTTAATTTTTAGGCACATGTACCAGAGCTTAATATACCTAAGTTAATGTTGTTCTTTTCAAAGTATTAACCTGGAAAGACTATGCTTTATGATGTTTCCATTCTTCAGACCTTAAAGGGACCTCTGTGGGGGAAAGTGCTTTCCAAGCTTGTGACATACGGCTTTTAAAAAATTAATTAATTAATTGATTGCTTTTTGGCTGAGTAGATGGTAAACATGTGACTTGGCAGTACTACCTGAGTTTTGTTGACTGTGAGATTACAGAACGTTTATAATCATGGCTTCTGCAGAAACTAGTGTCATCTCAGGCTGTGTTGATGAAGAGAGGAGGATGATGACCATATTAGGTCATACTTGGAGTTGGGTGTTCTGTTTTCTTCCTGTTTTCCCCCCTCCCCTCTCTCCCTCCTATATACTCTGTGCCGGGTACCCTTCTGTGTGTTGAGGGTCCAAGTGTGGACAGAAGAAAGCCCCCATTAAAGAGAATGTGGACATTGTGGAGCTTGTTCAGAGGAGAACAACCCAGATAATAAAGAGAGCAAGAAACCATGTGCGACACAAAATCATTGAGGGGACTGGGGGATATTTGGCCCAGCTTGGAAAAGGTTCCACAAAGACATGAGAGTTATTTTAAAATAAGTGTAAGATGCTCATCAGTTTAGGAGGAAGCACATTAGTCCTGTAGGACCTGGTTATGGTGGAAGCAGTCAAATTTTGGCCCAATTATAGAAAGATTCTTTTCTTTTCTTTTTTTTTAACTTTTGAATTTTATTTAATTTATTTTTTTATACAGCAGGTTCTTATTAGTTATCCATTTTATACATATTAATGTATATATGTCAATCCCAATCTCCCAATTCATCACACCACCCCCCTGCCCTCCTGCCACGTTCCCCCCTTGGTGTCCATACGTTTTTTTCTCTACATCTGTGTCTCTATTTCTGCCCTGCAAACCGGTTCATCTGTACCATTTTTCTAGGTTCCGTGTATATGCGTTAGTATACGATATTTGTTTTTCTCTTTCTGACTTACTTCACTCTGTATGGCAGTCTCTAGATGCATCCACGTCTCTACAAATAACCCAATTTCCTTCCACTTTATGGCTGAGTAATAATCCACTGTATATATGTACCACAAGTTCTTTATCCATTCGTCTGTCGATGGGAATTTAGGTTGCTTCCATGACCTGGCTATTGTAAATAGTGCTGCATTGAACATTGGGGTGCATGTGTCTTTTTGAATTATGGTTTTCTCTGGGTATATGCCCAGTAGTGGGATTGCTGGCATACTGTTCTCCATAGTGGCTGTATCAATTTACATTCCCAGCAACAGTGCAAGAGGGTTCCCTTTTCTCCACACCCTCTCCAGCATTTGTTGTTTGTAGATTTTCTGATGATGCCCATTCTAACTGGTGTGAGGTGATACCTCATTGTTGGTTTGATTTGCATTTCTCTGATAATTAGTGATGTTGAACAGCTTTTCATGTTCCTCTTGGCCATCAGTATATCTTCTTGGAGAAATGTCTATTTAGGTCTTCTGCCCATTTTTTGATTGGGTTGTTTGTTTTTTAAAATATTGAGCTGCATGAGCTATTTATATATTTTGGAGATTAATCCTTTGTCAATTGATTGGTTTGCAAATATTTTCTCCCATTCTGAGGGTTGTCTTTTTGTCTTGTTTGTAGTTTCCTTTGCTTTGCAAAGGCTTTTAAGTTTCATTAGGTCCCATTTGTTTATTTTTGTTTTTATTTCCATTTCTCTAGGAGGTGGATCAAAAAAGATCTTGTTGTGATTTATGTCAAAGAGTGTTCTTCCTGTCTTTTCATCTAAGAGTTTTATAGTGTCCAGTCTTACATTTAGGTCTCTAATCCATTTTGAGTTTATTTTTGTGTATGGTGTTAGG
>NC_041229.1:67238146-67238760 GCF_002837175.3 Physeter macrocephalus
TCTGTTTGCTGGTATTTTGTTGAGGATTTTTACATCTATGTTCATCAGTGATACTGGTCTGTAATTTTCTTTTTTTGTAGTATCTTTGTTTGGTTTTGGTAGCAGGGTGATGGTGTACTCATAGAATGAGTTTGGGAGTGTTCCTTCCTCTGCAGTTTTTGGAGGAGTTTGAGAAGGATCGGTGTTAGCTCTTCTCTAAATGTTTGACAGAATTCACCTGTGAAGCCATCTGGTCCTGGACTTTTGTTTGTTGGAAGATTTTAAATCATAGTTTCAATTTAATTAATTGAGATTGGTCTGTTGATATTTTCTTTTTTGTTTGTTTGTTTTGTTTTTGATATTTTCTGTTTCTTCCTGGTTCAGTCGTGGAAGGTTATACCTTTCTAAGAATTTGTCCGTTTCTTCCAGGTTGTCCATTTTATTGGCATAGGCTTGCTTGTAGTAGACTCTTAGGATGCTTTGTATTTCTGAGGTGTCTGTTGTAACTTCTCCTGTTTCATTTCTAATTTTATTTATTTGAGTCCTCTCCTTCTTTTTCTTGATGAGTCTGGCTAATGGTTTATCAATTTTGTTTATCTTCTCAAAGAACCAGCTTTTAGTTTTATTGATCTTTG
>NC_041229.1:67239163-67256698 GCF_002837175.3 Physeter macrocephalus
GTAATTGATTTCTAATCTCATAGTGTTGTGGTCAGAAAAGATGCTTGATATAATATCAATTTTCTTAAATTTACTGAAGCTTGATATGTGACCCAAGATGTGATCTATCCTGGAGAATGTTCCGTGTGCACTTAGGAAGAAAGTGTAATCTTCTGTTTTTGGATGGAATGTCCTGTAAAATATCAATTAAATCTATCTGGTCTTTTGTGCCATTTAAAGCTTGTGTTTCCTTATTAATTTTCTGTTTGAATGATCTGTCCATTGGTGTAAGTGAGGTGTTAAAGTCCCCCACTATCACTGTGTTACTGTCGATTTCCTCTTTTATAGCTGTTTGCAGTTGCCTTATGTATTGAGGTGCTCCTGTGTTGGGTGCATATATATTTATAATTGTTATATCTTCTTCTTGTATTGATCCCGTCATCATTACGTAGTGTCCTGCTTTGTCTCTTGTAACATTCCTTATTTTAAAGTCTATTTTATCTGATATGAATATTGCTACTCTAGGTTTCTTTTGACTTCCATTTGCATGGAATATCTTTTTCCATCCCCTCACTTTTAGTCTTTTTGTGTCCCTAGGTCTGAAGTGGGTCTCTTGTAGACAGCATATATATGGGTCTTGTCTTTATATCCATTCAGTGAGCCTGTGTCTTTTGCTTGGAGCATTTAATCCATTCATGTTTAAGGTAATTTTTGAAATGTATGTTCCTCTTACCATTTTGTTAATTGGGTTTGTTTTTGTAGGTCCTTTTCTTCTTTTGTGTTTCCCACTTAGAGAAGAAGTTCCCTTGTATGTTATTTGTCGTTTTTCCCTCGTTGCTTTCAATAATTCTTTTGTGTTTTTAATTTTTGTCAATTTGATTACTGTGTGTCTTGGCGTGTTTCTCCTTGGGTTTATCCTGCCTGGGACTCTGCACTTCCTGGACTTGGGTGGCTATTTCCTTTCCCATGTTAGGGAAGTTTTTGACTATAATCTCTTCAAATATTTTTTCGGGTCGTTTCTCTCTCTCTTCTCCTTCTGGGAGCACTATATTGCAAATGTTGTTGCGTTTAATGTTGTCCCAGAGGTCTCTTAGGCTGTCTTCATTTCTTTTCATTCTTTTTTCTTTATTCTCTTTTGCGGCAGTGAATTCCACCATTCTGTCTTCCGGGTCACTTATCCGTCTATGAATGTGGTTTTTGTTCCACAGGCTGCGGGATTGTAGTTCTTCTTGCTTCTGCTGTCTGCCCTCTCGAGATGGTGTTTTCTCAGGTGGGTCTAGTAGGTATTCTTGAGATTAAAAGGTGGGGGCTGGAACCTCATTCCTCTCAAGCCTTTGACTTTTCCCATGATGGATGTGGTATGCTAGTGTTGGAGGGTCTCCTGCAGAGGTGGGGGGTGGTTGTGGATCACCGTGAGGGCAAGGTCACTGGCAGCAGAAGTTCTGGGAAGTAATCCTTGGCGTTAGCCCTCCCAGAGTCTGCCCGAAAGATTATTTTCTAGTAGTCCTACAATGGTAGACTAGGCCTTTGTTTCGGGATATAGTGAGAAGTGTTTAAGCAGGGGTCAAATGACCATTTGGTGGTTCACTATGCCGATCAAACAATATAATGAATCTCCTTTAAAATTTCTAGTCATAAAAATTCTGTCATAGAGCAGGCTTGCCAGTTGCCTGGGAGAGAAATGCTAGTAATGAAGGAAGGTATGTATCACAATTAACATGACTTCTTTTAAATTATTTATTTATCTGTTTGAGGAGACAGCTGAATATGATCAATTTAGAGATGTTTGGACATTTGTAACTGTAGTGTATGAAATGAGCAATTTTTACTGCAGGATCCTTTCCTTTAGAATCACAGCACAGGTCCAATTCATTATAGTTGTTATGGCATAATTATATATTGTGGGTGTGTAATTCCTTTTTGAGCCTAGGAGTAAAGATATATGATATAAGATATATAGATAGATAGATAGATAGATAGATATAGATATATATATGTTACTACATATATACATATATATATATAAAGATATATATATGTAGTAACATATATCCTGGCCATTGTAAAAGCATTGCAATTATTATAAAATCTATCTTTGATGTAGAACCAGTAAAGTTTGGAGGCCCCATAAACACTACCAAAGGAGTTTATCCTTTTTATTTTCAAAATGCTTGATCCTAAAGATGGCGCAAGTTTCCATGTGCGATAGACATAATGGTGATCTTTTTGCTTTTGGTAGTTATGTATCATAGTTTTTTTTTTTTTTTTTTTTTTTTGTGGTATGCGGACCTCCCTCTGCTGTGGCCTCTCCCGTTGCGGAGCACAGGCTCCGGACGTGCAGGCCCAGCGGCCATGGCTCACGGGCCCAGCCGCTCCGCGGCACGTGGGATCCTCCCAGACCAGGGCGCGAACCCGGTTCCCCTGCATCGGCAGGCGGACGCGCAACCACCGTGCCACCAGGGAAGCCCCTGTATCGTAGTTTTAAGACAACCCATGGAATTTCAGAAATTGAGACTGTCTCCAGACTCGGGTGTTGAGTGATTAGATAAAGATAAGTAGCCGCAGAAACTTGTTGAAGCATTGATTGATAAACCATGTATGTTCTGAAGAACTGATCTATTTTTTTTGTGTGTGTGTGGCACACGGGCCTCCCACTGCCGTGGCCTCTCCCGTTGCGGAGCACAGGCTCCGGACACGCAGGTCCAGCGGCCATGGCTCACGGGCCCAGCCGCTCCGCGGCATGTGGGATCTTCCCGGACAAGGGAACAAACCCGTGTCCCCTGCATCGGCAGGCGGACCCCCAACCACTGCGCCACCGGGGAAACCCCTCATCTGTCTATTTAAATGGCAGTACTTTTATATTTGAATATAGCTAGACTTGCTCTTAATATTTATGGCACTTGAAGCAAGAGTGTAGATGGGAGCTCATATACTCTATGTCTAAATACTTAAAAGTTATAAGTCAAGGTAATACTATAAATCAAGGTAATAAACTCTTAAATAACATTTCCTAACCTCTTTGACAAATACACCTTCATAATAATCTGGAACCACCTTCAAATTGAGGGTTCTGCCCCCATCTCTTCCTACCCCTGGTTGCATCTCATAGTATGTGTGTATAGATATCCCAGTTGGCGCAAGCAAACCTTCCTCCACTCCCTGTATCCCCAAAGCTGCCCCTTGGCCACTCCTTGCACCTAAGGGTACCCACACCAGTGACAAAAGTGTGCCTTTGTGACAGACTCAGGGAAATAGCCTGTACGGGCCGTGGAAGTGGAATGGGTATCTTGAGCTGGGAATTCTGAAGCCTCAGGTCCTTGGTTCATGGTGTGAAAGATAAGGGGGGCTCTAAGTGGGCTGTCCCCTTGACCTCAAAGATTCCTCACCAGTAGAGGAGAAGTATGGCTGAAAGAGGACCAGGGCAGGGCCTTCTAAAGCCTAGGGTTCAAGTTGGGTCCGCTGGCTTGGGCCTGAGGACAGTAGGTGAATATGGGTAAAAACATGACCAATTTCCAGCTTTCAAGCTTCTGAGCTTTCCACTGAATAGTAAACTGACTAGTTGGGTTAGCCGAAGCAACTTTTGTCTTTTAACATTGGTAAGTATCTCAACATCATGGTCTGAGAGTTGAGTTAAAAATAGGTGATGATCAGGACAGGTTTGAATTCTCTCCTATTTTTTGGTTTGTAAATGTGCAGACATGAAATCCCTGCAGCTGTGAAATTGCCTGTAAGAATAGTAGGTTGTACTGAATAATCAAACGAATTGGTAGGTTGGCTCCCATAGGCAAAATCCTGAGGCTGTTTGGAAAAAAAATTCAAAATATAACTAGTAATAAATGAGTTGCAATAAGAATCAAATATAATACACTTTTCTGGGGAAGCAAATTGCATTGCAAGTTGTTTTAAAGAATGATGTGAAAATACTGAGTATAACAGCACAGATGCTGTTTTTCACAATAAAAATCCTCAAATGTGAAAGCTCTCCTTTTTTTTGCAAAGGTATTTGGAAGCAATAATGTTTGCATGTACAGTTGGGTTGATTACAGTAAGATAAGTTTTGGTCCTATGGTTTTGTTTTGTTTTGTTTTGTTTTGTTTTAAGGAAAGTGCAACTGGTCAAGCTTTAGAGTTTTCTTTGTTATAGAGTTCTGTTTCTGTCAGCTCCAAACACAGTCTTTATGAAGACTAATTCCCCACAGGATGCTTTAAAACGTTTTTGTGTATAACACATGGTTGAAGACAGTGTTGCATAATGGTTTAACGTGTTGAGGTGAGTTTGGAAATCACAGTCCTGGCTCTGCTCTTGGCCCTGCCACTTCCTGGCTACCTTTGTGACCTTGAGGAAATTACTTAATCTGTTTCCAAGTTTCATTTTTTTTCATCTGTAAAGTGGATTGGATAATAGCACCTGTGTTGTATGGTGGCACTAAGGATTAAAAGAAAAGTACCAGTATAGAGCATAGCACTTAGTAAAACTATTGATAACAGTTAATTAACAGATTAACAAATGGAAACTATTAATCATCATTAGCTCACCTGTGCAAGGAAGGTCTAAGGGTTTATATAAAGGCAACATTTCATGGTAAAACGACTTTGCATGAGAATTTATGAAAACTCCAAAGGGCTGTAAGGAAAATTCCGTTGTGGATGATTGGCCTTCTCCTGGAATTTACGTGTTAAGGTGAAGTAGGTCATGCTTTGAAGTGTTGGTAGTGATCAGTCCTCGACAGATGTTGAGAGCTCAGTGGTTCCTGTGGTTGCTGTGTCCCTGTCTCCTGTCCTGGATGGCAGATTGTAGTCCTCACCCATTCACAAGGAATCCTAAGTCACCAGAGCCCTAGATGTATGTGTTTACTGCTTATCCACAAAGTGGTTTTGAAGAATATGATTTTTCCTCTTGGAATATAAAACGGAAGAGGGCGAAGGAAAAACTAGAAGTTTCTTTTTCTAAGTGAATACAGTGCACAGCCTCAGAAAATACAGGGAAAGGATGAGAAAGAAAATGATTTCTGTTTCTAAATGCACTATTCATCTGACTTACCAAGTAACTTGTGGCTATCATTATTTTTAGTGATTTATGCTTAAATAGTCTCCCTTGGGAATAATCAGATACTGGCCTCAAACATAGACAAGGAAATTACAGGTCATAGCAGGCTCATAAAATAGTGCCTAGAGTGAACTTGAGATTGGACGTGGAATGGGGCAGCACACTTCGACCATTCCTGTGTCCTCAGCTCTGCCCCAGAGCCGTCTCCAGCGGAGGCCAAATGGCTTACATGGTGCGGGAGTCTGACCTCTTTTCTGGAGTATTGCTACTTAACTGGTTTCTAGCAGCCCCAGTGAATGTACCTCCCCTGCTCCTTCCTCTTCTTTAAGCCTTGGCTTTCTGCTTTGTAAGAAGGGAGGCAGGTTCCCAACTTGCCAAGGTGCTCTGAGGCTGAAAGAAGAGGCACCTGGCGTGGGACCACCCAGAGCATGCTAGCTTAGCTAACGCCTTCTCTCTTGCTTGTGGGAGGGGGGGGTCGTTGCACTGGTCACCATGCCTCTCTTCTTGGAGACACTAGGGAGAGAGCAACAAGTGTGATTCACAGAAGTTCCTGAGCAGGCACAATTTCAAATTTTCTACCATTACCCATCCCCATACGCATACTTTAAACTTTTATTTATTTATTTGGCTGCATCGGGTCTTAGTTGCGGCACGTGGGATCTTTTTTAGTTGCAGCATGTGCGATCTAGTTCCCCGACCAGGGCTTGAACCCGGGACCCCTGCATTGGGAGCGTGGAGCCCCAGCCACTGGACCACCAGGGAAGTCCCTGCATACTTTAAAGTTGCCAATTATGTTTTCTTTCTCATTGTTGGTGTTTGAAAAAGTCACCTAAGTTTCCATTTTTTTCATCTGTCAAATGGGGAGAAAAATAGCGTCTTCTCACTAAGTGGCTGTGAAGATGGAATGTCACAGGTGAAAGGCTGTATGACTCCAGTAAATGCAGTCAGAGTAGCTAGAAGAGGAGAAAAGGAGCTGTGAAATCCTTTATTGAACTGGAGGTTTTAATTCTGAGCCTAAGTTAAGAAAAGCAGTGAGACCCACCCCAAAGTAGAAACCAAAAGTGTCGTACTGAATATGGCATAAACACTGGTTTTCTTTCTTAATGAGTGTGGTAATGATTAGCATTACGTCCTTCCCAACCTAGCAAGAGTGAATGAACCTACAGACTCCCACATCTGAGCGGGGACAGGCTTAGAAGGCAGAGAAGTGGACCTGCGGTGATGGACCTGCTCTCAGTCCAACCCTGATCCCACCAGATCCCATAGGTCAGTGTAACCTTAGGAGATTTGTGTCTTCAGTTTCCTGCTTCTTCTTCGCAGTGGACTCCTTACCATTCCCTTTGCTCAGTGGAAGAGCCTTAAATTCCACTCTGCGTGGAGGCATGTGGAATCTGGAAGATTCAAACCCACTGCTCTCTCCACTGACAGGCCGAGTGTTAGGGGGAGGCACAGTTCCACTCATCCCTAGTCCCGTTTCTGAACCCAGCCCGGTATCTAGCAGGCATTCAAGAATCCCCACTAGAGGAATGTCACCAGTGTGGTTGATATCCTTGGGTGCACATCCCCAGCTCTTCAGAGACCATAGTTCTTGATCTGGCCACAGGAACCTCTTTCCCTCCACAGCCTTAGACATAGCTAGGAGGTTGGGCACAGCCTTTCTTCACCTCCGCACATACTGCCCTTCTTTGCAGCAGGCAGAAGCTGACAGTGCTGCCGCTTAGGTCTAAGGCGGGGCTGCCAAAATCCAACTTCCTGTGCTTTGCCCCTGGGGGCCCGATGGGCAACCGCTGAGATCTGTGGAGACTTCTGTGCCAGGAGAGGTTAAGAAAGACCCTCTGCTTCAGCTCCACCTCCAGCCACAGGAACTGGGCTTTACCTTGTGGGCTCGGAGCCCTGTCCTGACAAGGGAGCCGTGTTCTTAGGGAAATGCGCCGAGGCAGGAAGACTTCTTCAGAGCAACAAGAAGGGAAGGATAAACAAGAGAAAAAACTCTTGTTAATCCTAAGTAACTAGTAACAGGTGAAGGCTTTTTAGGAGTGAAGGAGCTTGGGAATTTAGACGCAAATGTACAGAAGCTGGAGCATTTTCTCCACTGGGGTTTAAGCCTGGGGAGATGGCCAGAGTGAACTCCAAGACATTTCCCCGTTTTTTCAAGCGCGGGGTGTGCTGGGAGAACTCTGGGCTCCCTGCCCACAGGAGAGCTTAGGAGGCTTTTGTCTTGACCTCTCTGGCCGAGGCATGTGTTCCTCCCTCTCCACCTCCCCCTCAGTCTTCTGAGTGTCTTTGTGGACTTGGGATTTCTGGTGACTAAAGGGTCCGTGCTTTCTGGTGCGACTGGGGGCCTTGCTGCAGCTCCCTGGTTCTGGAGGAGTCACCGGCAGTGGGTCGATGCTCAGCACTCCATCCTTCACGCTGGTGTCACCTGTGGCGGTTCCTTGTGGTGACACTCTTACTATTGCTCTTGGCCATATGGGTCTCAGGCGGTTCTGCGCCTCTAATGAAGCTGTCACCTTGTCCCCTGCGCTGAGGTATGTTCCTTGGGGCTGCTGGTACTTCCTCACCTGGTGGCTGCCTGCAGTTAATACTTCTTTCCCTGGACTGGTGAGATGGCTGCGTTCTTCTCTGCCTGTGAGTCTGGGAGTCACTGGTACTTAAATACTCCAAAGCTGTAGAGGGTATTTTGGAAACCTCAGCATCCATTCTCCTCTCCTTACGAAAAGCACCCAGGCTAGCCTTCCCCCTTTTCCTCTGGCTGGGGTCGCCCTCACTGACGACTAGGTGGGCATGACTGATGGAAACCAGACAGCTTGTGTATGTCCACAGTGATTGGTTCCCCACTCAGAGCCAGTGAAGTAGATGAGGTTCTTTTCTGGGACTCCTGGAAAATGCTTTCTTCTGCAGAAGCTTTTGGAAGAGCATCTCACAGCCTGTGGATGGTGTGGTGTGAGGACATGGGGTTTGTAACTGTGGTGGCAGTTTTATTTTATGAGGAACATACACATGTACAGGACTGGTCACTGGTTGGAACGAGTAGCTCACCTAATGGGAGGCAGATTTGCGATGATGTCATCTGAGCTGCTGGATTAAGACTTCTTATTTAAATGAGCCACTGAGTGCCCTGCCCCCATCCTTTGCTTGAAAGCCAGTTTTATTGTTCCTTGGAAAGTAGTAAGCTGACACGAAGACTCTTTCCATTCAGAATTTGTTGAGGAATTTGCAACAAGTCCTTATCTTGGCTGGGTGTCGGCACCCATGGGGCCCAGGTACCTTCCCTCTCTTCAGCTGTGGTGGGTGGGTTCAGAGCATAGCTCTCATCTCCTGCCGAGGAGGGCCAGGGCCAGAGAAGGGTGTCTGTGATCCCCGGGGAAAGCCTAAGGTGGGACCCAGACTCCCACGGAACCAGAGAGAAACAGCAGGTTGGAAGAGATCAGTGAGAGGTCTTCACTGGTAGTAGGGAGTGGCTTTGCTTATAGTGGAGTGGCCCCAATTCCACTGAAGATCCCAGCATGGAGTGTTACAAATTATAATGTCATTATAAATTTGTCTAAACCCAGAAAACATACACCAAGAATGAACACTAAGGTAAACTACAGATGGATGATAATTATGTATCGGTGTAGGTTTATCAGTTGTAGTGAATGTGCCATTCTGATGGGGAATATTGATAATGGAGGAGGCTCCGCATGTGTCGGGGCAGGGGATATAGGGGAAATCTCTGTACCCTCTGCTTAATATTGCTGTACACTTAAAACTGCTCTATGGGACTTCCCTGGTGGCACAGTGGTTAAGAATCCGCCTGCCAATTCAGGGGACACGGCTTCAAGCCCTGGTCCAGGAAGATCCCACATGCTACGGAGCAACTAAGCCCGTGCGCCACAGCTACTGAGCCCTGTGCTCTAGAGCCCGCAAGCCACAGCTACTGAGCCCACGTGCCACAACTACTGAAGCCCACACGCCTAGAGCCCGTGCTGCACAGCAAGAGAAGCCACCGCGATGAGAAGCCTGCGCACCGCAACGAAAAGTAGCCCCCGCTGGCTGCAACTAGAGAAAGCCTGTGTGCAGCAACGAAGACCTAACACAGCCAAAAATTAATTAATTAAAAAAAAACTGCTCTAAAAAATAGTCTATTAAAAAATAAAAAGTTCCCAGCATGGAGATACAGGTCCTCAGTTATCGTAGACTTTGGGAATGGGATGGGGGTGAGGGTGGGTGGAAGTCCAAATTCTGTCATGCTTGGGGAGTCTGGGGTGTTTTAGATGTAACTTCTCCCCAAGCG
This sequence comes from Physeter macrocephalus, assembly GCF_002837175.3. Taxonomy (NCBI): domain Eukaryota; kingdom Metazoa; phylum Chordata; class Mammalia; order Artiodactyla; family Physeteridae; genus Physeter; species Physeter macrocephalus. The sequence goes on from NC_041229.1 coordinate 67,248,465, forward strand.
ATCTCTGCTTATTTTGCTTATTTTGTAAAGCTCTTGCCTCTATCCTGAAAAGAGTCCTTCAAAGCCATCTATGGTTGGATAGATCATCTTGTACGCAGCAGCTATACGCCAGCCAGAGCTAACCACAGGGCCAGGGCCATGTGCAGAAACACTGTCTTTATGATGCACATGGGCTTTTGAGCTTGTGGCTTTGGGCTTGTGGTTGTGGACTGAGAAGATTGCTTCCTGGGTTTACAGGGAAGGTAGGGGAAATGACCCTCTTGCCACCACTTATTCAGCGATGGCTTCCTGGTGTGAGCACTTGGGGATGGATGTGAGTGAAAGACAAGACTTCAGGGGTTTGCAGAGAGGTGTTTGGGTAAGCAGGGTGGAGTAGTACATCCTAGTACACGGGGCTAATCCCTATCTGGTATTCTCTTGTTAGAATTCCAAAAGGGCACCAGTTAAAAGAGACTCACTGTCTGCCAGTCCCTGGGGAGATGGAAATGATAAAGGTATTTGTCTCCATCCGAAGGAACTCTCAGCCTTACACGGACAACAGATCTGTAATAAATGGGATAAGTGATAATAGATGAAGTTCACACAGGCACATGTTCTTTTTTTTTTTTTTTTTTTTTTTTTTTTTGTGGTATGCGGGCCTCCCTCTGCTGCGGCCTTTCCCGTTGCGGAGGACAGGCTCCGGACGCGCAGGCTCTGCGGCATGTGGGATCCTCCCAGACCGGGGCGCGAACCCAGTTCCCCTGCATCGGCAGGCGGACGCGCAACCGCTGCGCCACCAGGGAAGCCCGGCACATGTTCTTTTAAAAAAATTTTTTAAACAGAATTCTGAATTACTGCTGGTAGCCAGTCTTCTTTCAAATGTAGTATCTAATATGAGACATGAATTTTATCAAGAGAAAATTTACATGTTGGAGATGCTGGAAGCCCACGATTTTTCTCAAATTCCACTTGGTAAGCATGAACCCTCTACATTCAGGACCAGAGGGAATCAGCCATATTTGGGGAGGGTGGCGGCTGAGCACTTTTCCAGTTCAGGACACTAAGCTGGAGAATCACCCCTAGTGAGCTTCAGAGCAGGTCGTCTCTATACCCAGTGAGACAATTCCATAGAGTGATACCTCTTTGAAGGCATTTGGCCATGCTTGGAAGAAAAGGCAGGTCCCCGGAATGAAGGAAAGGGTTAATGACCATGATGTTTGCAACCAAGAGTCAGGGCACATAGTCTGTGGGAGTGGGGTGAGTGTGGACAGGCAGAATCACTGGCGTTCTAATGCTCTAGCTGGACCTGTGTCAGTGGGCTCTGTTGGGTAGATGTGAGTCAGGAGGAGCAGCTAAGCCAGACAGCTAAGAGCCGGCCCGAAGCTGGAAGGGAGGAGTTCAGTCCTGGTGAGGACATTCACAGGGCTGAGGGTGTCAGAGCTGTAGAAGCAGTGAGGGTGAGCTGGGGGCTCTCTGGGAGTCCTGGCAGCAGCTTCTACCACTTTGGATGCTTGAGAGATGGAAGGAGGCCAGAGGAGGCTGTTGGGTGTTTCCTTTTCCTTATGAAATTATAGAAATGTCATCTTTCAATCAGCCATTGAGGAAGCCCCGTTTAAGAGAGCGTCAAGTGAGCCAAATTAGGGGATAGGAGGGAGGGAAGAGCTGCTGAGGTGAAGTGACCACTGTGAGTCACATTCTGCTCTTTTGGCAGCCCACAGGGCCTGGGAAAATAGCATTTTCGTTTGTGTGTGCATGCATGTGCGTGTGTGCACACGCACGCTCTGTTCTTTATAGCAGTGCTCTTGATAGGCAATGTAATATTAAAGCCAAGACTGTGCTTGTCATTTCTGGAAATGACACATAAGGAGCCAGAAGCCTCCCTACAAGATAAGAGCCGTGTGACTCTGTGTGGACTACTTAACTTCTCTGAGCCTCAGTCTGCACCTCCTTTGCAAGCTTATGGAAGGACTCAATGCGTTGGTACCTGGTCCTTCCCTTCTTTAGGGAGGGTAGTGGTGCCGGAGGACAGCACACGGAGCTGCAAATTCACTTGAGATCTTTGCATTTCATTTGGATTTAGCTGGGGTGTTGGTGTCCCCTCCTCCTGCAGCCAGTGTCTTGAATCACCACCCACAGTGGAGGAGAGAGGGTGGGGTCCAGCCTGGGTCCAGCTCTCTTGGACACAGCTGGGAGGTGCTGACCACAAGTCGGCGGCCCCAGAGAAGTGCTACAAGGAGGGTGTTTCTTTCCCCATTGGCACTGCATCCAGGTTCTCAACAGTTGGACTCAAACAAACTGTTCTGGTGGCTGTTTCTTGTTCCTTTGCCTCCTGCTTGCTGCTCGCCACCCTCGCCGGTCCCCAGGGCTGACGTGTGGGGAGGACACTGCATGCCATTGTTTGCTGTCTGTGCAAGGAGGCTGTCTGGCAGCAGCTGGAGACCACACTCTGGCTGTTGAGGCCCAGGCCCCACGGGGGCCTGGGCGCCCTGGGATTACGTATGAGCTTCTGTCTTCAGAGGATGGTGTCTTGGGCCACTGGTCCTGTGTTTGAGTGCTGGATTCCTCTCTTGAAGACAGTCTGTTCCTCTTTGAAACAGATGCGTATGTAGCCAACGGGCGCCAACAAAGGTTGTAGGAACCAATGTACGTTAAGAGTGTGTGAGACGGGTTCTGGCCAGCCCCGAAGAGGTGGAGTTGAGTTCCATGACTGCCCCTCGAGCCCCAGCTGGCCTGCTTAGAGAACTTGCGTGGAAGAGGGGGACCCTGGGGCTGGGCCAGGGCGGGTACTTTTGGTTTCAGGGAACCTCAGGGGCTTGTCCTTGTCAGGAGTGCCGGGGTCTCTAATGGAGGGAAAGTCCAGATCAGAAGTGATTCATAAGTCATATAAATGAATCAAATAACAGCACTTGAGAATCTTGCCTGTGTTGTCTCTTGTCATTCCTCCAACAGCAGGAAGGGCGTAGAGGTTTAGAAAGGTTAGGACGTTTGTCACACAGTGAGAGAGCTGAGAATCCTGATCTCAAGTCCAGCCACTCCTGACTGTCCCAAAGCACTCTGTGTGTGTGTGTGTGTGTGTGTGTGTGTGTGTGTGTGTGTGTGTGTGTTTGTGACTGCCCACCCACCCATCACTGGATGCTCCTTCCCCGTGGGCCAGGCACATGCTTTTTCTTTCTATTATTCTCAGGAACAGGCACCCAGTGCAGAAGTGGGCCCCATAATGGCTGCTGACTAAGTGCTTAATGGAGATGCTGCTGCTGATAAACCACAGTTGAAAAGGGAAAGAGGCAAAAAGCAAGCTGGCCAACATCAAAGCCCATTTCTGTTTATAGATAAGAGTAGGTTTCATTCTGTGGGCTCCAGAGCCCCTGTCCCTCAGTCATCAGAGAGGGTGAGGTTAAAATGGAAGCTGTGTTGCTTTCTTGCAGTAGCTGGAAAACAGGCCTGCCAGGGCCAGGAAGCTGCCCTCCCTTCCTTCCCAGACAAACCAGGCCACTGCCCTCATCTGCAGTGGAGGTCCCTGGGGAAGAGAGAGGGCTCCCAGCTGCCTCTGGAGTAAACAGTGCTTTTCCCACCCCAGCAGTTTCCATCTGGTTTTTGTTCTTCAGAACTTTTCTTTTCTACTTAAACACAACATTTCAAATAATTCAGAAAATATGGATAATAAATAGAGGAATCTGGAGAAGAAAAGAGGTCTCAGAAATGTAACGGACCCAAGCTGCAGAAATGTAGACCACACTGTGTGGCTGTGTGTGCAGTGACCATCCTCCTTAATTAAAACTTAGCATGGATGTGATGTCACATCTCTGGTGACAGGTGTTCCCAGTGAAAAATTTAGCCAAATGTAACCAAGTAATAAGTCGTTTCAATGCTTGGCTGATGATTGGACTAAATTGTAATCTAGGCTGAAGCATAGGGATTTGACAGTTTTAGTGTTTGTGTTAGGGATACGTGTATACTTGTGTGTTGCTTATATGTTCTTCAGAACATAGGCGGAGCCAAAGGAGAAATGTGTGTTTTCAGCACTGGGGTGCATAAGAGAGCAGGTTCTGGCCATACCAACACATGTAAGTTGCTGCCTGCCTTAAAGGGTGATGGGTTCTCTTCTGTTACTTCACTGGAAAGACGGAAGGCTGCAAGTTGGGATCATAAGTATGACATAAACCTAATCCTTTTAAGTTAGTTTTTACAGCACTTCAGTTTTGATTTGTCCCTGACCAAAGTCCTTTTCACTTTTCAGAGGATGGAGAGTTCTTAGGAGCCCAGGCCAGGCCTCTGTTGAGGCTGAGTGACCTGGGGACTGCTGTGTCCTTCCTTTGTTGGGAGCCACCATCAGGCTGATGCCAGTGTCTCATGAGCCATCCTCCCAGGCACCGGGTCTGCACCTGGGTGGTTTTCTATTACCCCAGTACCACTGCATCCATGGTCCCACCTGGGGCTGGATGTGGGTCAGACGGCCTACCTTGCCATCACCCTCTCTCATTCTAGTGCCCGTGGGACCACATTCCCACTAGGCCCTCTAGAAAGCCCCATAGGGTTTTGGAAAAGCATTCTAGCAGTGGTACGGTTTTCAGGACACTCGAACCAGGCTTCTTGTCAGTCGTTAGCCCTTGGGAACCTCTTTTGTCTGCATATTTATTTTCCAGGGGGATTTCAGGATTGGTTCAACAGCGTAACTCACCCTGCCCTTTTTTGGTGTTCCTAGTGGCTTACAAACTCTAAAGTAATGGAAAGCATTTGTTGGCTTATTCGGGGCATTTTCACATTGGGCCCCTAATCACGGATATCAGGAAGATGGCCCTTTGTGACCTTTTTCTCTCCTGGTGCTGCTATGGATCAGTGCAAGAAAGAGGATAAGTTTAGTTTGTACACGCAAGCCAGGTGCAAGATTCCCAGAGTGGGAGGGCATTTACACACTAGATGTGGCTATTCATTTACCACATCTTTTGTGCAAATCTCTGTTGCCAGGGAAAGGGTTACCAAGATGAATAAGACCTGGCGCTTCCTCTCGAGATGCTCACAGTTTAGTGGCAGAGACAGTTGGACACAGGTCACCACAGTGTTAATAATGTGAAAGTAGGGGACTGCGGGGCCCCTCCTTGTTCCATATTGAATATGTCCTCTCTGGGCAGCGTGGCTGGAGGCCTGCTGGCTTGGAATATTGTTTGTTCCCCTGTCTGATGAAGGGTTCCCGTCTTTGGTGGAGCAGCCTATGTGAAGTTTATGCACCCAGCACAACTAAAGAGAAAACACTAGCTGCCAGATAAGCAGAACCTCACGCCAGGCTCTCCATGGACACACACAAGCCGGGAGACTCTTGTTGTTTCAGGCCAGCCGTTAATGTTCTTGGAATAAAAGGTACTTCAGAGCAGGGATAGGTTGAAATAATTCTTCTATTATCTAGAAATTAACAAATTTTGCTTTTGAAGAAAGCAGGGATAAATATGGTGGCCAACAAGAAGGGGTATAAATTGCCAGCATTTGGGGTTTTTCTCTTCTTGTTTACAGAGAGAGACTGCCCTGGACTTAATTCTCAACTTGTTGATATGTTGGACCCTGTTTTAATCATTTTGCCAGATTTAAACATTTTTCTTCTTTTGTGAACAGTGTATTTACTCCATCTCTCACAATTATTGTATTCTGTGCGTGAGTGCCGGCCTCTTCAAAACTGTCTACTTCATCATCCTTGTGCCTTCTAGAAATGAGATCTTGATGCCCCCCAAATGAATTATGAAAAGCTTTTCATAGTAATATAATTGATCCACTGTTGGCCACACTTAGGAAAAAAAATCAGTGTAACGTGTTAATATTTCATGAGTGCCCACGTTGCCAGCTCCTTGCAATGGGACCAAACTATAAAGAATGAGAATTGTTTCACAATAGCCCAGCGCATGGACACAGTGCCAGGAAAGAGAGTTTGGGGTCGACTTGAAAGTTTGAAGTGCAACAGGGCCATTGAAAAACAATCCTCTGACTCATGTCAGATTGTTACAATTATTTAATGCCCACAATGCAGCCTTGTCCCCACGGATTTATACTGGAGAGGTTTCTTACCCACACATGTGGTTATTAGCTGCAAAGAAAGCGACGTTTGTTTACAGTGATATGGGGTGTATCTGCATGGCAAAGAAAACACTGCAGATTCTGTCTCCTTACGAAGGAGGCAGGAATTTGGCAGGAAACCTGTAGGAAATTGGGAGACATGTTCTCATTACTTTTCATGTATGTGGGCGGTCGCAGCTAATAACCATTAAACACCTTTTATTTTTAACCTTTGTCTTAAACTCTTGAGAGAATGAAAGTGCGTGCATACTTTTCATCATATGATATTTTACAGTGGATGTGCTCCAAATTGTAACTGGAGTTATAATTGTTCTGCCTCCATCAAATGTGGGGTCACCAGCATTGTCTGTGGAACCACTGTTAACGTATGTGAAAAGTGTGGATGTGTTTTGAACAGTTCTCACTTGGCCAGACCTCATTAAGCTCTTTCAAAGGGCATACCTTTTTTTTGAGTCGAGAAAAGTTGAGGAAGTAGTGCTTTGGGGCCTCTCTGGGGACAAGTTGGTCTGGAGATCAGTGCTGGTGCTAATGACCCAGAGTCAGGGCATCTGGCTCCTTGGGAGATGAAAGCCCTTTGAGTCCGGGAGGGTCAGTCAAGTCCAGCTCTTCAGAACTGCCCTTCTGTCCGTGCCTTCCTTGGCCCCCCCTTGTCCCCTCACACGGAACTCTCATAATTGCCTTTGCTGTCAAAGGAGATTCAATGTCAGTGGGTTTCTCAAGCTTAGAGGGCGACAGGGAGACATTGAAGCAGAGCAGTGTGAAATTGTCCTGAGGCACTTACAAGCTGGGGTGTGCAGATGCAATTTATAATTGCACCGGAAATACTTGTAACCTTTACCACGCTTAGTGGTGGAGATGAGAAAATCTCTGTGAGTCAGCTTAGGATTGACTTGGGACCCCTATGAAGCAACTGAATCTTATTAGGTTTTGTGAGAGAAGTACAAACAGGAAGCAGACACAGAAAATAGGCTAGAGTAACAGTAAATACATTTTGAACCTCAAATTAGGGCTCTAGGGCTCATGGTATGTTCAACGTTTTTTTATGATGCTTCTGGTTCAACAGAAAGTCCTGGAGATCTGTAGGAATTTGAGGCACTTTTGGTGGTTTATGGAGACCAGAGAACCTAAATTTTGGAATTCGGATTGTCCTGGGAAATCTGGAATGTATGTCGACTTGAAATACAAACGGAGGGGTGTTAAGAGGGATGCAAATGATGACCCAATCAAGAGAAAGGTTTGCAGCTCTGCATCTTCCACTCCTACTGGTGATGAAGGCTTCGTGACTGCATTGTTATCACTGCTTTTTCAGAGGGGATTTTTTTTTTTTAATTAAAAAATAACTGAGTCACCTATGTCAGTTCACTTTATAATGCTTCATTTTAAAGGTATATCTATGTCATATGCACTTTTATGTGCGTATATTATATTTCACAGTAGAAAAAAATGTTTAAGAGGCAATCTTATTTTGTAATATATTGGCCCAGTTTTACACCATTTGAAATGATGGGTTAAAACCATGTTGTTATTGTTTCACATACAACTAAATGGCTTACTGATTTTCATGTGATAAACATACACTCAAAACCTTTATTTTCATACCCTGATCATGAGCTCCTTGAGAATAGGGTCATACTTCCTGGAGTTGGAGGTGGAGGCGCTGAGTGAGCAAAGTGGCCAGGTGGGCAGGGACCTGGAGTTGGGGCTCAAGGCTGTGGGGGGAGGGGAGGAGGTAGAAGGCGAAGGGAGCGGAGTGTCAGGTCTTGGAGTATAAACTTCTCCATCAGTGCAGAGCCAGCTGGCAAAGGTGCTAAGTGGGAAAGTATGTTGGGGGTTGTGACATGATTCGATTTGAATGGAATATGCTCAGGGCTCTTGCTTTACAGAAATTTTCTGCAACCCACAGGACACTGCTTTAGTGGGGACTGGAGAGTGGCTTCATCCTTAAGGCAGCACCAAGGCCGTGTAGCCTGAGAGCCATAGGCACCCCTGCCCCCTCCCACCCACTGGGGCATTTAAAGCCTTCGCCTCTAACAGCACTTTGTCTCCTGAGAAGAAAGGCGCAGTTGTTTTTCCTTTCTTCCTCTCCTCCCGCCCCCAGAGTGTTCTGCTTCTCACCCAAAACCATGATCTCAGACCTTAGGAGTTACAAGTCAGACGTGTCATGGAGCTTCTGAGATCAGTTGTCTACATTGGTG
>NC_041229.1:67257198-67274757 GCF_002837175.3 Physeter macrocephalus
GAGACTGTTCTACCCAAATGAATTAAAATTAATCAGAAATTGTAGGATAAGGGCTTCCCTGGTGGCGCAGTGGTTGCGCGTCCGCCTGCCGATGCAGGGGAGCAGGGTTCGCGCCCCGGTCCGGGAGGATCCCGCATGCCGCGGAGCGGCTGGGCCCGGGAGCCATGGCCGCTGGGCCTGCGCGTCCGGAGCCTGTGCTCCGCAACGGGAGAGGCCGCAGCGGAGGGAGGCCCGCATACCACAAAAAAAAAAAAAAAAAAAAAAAAGAAATTGTAGGATAAGATAAAAATAAGCCATTTTCAGTGCTTTCAAATTAAACGGTATTGGTTTTTTTGTTTTCCTTTTTCTTTTTTTGGCTGCGTTGGGTCTTCGTTGTGGCGCGTGGGCTCGGTAGTTGCGCCTCGCGGGCTTAGTTGCCCTGTGGCATGTGGGATCTTAGTTCCCTGACCAGGGATCGAACCCACGTCCCCTGCGTTGGAAGGTGGATTCTTAACCACTGGAGTACCAGGGAAGTCCTCTATATAGTATTGGATTTTAATGATAATAAGATTTCTTATAGTCAGCATGTTGTTTAACTATAAAGTGGAATGCAAAGTACGAGAAAGTTGTTTTTGTTTTTGCTTCCAAAATTTTCCATTTTACACAGGGGATGATTTTAATAAATGCTTCCAGTGATGGGACCCTTCAGTTATGAATCCCCAAATAATGAGGTCTAGATTTACAGATGTTTAGAGTGTGGTGGCTAGTATGAGATTTGCAAATGTAGAAACAATTACTCTGAGATTAGATATTAGTTTATTAAATTAAGATTTGTAGAATTAAAATTGAGCTCTTCTATGAATATGATGGAAGACATCACTCCTTCAGTATAATTGTTAGCAGTACTTAACCTTTATGAAGAAATTCAGTCCTGACTATTGTAGAATAAATGAGGAAAGGCAGTTTGAATTAGGTTTACAATTTGCTGCAACTTGAAATCTCATTGGCTTCCTCTAATGACTGAGAAAGGATGAATTACACTTAGATTCTCTATCCTTGAATGTCAGTGGGTGTTTCTTAAGTAGGCTTAATTTTCCTTTTGAAATTTCTTTCATATTAGCAATTTGCTTCACAGATTTTCATTTTTGTGTGAATTCAGTGCATTTCAACAGAGGTCCTATCCTCACGTCTCCTTTCTTCTCCTCCCTTTTTCCTCTTTCTCAAAGTGCCTGCAGTCTCCAGGTTGTCACCATCAGGCTGACTCTTAGTTTTTTCATAATGATTGCTCCATGTCCAATCTGGGCTCATTCAGGCTAGACCAGCTTAGGAGTTTGCTGTGGGAGAAATACTGAGTCCACCTGAGGTACCCGCACTTATGCCCAAGCTGTGACCCCAGCTGTTTGCTAGGGGACACTGAGGTAAATGGGATGGCAGTGAGTCATGTAGCGGTCACTCCACTGGCTTCAGGGTGGAAGACTCTGACTGGCCCCCCAGGACTCAGGCCCCAAAACACAAGTGAATGGCAGAGCCACAGATGCCAGTGTGGGTGCCACTCCACCCTGTGAGCCTTAATGGTATGGGACACCCAAGGGCCCCTGTGAACGGCTGTGCATCTGGGGAGACCTTTTTTTTTCCCCTTAAGAGCCTTATTGAGGTATCATTTACATACCATAAAAATTTTACTCATTTTCTGTGTACAAGTCAATGATATTTAGAAAAATTTGCGGAGTCTGTGGTCATCACCACTCTTAAATTTTAGAATATTTTTATCATTTCAAAAAGATGCCCAGTGCCCATTTGCAGTCAGTCTCTATTCCCACTTCCAGGCCCAGGCAGCTACTAATCCACTTTCTGCCTGTACAGATTTGCCTTTTCTGTACGTTTCATGTAAATGGAATCATTCAATGTGTGGTTGTTGGCATCTGGCTTCTCTCACTTATAATGTTTTCGTAGCCTGAGTCAGTAATTCGCTGCTTTCTTTTGCTGAATACTATCCCACTGTCTGGATAGACTGCATTTTACTTATCCATGCACTAGTTGATAGACTTGTGGATTGTTTCCACTTAAGGCTTTTATCAATAATTCTGCTATGAGGTCTTTGTGGACAAGTCTGTGTGTGGACATATGGTTTCATTTTTCTTGGGCAGCTAGCTATGCAGGAGTGGAGTTGCTGGGTCTTTCGGTAACTCTGTGTTTAGCTTAAGAAACTGCCCAACTGTTTTCTGAGGTGGTTGTACCACTTTACAGTCCCAGCGGGGAGATGTTAGGGGTCACCTCCTCCTTTGACCATTACGTCTGCGAGTATTAGGATAGGGAGAGATGGCAGTGAGTATGGCAGGTAAGGGACCAGTGGGAAGCACCAAAACAAGGGACATGTAAGGCTAGTTAAGGTGTGTTCAGGTGCATCAAGGTGTTTTGCAGCTGGGCCCTCACTTATGTAGGAAACACAGGTGGGTGGAAAATGAGGAAGGAGAGGAATCAGGGGGGTTCATTTGTATCAGTCATAGGGAGCAGTCAGTGGTTTCAACAATTTTTGAGCCAAGAGAGTAATAGGATTCTTTTTACTGTTAAGCAACTTTCTCTACATTTTGCCTTTTTAATTTTTGTTCTTTAACTTTTTCCTCTTATGACAGTCTCCTGTTTATTTCCTTTCTCTTCCTTCTTGCCTACTTTCTATTCACTCTTGTGCATTTTAATTCTACTCCACATCTCATTACAAAGAGAGGAAAGTGAATTTGCTGGAGCAGGAGGGAAGGGGCTCCTCTTTTTCAGCAGTGTGTGACGGTGGCTGTTAATGAGTTCCTCCTTTGAGCCAGGCCCTGGACTAGGCATAAGCACGTACTTGGTATTATTTAAACCCTGTGAGGTACCTGTGATTATTCCCACTTTACACATAAAGAAACTGAGTCATGGAGAGGCAGAGTGACTTCTGCAAAGTCACACAGCTCATTGATGCCAGATCTGCTGGACTCCAGAATCCATGTGCTTTCCACGACGTCTATGCATGGAAGCCAGTGCGGGTACCTGAAGTGAAGCAGTGTAGTTTCTTTGTGAAGGCCTGTCAGTATGAGGCGCTCAGGTGTCTGTTTACCTGGGCACCAAGGTGAGTAGACTGCTGTTACCAGGAAGTTCAAGTTGAATCCTAAGTTTTAGCAGAGAGATCAGTACAACCCTGGTAGCTACCTGTGCGGGGAGCAGCACCATCGTGTTCACGTGTTTACAAAGCCACCATCATAATCTTCTAGGCAGTTTTCGAAATCTATAATTCTTTTTTTTTTTTTTTTTTTTTTGCGGTACGCGGGCCTCTCACTGCTGTGGCCTCTCCCGTTGAGGAGCACAGGCTTCGGACGCGCAGGCTCAGCGGCCATGGCTCACGGGCCCAGCCGCTCCGCGGCATGTGGGATCTTCCCGGACCGGGGCACAAACCTGTGTACCCTGCATCAGCAGGCGGACTCTCAACCGCTGCGCCACCAGGGAAGCCCCTCAACTTACTTTCTTAACCTATTTTTCTGGGGGAAGAAAAAGCAAGGCTAGTTTTACTAACCAGAGCAGATGTGAGAAGATATTATAAAACAGAAATGGAAAGAGAATTATCTGGAAAGAGCCTTTAGAAGATGTTTTTATCTTGGTAGGAATGAAATGACATTTGTTTGACAAAATGACAGGCACTATAAATAAAACAACTGGGCTTTATTTAGGGAGAAGAAACTGGGTGCACATGTAAACTGGCCAGATAGACCCCCTCCGGAGTTTCAGCCTGTTTCTGTTTGGATTCTGCATGATTTAGGCTGGAATTGTAGACTTGAGGCTATCATTTGGAACCAAATGTCCCTGTTGCGGTTCATGGAAAAGGACGTTAGCAAAATGGAATAATTTGCTCCCCACATGTTTTAAACGGTTTTCAATAAGGAAAGGGCCTTTCAGTTCAACAAGCTTTCCCTTTCTCTCTACTTCTGTCTCTTCTCACAACAGTGTTAAGTTCTGAAATTATGTGAACAATAGGAAGTAATGGAATGATGTAGTGGAAGGAAGATTAGCAAGAAATACCATATTCAGAGGTACTTGTGGGGCTAATACATGATAAATTCTCTTTGGTAGACTGTGACTCTATGATTATCTTCACCAGGGTGTGTTTTTTTTTGAAAGATCATCTTGGGATAGCAGGTTCTGATATTTCATGTAGAAGGATGGGGGTTCGGTGGGAGCCTGGTGGTCAGTAACCTTGCACATCCAACCCATTTTGGTTTGATTTTATGAGAAAAATATCTGGAGCTTGTTAGCGCTTTGTGCATTGACTGCTGTCTATTATTGCTTCCTTCCTGTTCTCCCAGCCCTGTGCCCTAAACTTTGTAAGCCTTCCCCAGGGAGCAAGGATCCTATCCATAACATTTGTTTATCCAGCAGTGCAATGTATATAGCAGATTTTCAGCAGTTTTTTATTTTTTTATTTTATTTATTTATTTTTTTAATTCAGTTGATGAAGAGTTATTTCATTCAGTACACCTAGAGGAATTGCTGTACATGGGGTCCTATAACTGTCACTTGGCCAGCTCTGATAGTGTAGGCAGATATTGTAGGCATCTGACAGTTTGTTGAATAAATTTCTCAAGGAATTTACTGAAAGCGGGTAGGAGGAGACCTCAAGAGATTCACACAAAAACTTTTCCAGGCTCTCTCTGGAGTTGTTAGGTTCTTATAGAAATAGTTTAATCATTTGCATTAGTAATGAATATACACATCACCAGTGAGTCATTCAACAAATCAGTCAATTCACTGATGTCTACTTTGCTCCTAGAAAGCTGGGGAAGCAGACATGAGTAAGAGGCAGACCTTAGGGTCTGGTGTGGGATGGCAGACACACTGTGGGATAGGGGCTCTAGTGGAAATGTGGAAGCACAGAGGTCGAGGAGGAGCTCTTTCTGCCTGAGAACATTCTGGAAGGCCTCACAAAGATGTGGCATTTGAGCTGAATCCTGAAAGAATTTAATCAATGGAAGGGGAGTGGGAAGGAGTTTTCAGGGCAGGTGGACACTTGTGCAGAGACCAGGAGTCCTACCGAGAGTTGACAGAAGGTCCTGGGGCCCGCTGGGCCTCACAGAACCTGGAGAATGGTGAAGAGTTGAGGGTGGAAGCGATCTCCATGGCAGTGACTTTATTTAAAAGAGTCTTTCTGAATCCCCTGAAAACATAAGGCAGAATAGGACAGCCTGGAAGCTAGAAGCAGAAGCTCACTCTGCTTTTCCCTCAATCCCTCGAACCTCAGTCCCACCACGGATACTTTTTTTTTTTTTTAACCTTGAACTCTTCAGGACGTCTAGGCAGAATCTAAATGGGGAATTCCTTTAACCTCACGGGAGAATCCATCTGACAGCTGTTCCTCTAATGCTTTCTGTCCTGGGCCATTGGGCTCAGTGGTTGCTAACAAAGCCAAGGTCAGGGGTCCATTCTTTCCTGCATGGGGCTGTTTAACTCTGCTCCGTGCCGTGGTTACAGGCTGAGATGCAGAGCCACTGTGACCCCAAGAGCTGCTGCTAAGCAGAAGCCCAGGGGAAAGCAGACATGTGGTATACCTGCACCTCCCAGCATTCACCCTGTTCATGGAGGCACAGTTAGCTTCACTCTGTAACCATCACCAAGAAAAGCTTGAGACAGAAAGAACTGAAGTGGCACAATCAGGGTGTGGCTGCCTATTTCCAGACCCAGTTTTGCAAGGAGTCAGTGGATTACCTAGACATAGTCATAAACCCCTCAGGCATCTTGGTCAGTGGTCTAAAACTGGACCTATACCCTTGGTGATGTGTGAAATTCCCTCTCCCTGTGAAGGTAGAGATGCAAGGTACACGCTACCCATCCACCCCCATTGTAATGTACTGTTTGCATTACCAAAGCAAGAGAAGCTTATTAAATTTTCCAAGCAGTTCCAAAGACTATGGAAGAAAAAGTGAGACCGACCTGCCACCAGCCCTGTATCCTTCCTGACTTTCTATATGCGTCTACAAACAATGTACATACACCGTTTGTTTTTACTAAAAGAAGGATTGTGCTCCATGTGTTATTCAGCAGCTTCATTGTTTTCCCACTCAAAAATATTTTGAGCATAAGATGTCTCCTTACGGCAATGGAAATTTGAGGGTAAGTCCCAATTTTTGTTATCCTTTTTTGTTAAAGGTGAATTGTTAGAAGAGTTGCCAGATTTAGCAAACAAGAATTCAGACCACCCAGTTCGATTTGAATTTCAGGTAAACAACGTATACTTTTTTAGTGTCTGTCCCATGCCATCTTTGGGACAAAGGGGTATGTCCCTATCCCTACGAAAAAGTATGTTGTTTATATAAAAATCAAATTTAACCAGGCAGCCTGTTATTTTATTTGGCAACTCTACACTTGTTAATTAGTTGATTGATTTGGTGTTATTGTTCTATGTAAGACTGTTCATGCACAAAAACTCCAGACCAGAAAAAGGCCTTGTTTTCTGGTCTGGAAAAGGTGGTCTCTGGCCGATGTTCGCATGCCAGATGAATGCGCTGGGTGAAGGGCCAGCTCAGCTGGGCACCCAGGACTCATTAACTGCCTCCATTGGAGAGAACTGGCCTGTGCAGCTGCTTTGTACTAGGGCCTGAGACCTTCGCTCTTTCACCCCAGCTACTGTGTGAAGTCACCAGTGGCAGTTACCTGAAGTTGTGTGGGCGATATTAATTGCATTTTTTTTTAATGAATGCCAGTATTTGTAGGAATTTGCAATGCAAACAGCCAGTCTTTCAAGCGGTGCCTATTGTAATTAGAGCAAGCTTTCAAGATTCTTTGATGTACTAAATGTTGATGAAATTCAAATGGGGTGCCAATCTGCACTATAAAGGGGCTCTTGGTGGTTGTTTTTTTAAAATCTTCTATTTTGTAGATGTAAATATATGCCGTAGTTCGTGGGAAGTAACTTGAAGAGGGGGCGGTGCTGAGTTTATGCCTGTTATTCTTATTTAAAACAGCTGTGGCCGGAGAGCTACAGCTGCGTCCTGTTGCACCGGGCAGGGGCACTGTGGCCCGAAGTGAACACCCTCAAAGGCTCCCTTCCCTTTGGGCAGCTTTCTCGCTCTCCCCAAATGCAAGTCGACCTGCCCCAGTGGGGGTGGGGTGGGAGGGTGCGTGGCAACTGTCCCACAGTCATCCCAGCTTCCCGCACCCCAGGCCTCCGAAGCCACCGGGGCAGATGCGTGCAGATGAGTCAGGCGGGAGGGTTGGGGAGCAGACCGCAGCCTCAAGAGTCCCCTTCCCGGGCTGCCTCCTGGAGCACTTCTGCCTGCCGGCTCACGGCCCAGGGCAGAGCGACTGCTGTTGCGGCGCCTGGGGGAGCAGCTGTAAGGCCCACGTGGTGCCCTGCCTGGCCGAGCCTCACCACGTGGCAGGCCTGGATGGACGCCCATGACAGGGCCCGGCTCCCAGCGCTGCCTGCCAAGGAGCCAGATGCTGCCATTGGAAAAAATTGCTTCACAATTTGAAATCTTGGTCCTTTGATCATGGCTGGGAGAGGATGAAGAGGAGAGGTTCAAAGTGGTGGTTTGAAAATGCCAGCGTCTCCTTGCATCCATCGGTGCCTATTATACTGTCTCTTGTCAGGGACAATCCTCTTGATGTTTTCATTTTTGCAACCAAGTAATTCCTGCCCAGCCCTTCCGAGCCCTCCAGGTGGAAGGGAGAGGCCGGTGGGAAGGGAGTGTCTGCAGCCTGCTCCTTTCCTACCCGGTGCCCAAGCCCTCTCCCCTGCCTTTGGACTGATCTGCTTCCTCTTTCTTCCTGCAGGCCTTTTCTTTCTGAGGCCAGTAACAAAGTAGTTGTCGTCAGCCAAATGCCTCTGCCTGAGCTGCACTATTCCATTCCGCCCTTGGCAACCCTCACGCTCATTTCCCTGTCCTTCAGGCACCTGGAGCCAGGTTTCCAGAGGCCTGAGGTTTTGCAGAGCCGCTTCCCTGGCTCAGCCCTCCCCTCAGAGGACTCTGGATCCTACATAACTGGGCTAGGCCTTGTTTTCCTCACCCATGAAATGGGAAGAATCATTCTTTGAAGAATATTGCTTTTTTTTTTTTCTTCAATTTCAAAAACATGAAATGAAGCAGTGGAACACATCCATGAACAAATACGCTTGCTGAGTGAGAGGTACCAGAGGAGAAACCAAGCCGAAGTCTTGTCTTGTGACTTACATGTCTCAGCTGCAGAAGTAACAAGTGTGTAAGAGAAGGATTATTTAGGGAAGAATTTGAGGAAATTTGATGTTTCACTTTTTTGTTTCCTTGCTGTCTGGTGCAGTCAGCTTTCTCTGCCTAGCATTGTAACCTGCTTCTACTTCGACCTTACACTGTTTTCCAGGACTTGCCCACATACAGATCCTCAAGTTTTTAGTTCATTCCCCACACACTTATTAATGATGGCCTTTTTTGCTTCCAGGCAGAATTTCTTGACATCTCTAATCATATCTTTGTGGGAAAGATTGTAATTTTGTACCTGTTTGAGCAGTTATGCCTAAAACCTAAGGCTTGTTATAAATTCACAAGTCAGAAAAAGTACTAAGTTTTCTGTTTGAAAAAAGCCATTGCTGCATCTGTGCTGCTCACCTGATAAGCATGGATTGGGGCTCAGACTGGCTCTGGGGGGAAAGCTTCTATCTTGTTTGTTGATTATGAACCACCATCTACTTTGGGTCACACCTCTGGAGATGTGACTTGAGGCTCTGTCTTTAATCTCTGTGCAGGTCTGTGTTGAAGTCCCTGGGTTGACAGGAGTGGTCATCGTTTACGTTTATGTGGCACGTTTCAGTGTACAGATGAGTCTCGTATACGTTCTCTCTTCTGATCACAGTGGTGGGCTTTGGAAACAGATCTTCTCTGAGGTTAGAGGTGAGGAAAGTGAGACGCAGAGGAGTGACAACTGTCCATGCTGTCCGTCAGGTGTCTGAGATGAGATGATGGCAAGTGAAGACTCAGGATTCTCAAGTCTCTGAACTAGATGGAAGGGAGGTCTGAAGTCAGGATGGAGTTTAATAAAAATAAACATGGAACTTGGATCCTAGGAAGCAATAGGACCTGAAGAACTCTGTGGTGAGAAGGGGAGTGGAAAGGTGAGATGAGGGGGGAAATGAAAGACGGTTGCAGGATTGTCTTACAGCAGTGTTCTTAGGCCTGCGTGATTCCAGAAGGCAGAGCTGTAGGTGGAAGCGGCTGGGAAGCCGATTGCAACTTAACGGGTGTGGTAGGCATCAGCATGTCCGAGTTCTTATCACAGTGTTAGGGGATGTGTTACATTACATGGAAAGGGGGAGTGGAGGTCGCTAAGAGCAGACGGGGAAATATCTTGGGTTATGTGAGTGGGTAAATCACAAGTTTCCTTAAAAGTGGCAGAGAGGGAGGCAAGAGAAGGTCTAGAGAGATGACAGGTGGCAATGTGAGGGCTCAGCCTGGTGTTGCTGGCTTTGAAAATGGGGCAAGGAGCTAAGAGACAAGGAATGTGGAAGCTGAAAGAGGCAAAGAGTCCGATCCCTCCCCAGAGCCTCCAGAAACGAACACAGCTTCACCAATACCTTGATCTCAGCCTGGTGAGACCCATATTGGATGTCCTACCTACAGAAGTAGCAGATCATAAATTGGTGGTGTTTTAAGTCACTAAATTTGTGGTAGTTTGTTAAAGCAGCAATAGAAGACTAATAACAACAGGAAAAAGAACTCTCTAACAATTAGGTCTGCCCGGGACATGGTGAGTATTTTATTAAAGTAATGATTTCCCTGTGTCTGAAGGTAGTATTTAGCCAGAAGGCAGCGCAGGTCAGGATGCTGTAGAAAGGACTCCTGCCTTAGGTGGTAGGAGAAGGAGCTGGTCCCTGAACCCAGTTCATATGGAGGGTCTCTGTTCTAGGGCAAAATGGGCAAAGACTCCTTAGAAGGGCCCGTTTGCCTGGACTTGCCCTCTCCAGTCACATAGGCAAGGCGCTTGTTTTTTTGTTTTTTGTTTTCCATTTTAGAACATGGCCCATGACTAGCTAGGGAGGGGGAAATTTCCCCTTCTACCCCTCTTGAGTTCTTGTGGCTGGACTGAAAATAAAATTGACACAAGACAGATTAATAGGAGAAAAAGAAACAAATTTTTAATTCATGGCAATGGAGTTCACACAGATATGGGACCTAAGAAGTGGCTGAAGCAGGCATCTATTATACTTTTTAGATAAATGATAAATTTGTGAGGAATCACAGGAGAAAGAGACGTAGGTTTGGGGTGCTTAATTAGTGAAAAGTCTAAACAGGGCATGGGCTTGGGGAAGTAAAATTTTAAAGTAACAAGGTTTGTTTCAAAGGCTTCTCAGCCCTAAATTCTCTATCTCTGGCGATAAGGGTGTCCTTCTACCTCCAGATGCAGGAAGTATACCTTTCATATGAGAGATTTATTTCCTGCTTTCAGGGAGACCGAGGGGAGGGTCAGAGTGTCCCTCTTTCATTGGTTGTTTCTTAAGTAACTTTAATCCAAAATAAGTATGCCATTGCAGCACATTTTGGAACGGCCTGCCCTGGGCCCCAACAGCTGGCTTATCCCCAGAGGATAGGATATCGTTTGAATTTGGGATTTGTTGGGAGGATAAGTTTGCTGGGTTTTAGTTGTTTCTTGGATTTTTATTTATTTATTTATTTATTTATTTATTTATTTATTTATTTATTTATTTATTTATTTATTTATTTATTTATTTATTTATTTATTTATTTATTTATTTATTTATTTATTTATTTATTTATTTATTTATTTATTTATTTATTTATTTATTTATTTATTTATTTATTTATTTATTTATTTATTTATTTATTTATTTATGGCTGAGTTGGGTCTTTGTTGCTGCGCGTGGGCTTTCTCTGGTTGCAGCGAGCGGGGGCTACTTTTTGTTGTGGTGCTTGGGCTTCTCATTGCAGTGGCTTCTCTTGTTGCGGAGCACGGGCTCTAGGCACGCAGGCTTCAGTAGTTGTGGCACGTGGGCTCAGTAGCGTGGCTCGTGGGCTCTAGAGCTCAGACTCAGGAGTTGTGGCACACGGGCCTAGTTGCTCCGTGGCATGTGGGATCTTCCCGGACCAGGGCTCGAACCCATGTCCCCTGCATTGGGAGATGGATTCTTAACCCCTGCACCACCAGGGAAGTCCCTGTTTCTTGGATTTTTATATTTATTTGCTTTTAGAAAATATCCTGTGATCAGATAAGAGCTGATTAGGCAAAAATAGTTTGTATGTCTAATACCAGCATTTTTTTCCCTCATTTTCTTGCCTTCAGAACTATATGAAATAGGTTTGCCCTGAGTTTTCAATTGGGAAAAATGAGTCGAGAGGGTGGATAATGAACTCAGCACGAATCGTAGACTCCTTACAGAGTTTGCCTCCTCTGTTGCTGATTTAATGTTAGCATTCTTTCTTTGATATTACCTTTGCTCCACGGGAGTTCAGTGACCTTATTTCTTTCTGGGATCATCATAATATCATCAGCTGACAGATAATTATCTTTCACATCAATACCTCCTCCTAGAAAATTCCCAAAGAACAACTGTGATATGGTTGGATGGCTGTGTAATTATTTTCCATGTTCAAAAGTAACTGCAAAGCAGTTGTAATAGCAAATTGCTTATTTACTGTTAGTTGAGAAGTCTTTTAAAATCTAAACTATTAAATATACACTAATAATTAAATACAAAGTTGTCTCAAACTTTTTTTTTTTTGCCGTACGCGGGCCTCTCACGGTTGTGGCCTCTCCCGTTGCGGAGCACAGGCTCCGCGGCCATGGCTCCCGGGCCCAGCCGCTCGGCGGCATGTGGGATCTTCCCTGAGCGGGGCACGAACCCGCGTCCCCTGCATCGGCAGGCGGACTCTCAACCGCTGCGCCACCAGGGAAGCCCCTGTCTCAAACTTTTTTAAGAAAAGCAAGATAATTCAAAAATCATCTGTTCCTCTTATCTAAATGAAAGCTGAAAATGCACATAGATCTCATGACCAGCAATTCCACTCCTAGGAACACCTAACAGGAGTGCACACATGAGTTCATCAAATGCGTATCCCTGAATGTTCAGAGTAGCGCTCTTCATGATAGGTTCAATTTGGAAACATTGTAAATGTCCATCCGTAAAAGAGATAGGTGGTGGTATAGTCCATTCAGTGGAGAACTCTACAGTGACAGGGATAGATGAGCTACACACCACAGCATGGATGGCTCTCACACTGTAATGCTGCACAAATAGAACTAAACAGAGGAATCAGCACTATGTGATTCCACTCGTGAAACGTTCACAAAACCAGGCAAGATTAACATACAGTATTTTAGGATGAAGGTTACTCTTGTGACATGGGGGGTTTGATCGTACTGAAAGGGAGCATGGATGAGGGGGCTTCTGTTCTATTTCCTCATCTGGGTGCTGGTTACATGGGTGTGTTCACTTTATAAAAATTAATCAGTCTGTAAACTTGTGATTTGTACACTTCTCTGAATGTATGTTCTACTTTAATTTTATGTAAAAAAGTTAATCCTAACAACTTTAAAACTCATACTTTGTTGAGATTGTTTCAGATGGTGGAGTTTCATAATGTGAATTATTGAATACCTTCATTTTTGATACTTCCTGACATTGTACCTATGGGTCATCCATTCTGAATTAAAACTAATTAAATTATTTAGGGAATTCTAAGGGACAGTGGTGAACCAAAGGTGAGAGGGTGGGAATGGTCTGCCCCAGGTGCAGGCATTAAGGAGGTTCATTCAAAAAAAAAAAGGGGTGGGGGCTTCCCTGGTGGCGCAGTGGTTGCGCGTCCGCCTGCCGATGCAGGGGAACCGGGTTCGCGCCCCGGTCTGGGAGGATCCCACGTGCCGCGGAGCGGCTGGACCCGTGAGCCATGGCCGCTGAGCCTGTGCGCCGCAACGGGAGAGGCCACAACAGAGGGAGGCCCGCATACCACAAAAAAAAAAAAAGGAGGTTCATTGCAGAGAAGTTTATATGGCAAAACCATCTAAAAATGGTTGTCATTTTTATTATCACACTGTGCCCACAGTTCTAAACAATGCTATCAATAAAATATTCCTCAAAAAGAAAAAATCCTCTGTTGGACTAAGCCTTAAACAACTGGTAAAATTAGTGTTGGGCTTTTATTTCGTATATATATATATTTCATATATATTTTATTTCGTATATATGTATAGACACACACATATATATATGCTTCAAACCAACACACTTATATTGCTTATCCATTATGTTACTTATTCTTTAATAACACGTGATTAAAGACTCAGTCTTATATTCTAGAGTAAGTTCTAACTTACTTGGAATCGTTTGGAATCGTTGGAGCTGCAGTCCACACAGTGCTGCTGCTTCTGTGATTTGGAAATGGGCACAGTAGTTACAAAGACGAAAAAGTAGAACTAGAGTTACTTCATTCTCTGTTACCACTTTCAGAGTTTTTGTGTTTAAAGTCTAAAATGGTGAAACAGTGCTGATTATTACTGAAGATAATTTTGTCAAGGGAAGGGGGTCTTAAAAATGATCCACTCTTGGGCTTCCCTGGTGGCGCAGTGGTTGAGAGTCCGCCTGCTGATGCAGGCGACACGGGTTCATGCCCTGGTCCGGAAAGATCCCACATGCCGCAGAGCGGCTAGGCCCGTGAGCCATGGCCGCTGAGCCTGCGCGTTCGGAGCCTGTGCTCCGCGACGGGAGAGGCCACAACAGTGAGAGGCCGGCGTACCGCCAAAAAAAAAAAAAAAAAAGATCCACTCTAACTGTCAAATCTACGGTGTGCCGCTGCTATAGCACCAGTATTACTTAAGCATGAAAACTCATAGAGGTGGAAACATAAAAGCTGTGAAAATTTTCTGCAATTTTGCTAACATCAAATTATGGTGAATGGCATTATAAACTTGGGTAATATTTTGAATTTGGATGGATGGATGGATTATTTTGTATATTTATTTCTATGCTTGCTTTAGATTTTAAGACTCGTACTTGGTTTACATTGTAAATCTTTTGCTTGTCAAAAATACTGCCACTGCATTATGCTAAGTGAAATAAGTCAGACAAAAAGATAAATACTGTATGATATCGCTTATATGTGGAATCTAAAAAATACAACAAACTAGTGAATATAACAAAATATATTATAGAGATATAGAGAACAAACTAGTGGTTACCAGTACGGGGACAGGGGGCCAATATAGGGGTGGCAGAGTGGGAGGTACAAACTATTGGGTGTAAGTAAGATAGGCTCGAGGATGTACTGTACAACACAGGAATGTAGCCAATATTTTGTAATAACTGTAAATGGAATGTAACCCTTAAAAATTGTATATAAAAAAATACCGCCACTGAAGTAAATAAAGTGGAAAATGGAGCATTGAAAAAAATGAAAGAAAAGAAAACATTGTGCCTAGGGAGTTGAGGTGCAATTCTTAAGAAACCTCCCTCCTGGTTAAGTTGATGTAATTTGAAGTTGATAGTTTTTAAAAAGTAACCCGATCCCATGTACTCTCCTACTGACTCCCCTGCACATTGCTAATTTCTCCGTGCTCCTTCCCACACTCCACCCCTTACACCACAAACACCAGACTGTTTTTGATTGTTCACCAGTCCTTCACAGCAACTTGATTACATCAAAATGAGTTTGTTTAAATTGCAGTATTAGTTAACAGTGTATTTATGGCCCATTAATTCTCATTTTCAAAGCAGGGAATTTTTTTAAATTGAATGAAAACAAAGTAAAAGTAATTTCTAATGGACCTTTCCTGTTCCACTTAACTTATTATTGCGCTGTTGTTGGGAAGCATTCTAAATAGTCATCAGTTGAGCACATGTTAAATTATGGTGCATCTGTATAATGGAATAATGTGCAGCCACCAAAAAGTTGTGGCTGTTCAGTTTTTTAAAGGGCTGTTCTTTTAAAAACTGGTATTCTATATCAGTACTATGTGAATTCTAAGAAGTATTTATTTATGTATAGCCAGGTTTAGAAGAATGCTACAGTGTGTGCAGAAAAGAGGGAATGTGTATGTTTGAATATCTAAATGCTAAATATCTCTAAAAGGACACTTGAGAAATAACACTGGTCATCTAGGGAGGTTGGCAAGTTCAGGGTAGAAATACAACGTACATCCTTTTTACAGTTTGATTTTTTTTTTTTTTTCCTTACCACATGCATATTTTTACTTTTTTTTTTTTTTTTTTTTTTTTTTAAAGTTAAACCTTGTTGGCACAAACTACACCATAATAGTAAAAGCATCAGTCCCACAGAGAACATCACTGGTCATCCCACCCCCGCAAAACACCCGAGCCACTTCTTGGGGCTCTGTGTTCTCAGCTGGTGTCAGGACCAGCTCAAAGTTCTGAAAGGCCCTCTCTTAGTTCACAACAGGTGATACCCGCCCTGGAAGGCTGGATGACAACCCAGTGTCAGAGCTCCTGTGTGCCTAGGATACACTGGTATCTTTCTGTACTGGAGGTTGGAGCCCACGTAGACTCACGGGCCTCTCTTCAGCTTTAAGGAGCTGAGATACAGATCTCAGGGTGAGACCTCCATCGTTCCCCACTAAACTGCTCTCTCATGGAGCTAAGTGTCAAACCTTTGAATGTGAGCAAAAGGCACACCTGGGCATTTTAAATTATTTGCAATTTATGCCCCATAAAATTCCAAAAACAAAATGTGAGGGAGCAATACTAAATGATAGTGTAAAACTGGACAAGTACAAGTAAAAGTGGATTGGAATCCCGTAACAGGAGCTGGACACTGGTTGTTAGTAGTTATTAGAAGTACCTAGAATAAGTTAATGACTATAGTTGAACATTTAATTTGGCTTTGAATTTCTTGGCACATAAGAAAAGGGAATATAAAGTATATTGTCCTTTTATTTGAAGCCAGCATATCTGAAGTTTTGCCTAAGAAAATGGAGATTTTCCTGATACTCAATTCAAGAGGGAAATTGAAATGCAGATCCTTATTAAAAATATATATAGGCTGACTCAGGTCTTCATGGCGGTTAGTGCCTGTCAAGGTATTAAAATTAGCTAGCCAAAACATGCCAAACCTCGCAAGATATAGTCTCGTGGTGTGTCAGATCCCCCTCTCTTTCTCTGCAGCCAGCCTAGTAGCCCAGGTACCATGCCTCATCTGGAACTTCTTCCAGGCCTCCTGACACACCTCACTCATCCATTCTCACTCTCTTCTCGAGTCTCCAAGCTGTGGTCAGGGGTGCCTTTCTGGATTGCAGATCTGATCCTAAACTGTCACTGGCCCTATCCTATGTACTTAAAACTCGTATGTCCCTTGGTTTTAGGATGTAAGACCCTCCCCCGCACCCCTCCACACACACCCCCCACCTCCCCAGCTACCCTCTCTCCTTGCTCTCTCTGTTCCAGCCTTGTTTCTGGCCGAGCACCCTTTATACACTCTCTTACAGCCTGATCCACCGGCCCATGCCAGCTCTTCTCTCTTTGGATCTGAGCTGCATCATCATCAGAAGCTTCCCTGACCACAAGGGCTCCCTCCCCACTGTTTGTTCTCATGTCTCTGTGCCCATCTCAGGAGTGCTTATTTCTGTTGCAGTGTCCCCCCTCCTAAATCATAAGCTGTGTGGACTCGTTGATCCCCAGCTCCACACCCAGTGCCTAGTGTGCAGGAAAGGGTCAGTAGATATTTGAGGGAAGGGGACCATCTGTCAGTGATCTAGCCGCTGAAGCAGCCTCCCAGCCTCCCTCTGCAGTGAACATTATACCACGCTGAGACATTTCTCCTTGAAGCTCAGCTCTGATCACCTCACTGCCTTGTGTCAACACTTTCAAGAGGTCCCCATTTCCTACAGGATACAACCCATACCCCTACTTAGTCCTCCTCTACCTGGGCCCTTGTTGCATTTCCAGACTCATTACTCCCTGTGTCTCCTTAGTCCTCACAGTGTAGCTAGAATGAAGCACTCCAGGCTGCTTCTGTGCAAGCATTCTCTCAGCCCTTCTCCGCATGTTCAAATCTTAACCATCCTGAAAGTAAATACCCTTAATTGAAAATAATGCTTCCATTGTCCGAACTGAGTACCTTTGACATGGTACTTATTTTCTATCTGAATTAAAGCTATTTTCTGTACATCCCATATTGGCTTGTAGTCCTGTATTGTTTCTAGCATGAGCCTCACTTACTAAGTAATCACAAAAATATGTTAAATGAGTGGGAACTTGTATTAATTATTTTGCATCTTTGTAAGCCAGTCTTTAATAGGAACCATTTCCCCTCTGGGTGCTGTAATTTGTTAATGAAGTATCTGTTTTTACATGTATAACAAATGACCAGTCAGCTACAGATTCTCCTGTTCTTTTTTTTTTTTTGCGGTGCACGGGCCTCTCACTGCTGTGGCCTCTCCTGTTGCAGAGCACAGGCTCAGCGGCCATGGCTCACGGGCCCAGCCGCTCCGCAGCATGTGGGATCTTCCCGGACCGGGGCACAAACCCGTGTCCCCTGCATCAGCAGGCGGACTCTCAACCACTGTGCCACCAGGGAAGCCCTCCTGTTCTTTTTTTTTTTTTTTTTTTTTTTTTGCGGTACGCGG
>NC_041229.1:67274936-67283878 GCF_002837175.3 Physeter macrocephalus
GGGCCTCTCACTGCTGTGGCCTCTCCCGTTGCGGAGCACAGGCTCCGGACGCGCAGGCCCAGCGGCCATGGCTCACGGGCCTTGCCGCTCCGCGGCATGTGGGATCTTCCCGGACCGGGGCACGAGCCCGTGTCCCCTGCATTGGCAGGCGGACTCTCAACCACTGCGCCACCAGGGAAGCCCCCCTCCTGTTCTTTTAACTATATCTACAGATTAGTGAATATGAATACAATTCATATACTGCTTTCTGCACATATTTCAGAGACCTCATGAATGTCTTATTACAAGGATATATAGTATTCTATACTGAATGCAATAAAGTAAAATGAAACATACATATAGCATGTCATTATTTCAAGGGAAGACTGCCCAAACTAGCATTCTCTTCAAAAAATAACTGATGAGCCATAGAACTTGTTTCTAGCGGGGCATCACCTCACCACCTCTCTGAGCCACGCTGGCCCTCTACTGCCCTCCAGCCAGCATGGTGGAGGTCTTACCTGGATGGTTACTGCTTTGACTCCTGCGATGAGAGAGTAATCCCCACCTCCATCTCATTTCCAACAGGCTGATTTAAACTGCAGTATTCAAGATGATGCCGGGGCTTTTTACGGCGTGACCAGTCAGTATGAGAGTTCTGAGAATATGACAGTCACCTGTTCCACCAAAGTTTGCTCCTTTGGGAAGCAAGTAGTAGAAAAAGTAGAGGTAAGTTGGCCTCTGTATGCTGGAACCTTCATTCAGGGCGGCCTGTCGCCTTCCTTTAAAACTAAACTGGGGCAGAGGGTTTTATTTTTCTGGTGTCTTCTCCTTCCCCTTTCCCCCGGCCCCCCCATTACTTCTAAGAAGGCAAAATGATTTGAAAGCAACTGAAAGAAAGAAGGCCAGGAGTGATCCCGTGCCAGCCCTCCGACTGTCTGAAGTCAGCCCTGTGCTTGCCAGTGTGTCAGTCCTGCAGGTGGCCTTGGGATGGGGGATGGAGGGGGGGCTGATATGGAATCTGTTAGAGATAGACCCTGCTGCCCAGTAGATGGTACCCTTCCCACCCCAGGTTCCAGGTTCAAGGGCACTTCCGGGCATCTTGATAACAACCAAGGTGGTCCTCAGCTGATTGGCACCTGCCTTCTAAAACCCTGATGCCTTGAGTTTCGTCGCTGCTTTTGCCATTTCCACTCCCTTCATCTTAATTGTTTTAAATATATTTCAGTACATACTAGGACCAAAAACCTATTTATGGCTTTTATAGTTCATGCCTCCCTCCCCTTCAAAAAATGGATGTTCATTTTACCAGGGTGGGTTGCTTTTTGTGAATAATGTTTGCAGGTGATATTTCATTTAGAGTTGTGCTTTCCATTGTCTTCTACCCATCACCCAATTCATCCATGCTCAGTGAGTGGTGTTTATTCACAGATGTCCAGGACCTCTCAGGTCCAGGAGCCCAACCTGACTTTGTGTTGAGGCGTGAGAGAGAGGAGGCATTGGGTGGAGAGAGGGAGCAGGAGATGTTTTTCAAGACTTTGGGCTGAACAAGGCAGATCTGGGATGCTGCAGGCCCTCATAGCTTCCAGAGCACAGGATGGGCATCCTGAGAATGGTGTTAAGGAGGGTTATGCTGGTAGAGAAGGATGTAAGTGAGTTGACTAGATGGTAGCTGTAAGCTTAGGTGTCATGAGCTTTACTAAAAGGGTGGTAGTGGGAATCCAAGGAGACATTTTGAATGGTACTTAGAAACTGACTGGATAGTAAATATTAAAGAGGAGCAAGAGTCAAAGATCACATGGTTTATGCTTAGGAGGACAGTGTAGCCACCAGCAGAGATAGGTAAATAAGATGTTTAACTGGAAATAGTCAGGGACGAATATAGATGCAACACTAGGATTTGGGAGACACAGGTAAAGACTGAAAATATCAATTGAGAATCCTAAGCATTAAGGATAATCAAAGCTGTAGGAATGGAGAGCTAGCTGCAGAGAGGGAATAGCAAGGAAAATAGGGATAAAGGTTAAGTTTGGAGAGTGGCAGCCAGACCTGGGGTAGGTGGAAAGGGAGACATGAACAGAGAAGCCGAGGACAAAGAAGGGTGAGGGAGGCGGGAAACCAGCTCAAGGCAGTGTCTGGGAAGTCCAAGGAGAGGGTGGGTGAGAATGTGGCTGTGTAGTGAGACACAGCTGGGAGACCTGGAGCCACATGACCTCCATCTCTCCTGAGAAGGAGGAAGCAAAGGTACCTGCTGGTGGTTGGGAGCACGGAAGGTTAGTATTACCGTTGCTACCAAAGGGCCAAGTTGTCAGGGCTTACCTGTAGATAGACTTCCTGCCTGGACAGGTACCTGTGAGAAAAGATGAACCAGATAAGTAACTCAGTTTCCCAGATGTCAAATTATTCTTCAGTTCATCCTCAGCTAACAAACCCAAATCTCTTTATAAGTTCAGGGAACAGGGAAAGGTTGTCTTCGACTGATGAAATCCCAGGCATTTTCATGGAGAACGTGCTGTGGTGTGGCAGGTGGAGTTTTGTAATTAAGCCTTTAATCTACTTGGAGTATATTTCTGCATTTGGTGTGAAATGGGAGTCTGCTTATATTTTCTTCCAAATAGATAGGCATTTAGTCATTTATTAAATCATTTATTTTCCAACTGAGTGGATCTGTCCCCTTTAAGTTACTGCATATATTGGGGGCTGTTCCTGGAGTCTGTTCTATTCGACCCTCTATTTATCTCTACAAGTCCCAGTATTATGTTGGTTTGATTACAGTGGCTTTATAGCATGTTCTGATATCTGCTGGGGCAAGTCAATCTCACTGCTCTTCTTTTTCATATATTTTCTAGACAGGTAGCCAGCATTTATTCTTCCAAACTATGAGAGCATTTTAAAAATGTAAAGAAAAACAAAAATCTTGTTTGAGCAACCTAATGGTTTTCTGGGGTTTTGTTTTTCGGCCGCGTCATGCGGCATATAGGATCTTCCCGCGCCCCCTGCAGTGGAAGTGTGGAGTCTTAACCACTGGACTGCCAGGGAAGTCCTGAGCAACCTAATTGTAATTGCATTAGATTTAGATACTATTTGGGGACAGATTGATATCTTATTGATATTAAATCTTTCCAATCAAGAACCTATTTGCATTTCTATCTCATTTTATCTATTTTAATAAGATTTTACAGTTTTCATATATAGGTTTATCCCTTTCTTGTTAAATATATCTCTAAATATTATATAATTTGTTAATACAATTTCCAGTTTCCAGATTTTAATTACTAGAATAGAAGAAAGCTCCTAGTTTTTGCATATCTATATTCTATTTGGCCATCTTACCATATTCTCTTATTTATCTCCAGCGGGTTTTGCCCCCTAGATTCATGGGTTTTCTCTGTTGTATTATCTTAGCAGCAGCAAAAAGAGATGACTTTATTTTTATCTCTTCGTTTTCAATGTTCATGCCACTTCTATTATTATTACTATTATTATTTTCTCACCTTCTCTTCATTTGCTAAAACTTCCAACACAGTTGTAAAAAGAAATAAAAGAAATAGTGATGGTGAGTATCCTTGTATGGTTACTGATGTCAGTAGAAATAGTTCTGATGTTTTGACGTTTGGGATTAAACTTATTATTGGTTTTTATAAATGGTCTTTATTTTATATTTAAATTCTTTCTTTCTATTCCTGTTTTACTTACATTTTTTTATTAGTAGTAGCTGCAATATTTTATTGCCTTTTCACCAACTCTTACTATGTGATTTTTCTCCAATTTGTTGACATCATGAGTTAACACATGTCCTGTGTATGAACCACCACAGCATTCCTGAAGAAAGTTCTACTTTGGATACTTTGATGCATTGTTTGCTATTTTACGTAGAATGTTTGCACCTCATAAGTGATATTAATCTATACTTTTCTTTTTTATAAACTATCAACTTTTGGTATTGAATATACGTCAATTTCATAGAAATAATTGGAATACCTATCTTTTTCTATGGTATAGCATAGTTTGAATAGCACTGAAAATAACTGTTCTTTAAAGGTTATATAAAACTTAGCTGTGAAACCATTTGGTCTTTGGACCTTTTTCAGTGGTAGATTTCTAAATAGTTTTTAGTCATTTCCACAGTAATTGACCTATTGGAGTTTTCTACTTCTTTTTGGTTCAATATTAGCAATTTGTATTTTGCTGGGAAATCATCCTGTCCTCTAGGTTTTCCTTTGCTTTTATTGATTGATTGGTTGGTTGATCGGTTGTTTGCTAAAGAGTTACATGAAGTAACCTCCTCTAAATCTTCTGAACAATAATGTAATTGTGGTTTTGTCTCTTTTCTTTCTTCTCCTTCTTAAGATTGTGAAGGGTTTATTTATTTTATTTTGTCTTTTTAAAGAACTAGTTTTTATATCCTGTCTACATTTTAAATTTCCTTTGCGGGACTTCCCTGGCAGTCCTGTGGTTACGACTTCGCCTTCCAATGCAGGGGGTGTGGGTTCGATCCCTGGTCAGGGAACTGGAATCCCACATGCTTCGTGGCCAAAAAACCAAAAACCATAAAACAGAAGAATATTGTAACAGATTCAATAAAGACTTTTTTCAAAAAAAGGTCCACATCAAAAAAAAAAGAAAAATCTTAAAAAAAATTTCCTTTGTATTGATTTGAGCTTGTATCTTTATTAATTTCCTATTCCTGGTTTTCACTGGTCTTGGTTTATTTTGTAGGGTTTATTAACTTTTTAAGATGTGTACTAAGTTCTGTAACTTTTCATCTTTAATGATGAAGACATGAAGCTGCTTTCCTGCAAGTAAACCTTCATTGAGTCCCAAAAGTTTGATGTAAATATTTTCTTTTTCATTACTCTTTAGATAGCTTGTAATTTCTTTTTAAATTCCTCTTTGATCCAGAGTATCTAAGAGTGTCTTTCTTATTTCTAAGTGCTTCAGTGGGCTCTTCAAACTGCATGTATATATTTTTTAAAAACCCCTTTTTAAAAAAAATTAAAGACATAACACAGTCAGGGGCTCATGATCAGTGTGAAGTAGTTTTTCCTAAAGTAGAGAAATTAGCTGCATTGGCTGTTGGCCTGTGAGGCCTTATCACAGTAAAGAAGGATTTTCTATGGGCCCTTTGAAGAATTGTGACTGGCTGGGCTTGCTCTCACAGATCTCCAGGTAGAGGATCACTAAGCAGGCAGTTATATTTTTTTCTAACCTTTGCTGAAAAACATCTATACAACTTTTCTTTAAAGCTGTCATCTTCCCAAGTTTTTTTAAAAAAATTTCCAGAAAAATAATGGATTCTGAGTATGGTGTTAAGTTTGGAGATAGGATTTTTTTTAAATGAAGTAAAGTACATAAGTAGTGCAGCATATAG
This sequence comes from Physeter macrocephalus, assembly GCF_002837175.3. Taxonomy (NCBI): domain Eukaryota; kingdom Metazoa; phylum Chordata; class Mammalia; order Artiodactyla; family Physeteridae; genus Physeter; species Physeter macrocephalus. Next base: position 67,280,287 of record NC_041229.1, read on the forward strand.
CAGGTGATTCATATTGAAAAAGTAAAATGCTTTTACAGGCAATAATATCTTTTTTATGTATTTTGAAGTCAAAGGTGTAAAAATGCTCAAATCCTTTTTCCCTCACAGACGGAATATGCAAGGTTTGAGAATGGCCGATTTGTATACCGAATAAACCGCTCCCCGATGTGTGAATATATGATCAATTTCATCCACAAGCTCAAACACTTACCAGAGAAATATATGATGAACAGTGTTTTGGAAAACTTCACAATTTTATTGGTAACTGTTTGTCTCTTTCATGTTTTGTCAGACTCAGCCATGAGGCTGGTGGGGAAGATGGGCCTGGGAGGTGCTGGGGCTTGGGCCAAGGGTAACTGACTAGACTGTGGGGCTGGGCCCCAGGTGGTCAATCAGCAGTTGAATTCACACATCCATAGGGCAAACTTGGTTTGGCTCAAGTTTGTGGAAGAGAAAGGGGTCTCGTCTGGCCGGGCTTTCTAAGCTTAGCAGAACTGGAATTTGGGAAGGGAGGGTGAGGGTGATAACAACTAGATTCTTAATTCTGGCTGCACATTAGCAAGACCTGGAGAATATCTAAAAATCCCGATAGCAGGGCTGCATCCTAGATCAATTAAATCAGGATCTCTGAGGATAGGACCCGGGCATGTGTATTTTCTAAGGTTTAATAAGGTTCCCTGGGTAATTCCAGTATTAGCTAAGTGTGAGTCTCAGCAGCACCATGGTGTACAAATCATAAATGAGGCAAAAGCTGAGTCAGCAGGTTTGTGCTTCAAACATACCTAGACTCATTTCATGAAGGATTTACAAGGCCTTATTATTATAAGTAACATACATTAATATAGCAAAATGTAAACCCTCAGTACCAGGAGAAATATAAACTAGAATACAGTGGCATAACCAGGAGTGGGGGGAGAATATTTACGGGCTGAAAAGTATGGTCAAAACTTAATGGGCAGCTAAAGGGCAAGGAAAAAGCAATGGTGCTCAAGGTCTATGATGGGAAAATTTTCTGGTTCCCCTGGGCAATGCTCTGTGTGTTTTTTTCCCCCTAAATTTAACTTTAAAGCAGTTTCTCACAGGGGCTTCATTTGGTTACTTAGGAAGGTTAATAAGTACAGTGCTCCTCTCAAAATATACCTATAAAATATGCAGTAATGGATTTCATAAAGCTAATTTTTTAAAAATAACATTCCTTGATTAAACCAAAGGCAAAATGCCAAAACAAAATTTGGTGGAAACAATTTTGCAAAAAGGGGCAGCAGGACAATATTGTGGTCAAATATTCAGCCCTCTGAAGGCCTACTTTGTTATTCTTTGTTACCAGGTTTAAGAACTAGAATACTTAGGCAAGAATTCTTTACCTGGACTTTTTGGATGCAGTGGGACAGTGGTTCTCAATCAGTGATGTGCTGGTTTAAAAAAAAAAAAAAAAGGCTCTCCCGTAGTTCCTTCCAAAACCCTGATCCGTAGCTTTTGCCCATTTCCATTGTTGCAAATACAGCTTCCGTGGGCAATTTCAAGCTACCAATATTTGTCCAGCTCACGAAATTCCTTCATATTTAACAATAACTTTCAGAGCTAGTAGGAGCCAGCTCTTGTATGCCACTGTAAAAAAAAATTGATAAATAAAAATCAAGAAATTAAAAACCTTCTGCATATCAAGATATTCATCCAGGAAGCTTTTAAAAATTCTGAAGGATGGGACCCAGAATCATGGTTTTTGTTTATTTTTACTGCTCCCCAGGTAGTTCTGGTGTGTAGCCAGGTTGAGACTCACTGCTATAGGGGATTGGTTAAGTGAGCCACAGGGTGCCTCAGAGTTCACAGACATGTGATTATGTGTATACAATTGGCAGACAGATAATTCTACATCTAATTTTCATTTATCCCAAGGAGAGAATCTCAGTGGATTCTCATATGTGTCCATGTCCCTCTGAAACTTGGAAACTAGCAGTCCAGGAGAAAGTTTGGAAAACATAACTATTCATTAGTATCCTTTTTCTCACGGTCTTCGGTGAAAATTGAGCAGTTCAAGCAAGGTTTGGGGTGCTGGCAGGTACTTGTCATATAGGTGTTCTTTGTTGCTATTTAAGAACAGATGGATCACCTTATTGCTCAGATGACCAGAACGTGTGTATGGCAACCTGGTGTGGATGTTAAATTGCCTCAGAAATTAAGCAAAACTCTCTGAGTGGTTGGCCACCCCCCCTCTTCTGGAGGGAGTCTTAGATGTTTCTTACAAACCAGTGAGACTGTTTCAGCACGTTAAGGAATATGTCCTCAGTCCCTAAAACCCGACCTCATGGCACAGCCAAGATAAATATGATCAGGGAAAGTTGTAAGTATCTATTACCCACAAAACCCGTGTAACTATATCAGTAATGCTCCCTTGGAACACGTGACTTCCATCCATTTAACTTACCAGGTTAAATTAATTTTAAAACGTATCATTAAGCAACTATATACATCCCTTTGATATGAAGAATTAGAAGCAAATAAATATAGAATTAGTAACAAATAAATATTTGCTAGAAATAATAGTTTTCTGTAGAAAAACTGAAATTAAGCCAGCACTCCTGGGTAATGAAAATGTTTCGGGTTGTTCTTGTAGGTCTTTTCCTTCTCTTGTGTTTCTTGCCTAGAGAAGTTCCTTTAGCATTTGTTGTAAAGCTGGTTTGGTGGTGCTGAACTCTCTCAGCTGTTGCTTGTCTGTAAAGGTTTTAATTTCTCCATCAAATCTGAATGAGATCCTTGCTGGGTAGAGTAATCTTAGTTGTAGGTTTTTTTCCTTCATCACTTTAAATATGTCCTGCCACTCCCTTCTGGCTTGTAGAGTTTCTGCTGAAAGATCAGATGTTAACCTTATGGGGATTCCCTTGTGTGTTATTTGTTGTTTTTCCCTTGCTGCTTTTAATATGTTTTCTTTGTATTTAGTTTTTGACCATCTGATTAATGTGTCTTGGCGTATTTATCCTTGGGTTTATCCTGTATGGGACTCTCTGTGCTTCCTGAACTTGATTGATTATTTCCTTTCCTATATTAGGGAAGTTTTCAACTATAATCTCTTCAAATATTTTCTCAGTCCCTTTCTTTTCCTCTTCTTCTTCTGGGACCCCTATAATTCGAATGTTGGTGCGTTTAATGTTATCCCAGAGGTCTCTGAGACTGTCCTCAGTTCTTTTCATTCTTTTTTCTTTATTCTGCTCTGCAGTAGTTATTTCCACTATTTTATCTTCCAGGTCACTTATCCGTCCTTCTGCCTCAGTTATTCTGCTACTGAGCCCATCTAGAGTATTTTTCATTTCATTTATTGTGTTGCTCATCGTTGCTTGCTTCCTCTTTATTTCTTCTAGGTCCTTGTTAACTGTTTCTTGCAATTTGTCTATTCTATTTCCAAGATTTTGAATCATCTTTACTATCATTATTCTGAATTCTTTTTCAGGTAGACTGCCTATTTCCTCTTCATTTGTTAGGTCTGGTGTGATTTTATCTTGCTCCTTCATCTGCTGTGTGTTTTTCTGTCTTCTCATTTTGCTTATCTTACTGTGTTTGGGGTCTCCTTTTTACAGGCTGCAGGTTCGTAGTTCCC
>NC_041229.1:67284674-67284864 GCF_002837175.3 Physeter macrocephalus
AGGAGGGAGGGAGGGAAGGAAGGAAGAAAGGAAGGGAGGAAGGAAGAAAGGAAGGAAGGAGGAAATGAAGGAAGAAAGGAAGGAAGGAGGAGAGGAAGGAAGGGAGGAAGGAAGGAAGGAGGGAAGAAAGGAAGAAAGAAAGGGAGAAGACAAAATAAAGTAGGATAAAATATAGTTATTAAAATAAAAA
>NC_041229.1:67285085-67315287 GCF_002837175.3 Physeter macrocephalus
CAGACAAAATCTCACACAGCAGCACACACATACACACTCACAAAAAGAAAAAAGGGGAAAATAATAGTATATCTTGCTCCCAAAGTCCACCTCCTCAACTTGGGATATTTCACTGTCTATTCAGGTTTTCCACAGATGCAGGGCACTTCAAGTTGATTGTGGAGCTTTAATCCGCTGCTTCTGAGGCCGCTGGGAGAGACCTCCCCCTCTCCTCTTTGTTCACACAGCTCCTGGGGCTCAGCTTTGGACTTGGCCCCGCCTCTGCGTGTAGGTAGTCCGAGGGCATCTGCCCTTCGCTCAGACAGGACGGGGTTAAAGGACCAGCTGATTCTGGGGCTCTGGCTCACTCAGGCCGGAGGGAGGGAGGGGCACGGATGCGGGGCGAGCCTGCGGCGGCAGAGGCCAGCGTGACGCTGCACTGGCCCGAGGCGCGCCGCACGTTCTCCCGGGGAAGCTGTCCCTGGATCCCGGGACCCCGGCAGTGGCAGGCTGCACGAGCTCCCGGGAGGGGCGGTGTGGACAGTGACCTGTGCTCGCACACAGGCCTCTTGGTGGCGGCAGCAGAAACCCTAGGGTCCCACACCCGTCTCTGCTGTCCGCGCTGGGTAATGAAAATGAAGTCATCTCACTGATAAACAGAAGAGATCATACTTTTCAGCACTTCCTCAGGTTTAGGGACATGGCCAGAATGACAGTTGCTGGACACAGTTGCAGGTGTTTTACTAGGAACATTAGATACAAAACCTGTGTCACCACGGCCAGTTCCAGGCCTTACTGGCTGTTGGGCTATACTCTGGTTTTGTCAGAATGATTCAGGAATTGAGGTGACCCTGCAGGTTTGGGGCCTTAATGGTGGCAATCAGACTGAGGAAGACAGCGACTGAATTGTGGGCCAAGGATTCCGATCGTCTTTTGAGGTCATATTCATACATACAGGTTGCTAGAAACATTTTTTTTCCTTCCTCCTTCATCTCAGGCAGGAGGCCTAAATAGGATATAGTCTTTCATAGAAAGTCTGCAAGAAGGTAAAATAGATCATAGAGGTCCCAGGCACAGTGCTGAATCTTTTGTAGATATATTATGAAATTCCCACTGCAGAACTGTGAAGTCATTTTTTTTCCTATTTTATGGATAAGGAATGTTAGTCTACTTCCTGGAGTCACAGAGCCAGTGATAGACATAAATTAAGATTTGAATTGATGGAAAAGACACTTTGCAGGATGTCATGGTCATGGAATGAGAACACTTGGGTTTAGGACTCAGCTCTACTTTATGACCTTGGGTAAGACATTTAAAGTCTCCAGACCTCAGTTTCCTCCATTTACAAACAAAGTGCTCAAGTCTGCCCTCTCCATCTCAAAGGTTATTGAGAATGTTTGCATTCATTCGGCTAAGTTATGGAAAGGTTGTACTAGCTGCTGAAATACAGTGCAAATAAAGCACAGGAAATCTGGGCCTTGTAAGGAGAACGAGGCGGGTAAATAGACGATGATGATGCAAGGCCATCATGGCTGCAGTAAACTTGTGAAGCAGACGTCATGGGAGCACAGAGTAGTTGAACTGCCTGAGCAGGCACCCGTACTTGGAATGAGGTGGGGAATCCTCAGGGATGTTAAAAGATGATATTTAAGTTGCCTGATGGACAAGCAGATATTTTGCAGATTTACCAAGAAAAGGCCCGTTCGGGTGCATACTGACATGTCAGCTGCGGGGCTGCGGTGAATTAGACAGGCGGGACCAGGCATCCTGGGGTCTGGTGAGGGAGGCAGGCATTCATCAAGGACAGGGAGTCACAAAATGCCTGTAATTCACCTGTGGCTGACTGCTGGTAGAGGTCGGTGCATGGTGACAAGAGAACGTGTAATAGGAGGTCAGGGAAGGCTTCCCTGAGGCAGAAACAATTGAGAGCTGTCTCCCGATGGCTAGAGAGGCAGAGAGGGTAGGGAAGAATTCTGCACGTAGGTGGGAATGTGATAGGAGGAGGTCTGGAAACAGAGCAGTGTGGCTGGCCGGGTAGCACTGGCCAGAATGGGCTGCTCACTCTCATCCTTGTAGTATGAGAACAGGTTTTCTCTTCATCCTAAAGTTTAAAAGAGGCCATTCAGTTTTTAAGCAGGAGTGTGTTGTTGTCAGATTCATATTTCTTTCAAGGTAACTGTGACTACTGTGCACAGGTGAGACTGGTGCCCGGCAAGGGTGGCCGCTGGTGGAGGAGTCCAGGTCAGCTTTGCTGATGCCTTGGGCTGTGGCAGGGGAAAAGGGAGATGGATTCAAGAACTATTCAGGAGGTAAAAGCAGCAGGACGTGGCATTTGTTTGGATATAGGGATGAGGGGGAGAAAGATTTCAGGGCTGGAAGACTTGCATACTTGGAGTATTTGATCTGCAAGGGAAGTGGCAGGGAGTGAGACTAGAAAAGCAGGTGGGTACTAGTATTGAAAAAAACTTTGTTACCCAGAAAAAAAAAAAAAGAAGTAGATGATTCATCACTGTATCGATGGCATTTATCTAGAGCAGCATGGCATAACGGGTAAGAAAAAGGTCTTCAGATTCAGAAGATCTGGGTTTTTCGTTGACATTAGTAGAACCTTAAACAAATTAACCCCAAGCATCCTCCCTTGTCAAAGAGGGAATGATATCGCACTTGCTCCTAGAGTTGCTGTAATATTATATGAGATACTTTCTGTAAAGCATTTAATACTGAGGAGGTGCATAGTAAGCACTGAACAGATGGTGGCTACTATTCTGTGAATTTCCATCCATTCAGCAAATACAGTGGACCCTTGAACAACATGGGTTTGAACTGTGTGACTGTTCTTTTACTCAGCATATATTTCACTGAGTCCAGGCACTGCATGTTAATACAGTGGTGAGCAAGGCACTCACAGAGCCTATGTCTCCCATTGGCTATCGTGAAACAAAATTTAGTAGAGGTTTAGGAATAAGATAGGAGACAGTCCCTAGGATAAATGACTGTCCCATGGAACAGAATTATAGAAAATTCTCTGTGTTGTAAAAAAAATTACACCCCCCCCCCAAAACAAAACAAAACAAAACAAAACAAAACAAAAACCCCACACTAATTCTTGTGGTGTCTTTTTAGGCTCTCTGAGACCCAATCTGTAAGGTCTTTCTTACATATGGTAACTAAGCTTAAATAGGATTTAAGTCGGACCTGTAATATCCTGAGTTTGTGCTGGAGGGGGCGGAGGGAGGCTGGGCAGATCTCTTAGCAATCCACTTTTTGAACATTGGACTCCATATTCCTCTCCAGGTAAATCGTAGTCATGGCACAGATGGAATATGTTTTCATTCATGTGGTGTTTGATATAGATATATATGTATATATATATATATATATATATATATATACTTTAAAAATATTTTATTGACATATAGTGGATTTACAATGTGTTAATTTCTGCTGTACAGCAAAGTGATTCAGTTATACCTATATATATTGTACATTCTTTTTCATATTCTTTTCTATTTATACTTTTTTTTTTTTTAAACAGGTGGTAACAAACAGGGATACACAAGAAACTCTCCTGTGCATGGCCTGTGTATTTGAAGTTTCAAATAGTGAACATGGAGCACAGCATCATATTTACAGGCTTGTAAAGGACTAACCGTGGTTATTTATATATATAGATACCTGTATATACACACACACATATGTGCGCACACACACACACTCTCTCCCATGATTGAACGACTGACTGTAAACCTCACCATGCAGGGGTGCTGCCCTGGCCCTGAGGTCACCCCAACTTTTCTAAATCCTGTTTGAGTGAAGTCATTTTTTCATGTATTCATACTCATTGTAGCTGTGAAGTTCTGGTACAGTTGTAAAAAGAGAAATCGAGTTGTTTCTGTGTGTTATTCAGATCCACAGCCCACAATTCCTCAGAAAGGTGAACCTTAAGAACCCAAGTCTCTGTCTGCAGAGACCTGTTTCTCATTGTGGTAGAAAAAAAAATTAAGACAGAGCATTTACCATTGGACATTTACAGCCTTTATACAAATGTATTTAGTGTTATTTTTTTTCCAACATAAAATTCTTGTTTTAAGATACAAGTAAAATTAATCTTTAAATATAAATGTAAATTAGTACACAAAACTAAGAATCTGTAGACTTATCTTTGTAACAAATTAGGGTGGAAGTTATGAAAGAATGTAATTCACTAAATTATTTTTTAAATGAAACTTTTCCTTCTTTTTGAAACCAAATGTTAAAATATAGCCTTAAGAAATGCTTGGTAGAAATATCCTAATGAGACAAATTTGTACATTTTTCCTCAAGGTTAAAACTAATCTCCTAATCCATTAAACTCTTGAAACAACTATTACAGAGGAAGAAAACGTCACCCCTTATCCTTAACATATATAGTATATTTAAAAAATATAAAATTGTATTGTACTAATGTGATGATTATTTAATGAAAAAGAAAAGATGGCTCTTTTTGCAATAAGTAGATAAATACTGAAAATCTAAACTTACAATGTTTATAGTCTTGTGTGTGCAGTTATATTTTATATGGACAACCAAATTTTTTATTAAGATGAGTAAATATTTGAACCACTGAAATTTAATAACAAAAATTTAAAATTGGCATGAATACTGCACTGTGAGCTGCAAATTATAGAAAACCCTGTGGCTGGGAGAAATTTCATCAACCAAACTCATAAAAGGCTCATCAGTTTTAGGATCTCTGCTCCCCAGAAAATCACAAGCGTGCTCGCCAGCCTGTGGGTAAATTATTTCTGGTGATCCAATATGCATATTAACCTGCTGTAACTATATGTGTACGTGTGTGTTTGTGTGTACATTTATACACATATACATATATAGTTATTCAACACATATTTATTGAACATCTATTCAGTGTCACTCAGTTTTCTAGATGCTGATATGTGTGTATTTCTCAATCTGTGTCCGTAGATCTAGGTGTATTTGCTAAGGACACCCATTTCCTTGACATCTCTCAATAAGTCACAATACTTATTTGACTGAGGTTGAAGAGGCTCAGCTATCTATCTCTGCCCTTTCCAAACAGGCACATTTAGGAGGTTTTCTTCCTAGGAGGAATTCAGCTTTCCAACCCCAATATTCCAAAGCATGGTCCAGGCAGAGTTGGTTTGATGTGGCCACATGTCTTGGGTTATTTCCATAAGTGCTTCATTGGGAAGGGGACAGGGCATACTCCTCAACTTCCTGGAGGAAAGTGACGTTTTTTATAACTGTCAGGAATAGGTTAACACTATTAGAACATAAAATGTTTTGTAAGTTGTGAAACATGTCAAGACTTTTATGTCAAGCCAGAAAATAAAAACTTTGTTCTGTCACATTCAAATAACCTACACACCCCCTTCCCTGTCCCACCACCTGCTCTGACCTTGCTTATATACTGATGAGTATCTGGTGGTCATGGGGGTGTGGCTGGCTCGTGGCAAACAGAAGAACCAAGCTTGACCTCTCCCAAACCCATGACCCTGGCCACTGGGAAGACCAAAGGAGAAAGCGCAGAACTTTCCCCTTTTGGAACACACATCCCTTACGTAAGCCAGTAGCATGGTGTGTATCTTCCCTACGTAAAGAGACTACAGTTTGTTCCCTGATTCCAAGTGGACCTTTGAAGAATTGCCCTAGTGGCCCACCCTTCTATCTGGTCTTCGGCCCAAGCATTAAGCTTCTTCCTTGGTCATATATTTATGACTTCTCTGGTCACCCCTCTTAGGGATGTTCTTTTACTCCCATCTCCTGTGTCTTTACTCAAGGTGTTACCCCCAGTCTCTCAGGACCCAGGGGCGCAAATGATCTTATGTGGGTAAAAGCCATGCTATCCCAGAACTTCAGGGCAAGAGCTATTTGGTTCACGTTTTCTCCCAGGAATGGGGCTCTTCGGTGCTGCCAGGAGGGCTCTGAGGATTTACTTTTTTCAAAGCGCAAATAGATCGAGACCCAAGAACACCAGCTAGAGGGTAGTTCTTTTGGCTGCAGAGAAGGGCATACCCTGGTCTGCTGAACTCACAGAGTTAGGCTGGGCCCTCTGATGCTTGTCCTCTTCCTCCGAATGCCTTTGTAGTTGAGTTTGGGGGTTTACATGGATGAACTTGAGGATTGCTTTTTGCTCTTAAAACAAGTTTACTTCTTGTCTTGTTCTTCTAAAGATTTCTCCAGGGCAGATATTCTCCCTGTCTTAACCACTGGTCCAACCTCTTAGCCCTTTCTCTGTCACTCCCAAATTAGACCCTGGGATTAGATTTGTGTTATAACATCGAATCCAAGTCTGTTTTTGGTCTTTCACCCTCTATGGCAGAGTCTCCTCCCTTCGTAAAGCTTTCTGTACCATAAAGAAGCCTTTCCAGAGCTCTGTCCTCACTGCTCTTTTCTGGGTGCTCTATCTCCTGGTTGACCCTCCACTACCGGGATCGATTCAGGGACATCTTGTGCTTTCACTGGAGAGTTCAGAGGCCACGTTCCACAGCCTAAATAGGGAGAAGCTAGAGAACTGGGCTTTGGTCTCTTGGTATTCATTTTCATCTTAGCAAGAGACCTAAATAAAGTTGGGGCTTTTCCAAACATGTCCTAGAATCCCAGAACGTCCAAGCTACCCTAAACCAGGGTTTCTCAACCCTTTCTTGACACTGTTGACATTTGGACCAGATAATTCTCTGTGGTGCAGGCCTGTCCTGTGCATTGTAGGAGGTTTAGCAGCATCCCTAGCCTCTGCCCACTAGATACACCTTTCCTCAGTTGTCACAACCCAAAATGTCTCCAGACATTGCCAAATGTGCCATGGGGCACAGAATTGCCCCTGGTTGAGAACCACTGCCCTGCATCTGACAGGTCACAAATGCCATATTTGAGATTTTCTTTCTCCTTCCATTTTACCCTGAGAAAGCTTCTCCCCTGGGAGCCTTGTTTCAGGCCATCACGAGACAGGTAGGAATATTACTCAAATGATATTGTGTCCACGTTTCTTCCTGTTTCAGAACTGCTATTTCACAACAGAATCTGCTACAAGTATTCTTTCCTTCCTCCCTGGGAAAGCTGGGGACAGCTGGCCACCATCATCCCTATAATCAACTCACGCCTATTTAAAGAGCATTTCTAATTTGCTCTTCATTGCTTATTTTATCAGGTTAAAAAAAATCCCACCCATTTTTATTATTTCTCATAAGGTTATAGTTCTCATTATCAAAGCTTTAATCATTTCAATACGTTTCCTCTGGTCTTCTACTGTTAGCCTTGCACTCATTGCTTTTTTGTAGAATTTACTTTACAGAAACCTCTGGAACATTTCATCTTTAAGAGTGGTGGAGGGAGGGATTCATTTTGGAAGAGGGCTGATCGAATTTTTCTTTATTGAGCTTTAGGAAAGCCCAGTCTTCAGGCATCCCTCAGAGCTAGTGCGGGCTCAGTTCCAGAGCACCGCAAGAGAGCAAATATCACAGTAAAGGGAGTCACACAGTGCATATAAAAGTTATGTTTACCCTATATTGTAGTCTATCAAGTGTGCAATAGTATTATGTCTAAAAAAATAATCAGTGCACATACCTTAATTTTAAAATATTGCTAAAAAAATGCCGGAACACATACAATAGAAACTTGAAGGTCACCATAAAAAATATGAAAATCATAAAAAAGTTGAATTATTATTCAATTATTAATTATTGCGAGAATGATCAAAATGTGACACAGAGACATGAAGTGAGCAAATGTTATTGGAAAAATGATGCTGGTAGACTCATTTGCCGCAGGGTCGCCACAAACCTTCAATCTTAAAAAACTGCGATATTTGTGAAGCACAATAAAACGAGGTATGCCTGTGACCTCCATTTTGTAGATGAGAAAGTTGAGGCCCAGAGGGGAGATGACTTGCCCAAAGTCACCCAGCTGGTCAGTGACAGATTAAGAGTAAGGCTCTGGGACTCCTGCCGCTTAATCCTTGGCCTCTTGGCGGGGGTCGTTCCTCTCTGGTGCTCAGGGCAGAAGAGAGAGGGAGGTTAAGACCCCCTTCCTCTGCCCGAGCAGCAGCATCTCCTGGTGGCGATGCTGCTTCTCCCCCTGGAGTGTCTTGTCTGGGAGGCATCCGCGCGAGCAGATAGGAAAGCTGATGAGCCTTTTCCTTACCCTGAGGACAGTTCACCTGCCACAGGCTCTGAGTCAAATTTCTCTTCACAAAGCATCCCAGCAGCAAAGTCCCACGCTCGGACCAGCCAAAAAACAGCCCCCGTGCCCAGAACTTGGTGTTACAAACCCAAGTCTTCTTTAGGTCTCAATACTCTAGTGGCTTTTGCAGTTTGTTTTTGTACAAACGTAAGTTATTTAAATCACACAAGATGACAGTCAACTTTTCAAACCAGGTACCGATAACTTGTATGATTTTGTGTATGCTCTGGTACACTACACCTGTTCTAACGAAGGGTAGAACCAATTTTGTGTGTTGGTGTTCACACCTGTGACATTAAGAGGATACGTCTGCATTGCTTCTTTCTTTCTGTTGATGTTTCTGTGGCAAAACCCTGCACATGTCATTTCTGAAAAGCCTTAAATCTTTGCGATGTTGCGTGTAGGGTTTGCAGTGCAGAAGGCTGCCTCGGACCTGTGAGCCCTTTTGTAAGCTGGAAGCATTTCTCTTACTACTGTTAACTTTTGTAGGAAGTTTTCAATTCAGAGCTGCCAAAGCGTTCAGTAAGCAGTGCCTTAGTGATACTTAGTCGTGCCGCCAGCCTTTTCTTACACCAGTTCTCGATGTCCCTTTACTGATCGGCACGGTATTTAAAATAGAGCAAGCAAGCATTGTTTTCATTTTTGTTTTGTAAGCCCATTTTTCTCCAGTTCTATAGGAAACTGACTTCTTGGTCTGAAATCTGAAATGAACAGAAGTCAGCTCATTGACCACACTGTCAAATGTCTATACCAAAATGGAAGGTTTTGCAACTTCGTAGTTTACTATGAAAAGCAAATGGTATACTTTTAATGTTGCCTTTTAAATTCATGACCAAATACTTAGCTATTTGTGAATCTTCTGCACTCTAGCATGAAAGTGCCTTTGGTTTGAGATTCCAGCTTAGAAAAGTGCTGCCATAATCACGATAATTTGTAGAGAGACCAAAAATATTCTGAGATCACCGTAATGCCTTTGGTTTACTGGGATAGTAACCAACCACAGGCCTCCATTCACAAGAGCGCGACGCGGACCCTGCCTGCTGCGCTGTCTGTCTGCCGTGGGGGAGCCCCTGCCACCCGTGCCCCCGGGGCGCACAGCGGCAGGAGGGCCCCCAGGAACTGGTGTGTTTGTGCGCCGTGACCCCGTGCGCCATCTCCGCCCGTCACCCAGCCCTGCGTCCGCCTAAGGGAACTTGCACACAAACCGCAGACTCTCGGCCGGTGGACAGATTTGTCCGTCTCCTTATGCTCATGTTCCGTCTGGGGAGGCCTGCCTTTCCACTCAGATGACAGCACGCACTGCTGGTTTATGCAGTGATACCGTGGAAAGTTGGGAGCCTCAAACTGAGATGACAGTGCAGAACAAAAAATGGGTTTAGGGTCATTGTAATTGAAGTGTTCTTCTTAGGGCGAAAATGTTGGCTCTGAGTGTTGTCTGAATGTGCTAATGAGAAACTTCCAAAGAGCACCGCTCACCATTCGGAATTGTCGATGAGTGTTCCAGCCCTCCAAAGGGCAACTCTTCAGAGTCCCTGTTGGCTTTTATCAAAACCTTGTGTAAATTGGGAGAATTGATAGAGGGGAGGACGAGGAGTGAAAAGGATGAGAAGGCAAAAACACGAGCCGAACAAAAGCCAGGACAAAGAAGACTTTCCTTTACCAATACAGACTTTACAGTGACATTAGGCGTCCTTGAAAGTTAGCCTCTGAATGCGTATCGTCCGTCTGTCTCTACCTGGTGTCTTTAAGAATACCCTCTTTGGGCTGTCTGAAATTTCAGGAGTGATTTCTATCCACACCAAGTTGTGAGTATTCATAGAAATTTCCACAAGAAAAAAAAAAAATTAAACGAAAAGGAAAATTGCTCAACACAAGTTGTAGTTAGCTGCTTGAATTCAGCCCCTCCCTGTCATGTCAGGACTACACCACAACTTGGAAGAAATTAATCAAATGTTTGTTTTCCTGCTTCCCTTTTCAACTGTTAACTGTGCTTTCTTTGGCAATAGTTTTCTCTCATTAACTCATTACTTATATCGTTAAGAATGAAGGTTTTGTGCTTAAAATTGCATTGCAAAGGATAGTTTCACTGAAGTCACGCACCATTAAATAAGATGAAATATTTGTCTTTATTGTTCTACTTCCTAAGCCGTAAACTTGTTTTATTCTCTGTGCATTTGCATTGAGTCTGTTACATGCCCCACTCCATCATTTTAGCATTTGAAATAGCATTTATGTTCCCTCTCGTTCATCATGAAATGGGGTCAGATTCCAAGAGATTCCACCTCTATCATGTTGGCTCTCTTTTGTCTGCCTTCCATTATGAAATTGTTTCCCCTTCCCCTTTTTCTGAAAGAGGCCGACAGAATCTAGGTGTAAATCAGTTGGAAACCAGTCTCTGGTTTTCTCCCTCCCTCTCCCCCCTCCCTCCCTCCTTCCCTCAGTCCCTCCCTCCTTCCTTCCTTCTCTTTTCTTTTTTGCATCAGTCATTTTCCGTGATTAGTTTCACTGTGTAAATTAGATATTAACTGCACTTCTTTTTAAAAAAAAAATCTCCCTGTTACCTCCTTGAAAAAGTCACTTCTGTAGGCCTTTTTCAATAGGCTCATGACTGCAGATAAGGAAAAAAGTAAAAACAAAAACTATGTGCCTAAAAAAATGACAAAAAAAAGTTTTGTAACATTTAAAAAAGAAACCTGAATAGCCTTTAATTCTTTAATATGCTTAAATTTTATGTAAATCGGTTTTCGCCACGTGTGTTTGTTCACATTCTAAATGACTTAATGGGATTCTCACAGTCTGTGTCTTCGTGTCACGTGTATGAAATGGGCTTGTGACGTAAGCGTTTCATCTGGTCAGTGGTTCCTTTGATATTGTACTGCTGCTGGGAGTGGGCTGGAGGAGCCTGCCTTTAGGCAGTAAGGTTCCTCTTGGGTAGATTGGAGAGATGGGGGGATGGGGGCAAATTCTCACATACGTTTTCATAACCTGTTTGCAGAAACTTTGAAAAGGCATTTGGTTAAACCTCTTGGCAGTACAGTATTCTTGTATTTGTTAACGTCTGTGTTTAGGTACTGGTACCTTTTTGTTTAAAAATGTTCTAAGTGTTGGCTTTAAAGTGAATTTATCTTTAGTATGATAGTTATATGAAAATTATAGGGTTTGTGTGCAGAGAATTTTTTTATAAAGTGCTTTGTAAAAAAAAAAATGTATTCTAGCTTTCGCGGTACATATGTGTGATAACTGTAATATCCATGACAGTTAAGTGCAATTATTTCATCACTCTAAAAATGCTATTTTTGTGTCAGTTCCTGCAGGTGTTTTCATGTCTTTGCAAAGTGACACATTTTGATGCCTTCTTGATAAAGTGGTAGACATTTTGTAGCTTTCTAGAAACTTTGTATTCATACGGTATCAATGAAAAATAAAGAAAATGAAAGTGTGGGTCACCTTTTTTATCTTCCAAAGTGTATGTTGTTGAAAATGAAAGGTGCTTTATGTGTTGTGGGTGAATGTATGAAGGACAGAGTAAAGGAGGTTGAAGCCACGATCCTTTTGATGGTGTCCACCAAGCTCAGTCATCCGAACATGACATGTTAATGTCTAGCAGGGTTTCTTTCTTTCTTTCTTTTTTCCTGTTTTTTTTTGTTTTTTTTTTTTTTTGTGGTATGCGGGCCTCCCTCTGTTGTGGCCTCTCCCGTTGCGGAGCACAGGCTCCGGACGCGCAGGCTCAGCGGCCATGGCTCACGGGCCCAGCCGCTCCACAGCATGTGTGATCCTCCCAGACCGGGGCGCGAACCCGGTTCCCCTGCGTCGGCAGGCGGATGCGCAACCACTGCGCCACCAGGGAAGCCCCCTGTTTACTGCGCCACCAGGGAAGCCCCCTGCCTGTGTTTTTTTTTTTTTAATAGGAGTATAGTTGATTTACAATGTTGTGTTAGTTTCAGGTGTATAGCAAGGTGATTCAGTTATACATACGTATATATCTATTTTTTTCATATTCTTTTCCCTTATAGGTTATTACAAAATATTGAGGATAGTTCCCTTTAGCAGGGCTTCTTAAAAACATCCAAAGGTCAGTTAGTCTGCCTGCCTGTCTCTCTTTAATGTGTCATTAAAATTGTTAACCCGCCTTGCTGGGTGCATGCCAGGAACCAGGGGTAGAAGTTGGTGCCTGCACGGTGCATGCTGTAACCCCGCCCTGTCCTCAGGAGTGTGCAGCACACACATGCACAACAAAGCCTTGGAGTCACTACGTTTACTGCCTGCTGGGCACTGGGCCAGTGTGCTGGTACGACGTGTGATTCTCACAACAGTCCTGATGACAGTAATATTATTACCCCCCAACCGATGCTCAGAAAGGGCAGGTCGTCCAGAGTTGTGACTGGTGAGTGGTAGAGTCTTCAATTGGTCACCCTGGCTCTGATGCCTTGACTCTTGGCCCCTGCATTTTGGCTCACTGAGACTCCGTGGAAACAGCTCAAGGCTGGGGAGGAGAAACCTGGGGGCCGAGGGGCTTTCTTAAGCAGCAATGACCTTAGGCTTCTGACAGCAGGACCCAGTGTACCCTGGGATCCTTCAGTTTGAACTAGACCTTAAAAGGTCTTGCTTCTCCCCATTTCTTTGAAATCTGAGGTACAGCCTGCCTCAAATCCGAAGAGGCACTGTGGGAGGGGGAACAGAGAAAAAATTAGCTTCCAGTTCCTTTGAAAAGGCATATTTTTAGCGAGCTACAATTCAAGAGGAAGGCCATTGTCTAGTGAGCTGCTCGGGGCAGAGAGGGAGGGGAGCTGTGGGCCATTTTGCTGAGGCCCTGTTAATATGCCAGGTACCTTCACAGTCACGATTTCCTTTAACCCATGTCCTCTTGAGTAAAGGAATCATTTCCGATTTTCCAATAAGGAAATTGAAGCCCAGAGAATTTACATCCTTGTTAAGATCATAAAAGCTAATAAGTAGCAAGAATTTAGAGGTGGAAAAACCTCCTCCCTTGCAGTCCTGGCTCTGCTGCTGGCTGTGTGGCTAGCCCTCCACCTCCTCCTCTAAAACAAGGTGTTTAACGCATCACAAACATCCTTTACTAGTGTCTGCAGTTCCAGTCAACTTGAGTTCAGCAAAGAGAGTGACATGCTAGGTGACCTAACATCACTGAGGAAAAGGGATTGAAGGCACACAGGGGAGGGTGAATAAGGCTTGTAATATCGGGGAACAAGAAACTTCACTGGGAACCCTTCCTGCCTTACTACTGACAGAGAACCCTTTATCATAGCTACCACATACTGAAAGCCAAATTAGCTCCTGTTAAGTCATTGGTAAGCACCTGAACAATTCCAATTCAAAAAGCACAGTGTTGTGTTAGCTGGTGAAGCCTCAGAGTTTTTTTAATTGCCTATGAAGACACTTGTGTTCTGTTTAATGCCCCATATGTCAGATTTATCTAGGTGGTTGTAACTAGCAAAGCCTCAGGCTGCTAGAAGCAATTACTAGAAGCAATGAGATGAGGTAGGGCAGATTGCGGGGAGGCAAGCACTTCATCTTGTGAGGCATCTGTTTCAAATGGGGCCTTAACATGGTCTCCAGGCAGAGGGGTGGACGGCTAGCCTAGAAGTTTCAGAGAAATCTGAGGTTCAGAGCTCTCAGTGTTTCCACCCAGATGTTCCCACTCCATGTTTCAGTATCCCACTCCATGTTTCAGTATCCCACTCCTTATCTATTAGGGCCTGACAGGAGACTTGTGAGAGCTCTAAATTCAGCTTTATTTGTAATTTCTGGCTTGATTTTTAGCACAGTCTGACCTTCAACTGCATGAGCTAAGGATTTCTTTAAATGCTGCCAGGGAGATCTTTTACACCATGCCCTGAGTTGAGCCTGACATTTTCTTCCTTCTGTGCACCAATTGCACTTAGCAACAACTAACCTATTAATACCACCAACCAATCATAATTAACACCACCCCAGTCTCTCTAGCATGCTAGAGATTGCATATGGTAGTGCATCCCTTTCCTTGTGGACCCAGTGCCAATTTACGACAGGTGACAGTCTTAGTTATTGTGCTACTACAACATTCCAGTGGACCAACTATCTTAGTTTAGGTTCCCCCAGAAGCAGACCCTGAAAAAAGACTTGAGGGTGAACAGTTTATTTGGGAGTCTTAATAAAGATGTCACTTCACGTGATGAAAGGTTAAATTCGCCATGAAGATGAAATAATTGTAAATTGGTATGCTCTTAATAAAACTACCTTAACACTCTTAAGTGAGAGAACTGCAAAGAAAAATACAAAAATACAAAACCATGCGATGCTTTCAGTAGTTGGTGGAACAAGCAGACAAATTCCAGGAAATATGTAGAAAAATCAAAGTACTAATTGTGTACTCTGTGTCCCAAAATTGTCATTCATATTTTTTCAGTCACATGGAATGGTATGAAAGCCATACACTTGCAAATTAAGCAAGTGTCAATATAGTCCAAAGGATTGCTGCAAAGCTGCACAATATTCTCTGACCTCAAAATAATTAAGGTAGGATCAATTTTAAAAGGATCTTTGGAAAAGCTCCCATATATTTGGGAATTAATAAACATTTCTAATTAACGCATGAGAAAAGAAGTCACAGAAGTTAAATATTGAAAACTGTATATTAAAGAAATACTATCTACTAAAATGTGTGGAATGCAGCTAAAGCAGTATTTAGAGGATACTAGACTAACATGCGGAGAATCGTCCATACTAGATAAGAAAAAAGACCAAAAATTAATGAGCTAGGCATTCAATTCATGAAGTTAAAAGAAGACCAAAATAAGCACACACACACACACACACACACACATACACACACACAAGGAAGGAACTGTTAAAGAGAAAAGTAATGAAATGGAAAATGAACACAATAGAGAAGATCAACAAAGTCAAAAATTGGTTTTTCAGAAATACAAAATCTATAAACCCTAAGACTGATAAAAGAGGGAGAGAGAACCAAACCAACCAACTAAATAAACAAAAGGTAACAGGAATGAAAATACAGTTATCACTACAGATCCCACAGATATTAATAAAAGTATAATAAAATAGATAATTAAAATATACTGTTATAAACTTTATGCCAATGAATTTGTAAGTATAGATACAAAGGATAAATTCTTAGAAAACTGTAACTTATGCAAGTTGCTTCACAAAGAAGTAGGAAACCTGAATAGAGTAGTCTTAACAACCATTAAAGATAATGAAACAGTAGTTCCCAATATTTCCACACAAAAACTCAGGCCTACATGGTTTACTAGTGAGGTTTATCAAACTTTAAAGGAATAAGGTCCTGCAATCTTACAGAAAATACTGCAGTGCATAGAACAAAGGGTATAATTCTGACCTTAGTTTAGGTCTTCTAGAAAGCAGAGCCTGAGCCAAGGACTAGGATACTAACGCATACTGTACTTCATTTGGGAAACGTAAGCTCAGGGGAAAAATGAGAGAAAAATGGAAGTAAAACAAGGGGAATCCTATGAAATATGATGTGACGCATTACTGTCTTGACTGCCACTTCACAGTGAGTTGAAAGAGACCTATCAGGTCACTCAGCATGTGAAACTTGGCTTGTGGAGTTTTCTGGTAAGGTTTCCAGGAAGAAACAATGTTGTGGTGTAACCAGTGGGAGAAAGAAAAGGGAGTAATCTAGCTATCAGGTAACCTCCCATCTCTCAGTTCCCACTGGTCAATGTTCTTGCCACAGGGATGATTGATGTTCTTCCCACCGGGTTGCATTATCCACTTCATAACAGCTGTTCAGGAATTCAGATCCCATGTCTTATAATGCTGCATCTCATTAAAGTCTGAAAGTGGAGGGAAATTCCAACATGTATGAGTTACAAGTCAAGGCAGGGAAAGAGGAGGCAGTCAAGGGTATTTGAGAAGGTACATAAAGTTTATTTCTAAATATACTCCCCAACTTACTGTATGGCTAGCATACCAACAGGACAGTGCGAAAAAGGAAAAGTATAGGTTAATCTCACTCATGAGCATAAAATTAAAATATTAATTTGAGGATACCAATGTATATAAAGCATAATGCATGATGACACAGTGGGCTCCATCCCAGGAATGCAAGGTTGTTTTACATTAGAAAATCAACCCATGTGATTCACATTAATAGATGAAGGGAGAAAAATCATAAATCATCTGAATAGAGGAAGATAGATGCATCTGAAAACACAATGTCCATTCATGATTTTTTTTAAACTTCTTAAATTAGAACTAGGAGAAAACACTCTGAACTAATAACGGGTATCTACAAAATAAATCAATAAGCTAACAATGAAAGCATTCCTTTTGATACTTGGGAACGAGGCAACGATGCCTAAGTTTACCACTTTTACTCAATATACTGAGGTTCTACACAATGTTGTAAGGCTAGACTAAGAAACAAAATACATAAGAATGGGAATCCAATCTGTCATTATTCTTGGAAGATAAACTGGTATATGTAGAAAAGCCAAAAGAACAGATAGATTTTTTTTTTTTTTTTTTTTGCGGTACGTGGGCCTCTCACTGTTGTGGCCTCTCCTGTTGCGGAGCACAGGGTCCGGACACACAGGCTCAGCGGCCATGGCTCACGGGCCCAGCCACTCCGCGGCATGTGGGATCTTCCCGGACCGGGGTACGTACCCGTGTCCGCATTGGCAGGCGGATTCTCAACCACTGCGCCACCAGGGAAGCCCCAGATAGATTTATGACTAGAATTTGGAAGTAAGTTTATTATGTTGCTGGATACAAAACAATGTACCATGATAAAATGCATTTTTGTATTAATAGTAACAAATAGAAAATTTTTAATATACTGTTTGCTTGAAAACTATGAAGTGCTGAAGAATAAACCTAACAAAAGCTGTAAGAGATCTTTATGGAGAAAATTATAAAAGTGTTACTGAAAAACTTTAAAGAAGATCTAAATAAATGGACAGAGACAAATATTATGAGCTGGAAGACTCCATAATGTAAGGTTGTTAGGTCCACCAAATCTACAGATTAAAGCCAATCCAAGTGAAACTTTAATAATTTCCACCACCACTACCCTGCTCCCACTTGTGTACATGGGAAGGTAAGTGACCAAAAATAGCTTTAAAATTTGAAGAATAAGAACAAGTTAGGCATTTGAGCTAGCTATCAATTTTCTCTCAGCTCCAAATCCATCCTTCTTTGCCCTGCTTTGTGATAGTGGAGCTAGACCCTATAAACATTTTTTCTTTGCCAGCTGGGCACAATGTTCAGCTTTACCAATAGAGAGCACTGGAGTTACACTGCAAGGCAATGGCGACAGGAAGGCATTTCCCTTCTAGGGATCAGTCCTCTGTTATTATTACTCTGCACAGAAGCCCAGCAGACCTTGTGGAGCAGCTCCAACTGTGCCTTCTGGCAACTGTCTCTCCACCAAGTAGGCAGTTTCTACAGACTATCTATCCCAGCTACGGCCTATGGCCATGGTGGACAATTTCTACAGACCAGCTCTGGCCCATGTCCCTGTCAAGTTTCTTTGCTACCGGCAGGCTGCATGTTCTCAACCTTCGGTTGGAAGGGCGTGGAATTCTCCTAAGTCCCTAGTTCCTTCATTATCTGCTCTTTTTCTTTTTTAAATTTATTTTATTGAAGTATAGTCGATTTACAATGTTGTGTCAATTTCTGCTGTACAGCAGAGTGATTCAGTTATATATATATATATATATATATACACATTCTTTCATATTCTTTTCCATTATGGTTTATCATAGGATATTGAATATACTTCCCTGTGCTATACAGTAGGACTTCATTGTTTATCCATTCTATATATAATAGTTTACATCTATGTGAGTCTGTTTCATAGATAGGTTCATTTGTGTCATATTTTGGATTCCACATGTAAATGATGTCTTATGATATTTGTCTTTCTCTTTCTGACTTACTTCACTTAGTATGATAATCTCTAGGTCCATTCATGTTGATGCAATTGACGTTATTTCATTATTTTTTATAGCTGAGTAGTATTCCATTTTTCACCCTTTTTCACACTTTTTTAGCCTAGAGGTAGTTGATGCCTTTTGCACTTGCTACTCCTGTACTCCTTTGAGTCTTCTTTTACCCCTTTTAGTAAACCACTTTCTACGAGTTAACAATTCTTTATACTACATTTTCCCTGTTCAGGAATATGTGTGATTTCTGTGGCTGATATAGGGGACTAATCCTACCAAGATATCAATATTTATTATAAAGCCCTAGTAAATAAGTCTGTGTGGTAATTGCACACAATTAGACAAACTAACCGATGGAATAGAATAGGGAGATCGGAAAAAGACCCAAGGTTATATAAAACATGACAGAAATGGCACATCGGATCAGTGGGTTAAGACTCTTTCAGACTCTTGCCTTTAGCTGAGATGCTTTGTGTCTGTTTTGTGTTTGTGTGGTCCAGGAGCCAGCCAGAGATATGAACAGATAGAATTTGGGGACCCCCTCTCTGGCCCTTCCCTTCCAGGGATCCGTCCCCTCCTTTCGGCAGCTGTAGTTGTCCTGTACTTGATCTTCTTTTCTCATGGGCCAAAAAGATGGCTGCTTTTCCACCAGCACCACCAATGGCTTGCACAACACTCCCTGTGCCTGGCCCCTCGGGCACAAAACAGCAGAAATAGGGAGCTCACTTCCTGTCACTTCTCTCTCCATACATGGACTTCCCACCCAAATCCACCTGCTTCTTTTTACTCCCCTGTACTTTCAATGCTTCCATTTTGTATACGTCCATCCAGTAAAATCTTTTGTTTCTTTTGGTCAGGCTCCATGCCCTGTGGGATCTTAGTTCCCCGACCAGGGATTGAACCCGCGCCCCCTGCATTGGAAGTGCAGAGTCTTAACCACTGGACCGCCACGGAAGTCCCCATCTAGTAAGATCTTATTCAATTACTATTGTAAGCAGAAGTCTGGCTGTGATATTTTCGGGGCAAGTAACGTATGAAGATGCTCCTTTCTTTGCAGGTTTTGAGCTCTTGCAAGGGCTTCCCAACTCTGTTGCGAAATCAATATGACATCTAGTGGCTTGGTAAAGCAAGTTTTGGACTGGTTTTAATCAGTTACATCTAGGTTTGGGGCTTCCCAGGTGTGGAGGTGAGGGTGGGGGGTCAGTGGTTACAATATGTTTTAATAATTGATTTTTAAGGAATAGTTACTAGAAAACAATAACAACTAATATACATAAAGACCTGGACTTCAGTCTGCTCATTAACAGGCAGGAAAGAAAGACAGAGAGGGCGCTGATAGGGATGGGAAAGGAAGGGAATGAAATAGGAAAGAAGGGGAAGAAAAAGGAGAAGATTGGGGGTGAAGAGAAGGATGCAGGTCGAGGAGAAGAGAGAAGGGGATGGTGTGGGCAATGGATGTTCCAGGAAGAGGAAGCAAGACTGAGAGCCTAGAATTAGGAAGTAAGTGACAGAACAAGGACAAGGCAGTAGCAGGAAATATGGTTTATGAGTGGTCTGGCTTGGGAACGACCTTTCATTTCATGGGGCAGAATTTACATTGTATCCAGTAGGCAACAGTCACTCATCTGAGTTTGTAACCATCAAGGGCGTCTCTCTCAGACCTGTCTGCGCTCAGATCCACTCCTTGCCTTTTACCTCCTCTGAAATGCAACCTTGTTGGTTGTCTTCTCCAGGCACCTCTGCCAGGTGCCTGGCAGCAGAGCGTGGCCAATGCAAGGTCCTGGTAGAAGGGAGAAGCTGGCTCATTGCCCCCCCCTTTCCGTTCCAGGGGGCGCCTCCAGCAGCAGAGACTATATCTCCTTCATGGCTCCAGCTCCTACTCGAGGGACCCCCAAAGGTTCCAGCTTCTCCTAGTGATCTGATCTGGGGATCTAGGACCAT
Organism: Physeter macrocephalus; assembly: GCF_002837175.3. Taxonomy (NCBI): domain Eukaryota; kingdom Metazoa; phylum Chordata; class Mammalia; order Artiodactyla; family Physeteridae; genus Physeter; species Physeter macrocephalus. The sequence goes on from NC_041229.1 coordinate 67,305,134, forward strand.
CACCTTACCCCTTTGCTCTTTTACCCTAAAAGCTAGAGTGACTTTCTATTCCTGCTCGTCTTGGAGTTCAGCTTTTCAGTACCCTCACCACCAATCTCCCTCATCAAATTCCCTTTGTTGTAAATATTGGGTGGGCCAAAAGTTGCCTTCGGATTTTAAGTAAAAATAAAAGACACACTTTCAGTGGGTCTAATTGGGAGCCGTACTTGTTGGAATTAATCGTTTGGTTTTCCGGAAGGAGCTCATAATAGAGGACTCCCTTCCAGTCCCACCATATACCCAACATCACCTTCCTTGGAATTAATCGTTTGGTTTTCTGGAAGGAGCTCATAATAGAGGACTCCCTTCCAGTCCCACCATATACCCAACATCACCTTCCTTGGCTGAAGACCAGCCTTTGGTGTGGTTGGTGGTGGTTCATTTCGCTTGCCCCGCGATCTCTTCCGTTCCACGTTATTGTACAGTATCCACTTTTCATCACCTGTCACAATTTGTTTTAAAAACGGAACGTTTTCATTATGTTTAAGTAGAGAATCGCATGCGGAAATATGGTCAGGAAGGTTTTTTTGGGTTAACTTATGTGGAACCCAAACATCAAAGCCATTGAACGTAACCAAGCTGGTGCAAATGACTTTCAACGCTTGATTTGGTTATTTTGAGTATGTCGGCTATCTCCCGCATGGTATAATGTTGACTGTTCTCAATTAATGTCTCGATTTGATCGCTGTCAACTTCAACTGGTCTACCTGACCGTGGAGCATTGTCTAGTGAGAAATCTCCAGCACGAAACTTCGCAAACCTCTTTTGATACGTTTGATCAGTCACAGCACCTTTTCCACACAATGCACAAATCTTTTTTTGCATTTCAGTTGCATTTTTACCTTTCTTGAAATAAAAAGCTGAAAATGTTGCTTTTTTTTCTTCCATCTTCAATATTAAAATGACTACACAAAAATTCACCAATTTTGATGTCTTTTTTAAAAATGCACGCTGATATGACAGCTGTCACGTACAATCTAACAAAATTGTTTCCAATAAAGTTAAAGACAACTAAGTGCTACTAGAGCCATCTTACGGAAAAAACCGAACAAACCTTTTGGTCAACCCAATACGTGACGTGGTTTCTATTTTCCTAGTTAGTCCCTGACTCATACAGGTTGGGGGAGCACTTTCTCCCCACTGCTCTGGTTTCCATGGAGAGATATTTTCTTCTAATTACTCTTGGCATCTTGCCTTACTCCTTACCTCCACCCATGGAAGTACATATACTAAATTATCTGGTTAGTGGATGACAGCAATTGGTTCCCATTCTCATTTGGGTGGATATCTCCTGGTGGAATTGGACAGTGAATTTGAGCATACTCTTTAGTTATAGGTGTGCTCTGTCCTCCAAGAGAGCCTGTTCTGTAATCAGGTTGATGTTTGAATCTTCATCTGTCTCATTCCTGAGTCTGAGTTGGTTCCCAAGTCCAGGACAGGTATGCTATATCTGTTTCTTTGTTGTTTTTAGTTTTTCTTTTTGGGGGTTTGTTTGTTTGTTTGGCTTCCTCAAACTCCAGCAGTAAGCAGGAGATTAGATTTGTGCTACAACTACATTCTAGCCAAAAGAAACTTACCCCACACCCACTCCGAGTCTGGCTTATTAGGGAAGGCCCTTTCCCCACCTCCTCTCCCCAGACATGTTCTACTAAATTTCAGTTCCTCTGGGAACTATGAAGACCAGGACATGGATCCAGAAGTTTAACGTCAGGAGCAGGTAGTAATGAGGTGTGCCAGTTGTGTGTGTGTCACACGTGGAGTTGCACAGGGCCCCATCCTCCAAAGTGCCCATTGCCTGGTTTAAGACTCTGTTGTCCCAGTCTTGAAATTCTTAATTTTCTAACAAGGTGACTTGCATATTTCACTGGACCCCTCAGATTATATAGCCTTTCCTGGTACTACCCGCCCTCCCTCTTGGGGTACACCTTTTGGAGGGGTTGGGTAAGTCCTGGACATCCAAGCTCCTTGGGATTTGGAGGCTGGCAGCACTGCCAGAAGCATCCCGGAGTTTTCCAGATGGACAGCAGAGGGCAGCAAACTGCCACTTATGGTTTCTCACCCAGGAGGGGTAGGGTTTGAAGCCGACTTTCCCGAATGTTTACGGGCTACAGAGCTGCATGTTTGTCTGCTTGTTTTTATCATTGAAAAACAGAAACTATGCTCTTGAGCTCCACCTTAGGTGCGGTGGCGCCTGGTATTTGCTAGTCTGGTGAAACCCGTCCGAGTTGCGTTAGAGCAGTTCCTTTTACCTTGAAGGTACAAGCCTGGCGGCCGGATGAGCAGTGCCCCGTGCCAGCTGCTCCTGCTAATGGCCAGACCTGCTATGAAGAGCCTTCCATGGGGTCCGGCATGGGGTCGTCCAGGGATTGCCTCTAATCCTTAGAACACGCCAGCTAGGTCTGCATTTTCATCTGCATCTACTGGTGGGAAACTGGACTCATAAATGTAACTTGATGTAATTTGTCCGTGGTTACACAGCTATGAAGTGAGAAAATGTGGATTTGAACTCTGATCTACCTGGGTTCAAAAAGGCATGCTCTTTACACAGGTTTATTCTGCCTCTACAAAATTTAAAAAAAGAGAATGCCATTTTTTTCTTGCCTTTGCTTTGTCAGGTGGAAACACGTTCCCTCCGGCTCTACCCCAGCCCTCTCCCAGTCACAGAGAAGGCGTGCAAACAGGAAAACTCACAACCACCCAAGGTCTGTGACCTGGATTGCATCTCTCATCAAGCAAAGAAAGAACTTTTAAAATTTCTCTTTTTTCTTTTTTTTTTTTTTCTTTTTAAAGCAATAACAGTAGCTTACTCTGCTCTCTTCTGGAGCCCTGTCCTTCTAAGGAGAAACTCAGCATTGATTCAGCCCAGTGAAAACTGACTTTAGTGAACATTCATTCACACTCCCAGTCAGCTTCTAACTGTTCTATGTAAATGGATTACATTTAAAAGCTACTTAGAGGACTTTGTGCAACCGCATAAGGCAGGCCCCAAAGCACACAGGTGTCAAAATAAGACAGAGTTGAAATTTTTCATAGTCAGCGGCAATGCTGTGGTCCAGCAAACACAAATGCACACCAGGAGCAGGCAACAGTCCTAAACATCAGATGTGAGAGGCAGTGAGTGCCTCATCAATGGGCATTCACAATGAAACAACAGAACAAAAGAGAAAACCATCCCTGTGCTCCTTTGCCCTTCTGAGGAGTGAGATTCATTAGCCAGTGTGCAACTTAGCTTTGCCTTAGTAGCTGGAGGATGCAGGACTGAATGATCAAGGGTGGTAACAGTATAGGAGAAGAGTACCCTGCGGTGGCTAGGCGGAGGGCTCTAGAATCAGGATTCCAGCTCTGATTTATCACTGACTGGCGATGGGTCTTTGGGAAATTTGCTCCACTTCTCTGAGCCTTTGTTTCTTTATCTGTCCAATAGTGGTGACCACATTTACCACTACAGTGTTGTGAAAAACGAATTAAGATGATGGTTGCCAAGTGTTGACCAGACTCACAAATGGGAGCTCTTATGTTCTTCCCCTCCTCCAAGCTCAGGCTGGTATTCGAAAGCAAATATTCTGTTCCAGCCAGAGAGGCTGCTGCATTTTGTGTTTGACTGCCTTCTCCTGTGTCATGCTTTCTCTACGCCCTCTCAGATGCTTTCAGAAGAAAGGTATATATTTTAAATGTATAAACAACAACAAAATGAGGAAAAATGGCCCCCTTTTGGTCCCCATTGCCTTCTCTTTGGCCCTTTGGATGGGGAGAGAGCAGATCTGGCACTGAGTCACTGGCAGGAAGAGAAGGCCCTGCTCTTTATTTACCCCAGGGTGAAGCTGTCCGGGGACTCTCTTGAGGTTCCCAGAGGTAACACCTGAGAGGCGAGACCTGTTGTACCCCTCAACAGTCACCTCTGTGAATGTGGGAAGGGGCTTCTGCTAGGTCCCAGCGTGGGAGCCCCCAAGGGTGGGACCCTACACAGCGAATCTGCCAAGGACAATGCTGGACCCTCCCTTGCTGAGCTGGGCCACGGCCAGGAGGCCTTTTAGCAAAGGATTACAGGTCCAGCTCGGATTGATTGACTCTCTTCCGGACGGAACACGAGTCTGGCTGCGAAAAGGTCTGAGCTGGTGAGATCCGGGCACTGCAGGGGCTTCTGGAAGAGAAGGAAACCCCTCCTCCTCCAATGCCCCTTGGTTTGAACAAAATACCTCTCTCCAGCACAACTTTTGCCCCTCTTTTTCCTCTGCACCTAACAAAGGAAAGAAAATGCAGGAGGTCCTACTCCCGGGTGTCCCAAACCCTGAATCCAAACTCCTGCACAAGAATCAGCCTCATGCTAGGGTTCAGGGGAGGTGGGCATACTTTTGAGGAAACCCAGGATTTTGACAGCTGTGACAGGCAGCAGATTGAGGTCACCGACAGCACCAGGTCTCTGTGACCAGGATGCCCAATACTGTCTGAAACTTCTTGGGATACGAAGTAGATGCACATATTTTAAAACTTGGAGCAAGATTTCAAAGGTGCTTTGTATGTTGTTCTACAATTAAACTAGAAAGCTCACCTCTATTTTGTAGCTGTGCCTATAGCTGTTTGTGAAGGGGGTCTGGAAAGCCAGATTTATCAAAGTAGTTATCTCGTTAAAACTTTAGAAGCTGCCTCCAATCCTTTTTGACTGGATATGAAAATCAATAGATAAATGCAAAGGTAATTAAAATATTATCACAAAACTGTAGATCAGGGTCAACTAGATCCAAGACAAGAACTTTTGAAAGGGGATTTATGCAGAGGAAGGCGAGTTGTAAGATCACAGGGAGCTAAGGCATGGATTTCTAGATTCAGAGGTGAGATATGTAAAGTACTGGGTTGGGTCCTGAATGCATCTACTCTCAAGCTATAATCTGTGAGTCCCTGTCTGTCGGTGGGTGGCCTGGGGCAGATTGGGGTGTCTGATGAGGTCAAATCCAGGATGGGAAGGGGAACTCTAAGGGGGACTGAATTTCCCCTGCGGGAGAGACTGCTATTTTCACCGATAGAGAAGGAGAACTTGAGAACTTGACCCTTGACTCTTCTCTTCCTGCTCTTTCTCCTTCCGCCTCTTTCCCCTCCCGCACCCTCTTCGAAGCTCCGAAGGGGTTTGAGTGGTGTTCGTACCCCCCCTTTGCCCCCTCAGCTCTGCCTACAGGCTCAGGAGCTGCCTCAAGTGGGAACTCAGAGTTCTTTCTTCTCTCTTGCCTTGGTCATTGTAGCCCTCTCCCACCTCTAATTTAATCGTTTCTTCTTTTAACGCAAATTTTCTGAATTCCTATACAACGAGTACTCTTTTAAACTTGAACCTGTCCGCACAACAGCCAAACCTGGGAATTCTTGGTGATCAGATGAAGTCCTTTAATGTGGAGTCTTGACCTCCTTACCGTTCTTGCTACCTTATTACTGACCCCCCTTTAGGCCTCACAGCTTACGTCTTAATACCACCCTGGGAGCCTGAAGATTTTCTTAAACCCCAGAAGAGAATTGCCATTTATTGAGCACTTACTCTAGGGACCAGAACTCTGCAGCCTCCCTGGAGGTATTGTCCCCACTGCATAGGATGTCTCATAGTGAAGGACTCAGTGTCACGTTCTCATTGTGTAGGACTTCAAGAAGTCTTTAAAAGAAAAAGCAATCATTACAGTAGAGGTGGGAGGGGGTGCAGTACCCCAGCTGTTGGTTCTGGGCTGCTTTGGAGGCTGTGGTGATGAGGAGGAGGCTCCGCTGAGTTGGCTGGGAGGGTGGGGCATGTCATCACTCCACTGTCAGCCTTTCCTTGACGGACTTCATCCAGGAAGCCCTCCACCTGAAGCCCGGGCTGCAGCACCTCCATACTCCGCCCCCTGTGATCCCATCCAACCTGGAAGGATGATCCAGGGAGTAATTTACAAGCCAACTCTCCTGACATGGGCTCCGGCAAGTCCCAGCTGGTGTCTGCTGGCTTGGGGTCGGGGAGTAGCCCTGGCTGGTGCAGCCGCTGAACACCTGCAGGTCCCGGGATTGTCCCCGGCCCTCCCTCTCCTGCAATCTCACGCTGGATCTCGCGTTCCAGCTCAGATGCAGCGGAGAGAGATCAGACATAAAATTCTAGGGGCTGAAAATTCCTCCCACAAGGACATTCCCGGCCCCCACCCTTTCCAATGAAGCAGAAATTTTAACTCTTCGGGGCAAATTTTCAAAGCTGAGTAACTACCTATTACACCCTTAAATCCTGTTATTTGTTAACAGCATTTGAATGAGTAACTTGCTCCCATTGCTTTGAAAATGTATCTTTTAATAGGTGAGCAGGGGAGATTAGAGATGAAAAGTACCTGTGCGGTGCCTTCCGTGATGCCAGAGGCTGTTCGGAACTGGCATTCCAAGGCTTGTGAAAATGACTTTCTTTAGAAGAGTGTAGAAGGTGGGTGTCCTAAAGGGGAGAGGGGACAAAGAGGGTATCCATGTGGTAGGAAAGATTTGGTCAGAATGCTGACCATTCTATGCTTCGTTCGAGGACTTACCCTGTGATCGCGTCTCAAATGCAGACAAGTGTTAAATGCTGCCTCTGGATTTTCTGGGCTATTAGAGAGACAGGCCTAGGCTTTCCGGGTAGAACAGGGGTGTCAATTGAAAGAAAAGCTTCTGAACCACCGCCCCCGGGGTCTCTCCCCCTTGATCGCTCATGCAGAATGCCGCCTTCCTGCAGTGATGCCCAACCCCCGCGCGCTCTCCTAGTGCTGAGCTTGGCTGTGGAAACCCTAGAACCAACAGGTGTCTTTGGTGATGCCCGAGGCCCTCCAAGATGGACACTTCCAAGCAACCTGCAGTCCTGCATCCTAGATGAGGACTGCAAAGCCATTCATGGAGGAGAGGTGCTCTCTGCAGCCAAAGAACGAGGCCAGAGAGCTCATTGTATACCTGAGACCCCACCAGTCTCTGAGCTCAGCTCGGAGCAAGAGGCAACATAGTGTAGATCAGTGGATTCTCCAAATTGAATCATGTGGGTTTTTAAAAAGAATCCTGATGCTCAGGCACCCCCGTCCCCAACACACACACACACACACACACACACACACACACACACACACACACACACACAATACCCATTGCATCAGAGTCTCTGTTGGTAGGACCCAAACACCAGTCATTTTTCAAGCTTTTCAGGCGGTTCTAATAAGCAGCCAAGTTTGAGAACTAGTGATGTCAAATGGCTGAGATGGTTCTGAGACTCTGGGGCCCAGCGGGGAGAGAGAAGAGGCTGAGCTGTTTGGAAAAGGAGGTCAGTGTTCAAGCAGAGAGGACTTGGAATCCTCCTCCCTTCCCTATGAAAGTTGTGATGCCCTTTGACGGTAGAAATAGTTCCACTTCTTCGTTTGAAAGCTTAACTAGCTTAATTTCTTTTCTAGTAAACTTGACTTTGGAAGTCAAATGTTTTTATAAAAATTTTTGGAAATAATTTCAAACTTAACAGAAATTTCAAGAATGATACATATAACCCTTGTATACTTTTTATCCAGAAGCACTTTTTTTTTTTTTTTTTGTGGTATGCGGGCCTCCCTCTGTTGTGGCCTCTCCCGTTGCGGAGCACAGGCTCCGGACGCGCAGGCCCAGCGGCCATGGCTCACGGGCCCAGCCGCTCCACAGCATGTGGGATCCTCCCGGACCGGGGCGCGAACCCGTGTCCCCTGCATCGGCAGGCGGACTCTCAACCACTGCGCCACCAGGGAAGCCCCAGAAGCACTAATTGTTAATATTTACCATATCTGTTCACACACACACACATATATATACACACACATATACATCTCTATATATACCCATGCACACATATACATATACAATCTCTGTATATGTGCATACACACACATATATGATGTGCATTGCACATATTTTTTTCTAAACCATTTGAGGGTTAGTTGCATATATCATGCCCCTTCTCTATGCATTGCACCCCTTTATCTTTAATACTTCAGTATTATTTCCCAAGACCATGGCTATTATTATCTCATATAAACACAATATAGTTATAAAATTCAGGAAATTTGACATCACTACAATACTATTGTCTAATCTACAGTCCATATTCCAATATTGCCAGTTGTTTCAGTAATGTGTTTTACAGATTTTTTTTTCCAATTCAGGGTTCAATCTAGATTCATACGTTGCATTTGTTTACAGCTTAAGCTTGCTGGTACAGGAGGTTTACATTACAAGTTTCTTACTATATAATATAACAACATAGGAAGCTGTCATCTGATCTTATTTTTCATTCCCCAAATTCAAAGGTTTTCATTAAAAATTTCCTCAATGGTTAAAAATGAAAAAATTTCTCATGATTTTTCAAACCTTTAGTTCTTGAAGAACTCACAACATATTACCACATTTAATCTTTTCTCTCATAGCATGGATACAGCATTGTTGTTTAAAGGAAGTTTCTCACAATAACTTTGTGAAACATTACCCCTGGTAACGTCTTCTCAAGAGGTGGCCAAGAAATACTTGTTCAGTAAATGAATGAATGAATGAATGATCTCTTGCTTGGATTACTGCAATAGACTCCTCACTGGTTTCTTGCTTACATCCTTCCCCCTGTTTGTTTGTTTTTCAACCCAGCAACCAGAATGATCCTTTTAAAAACATTAATCAGAGTGTACCCCTGTTCACACTCTGAACACCCTCTATGCCTTCCCAGATCATTCAGAATAAGAGCCAGCATCTTCAAAATTACCTACAGGGCCCTGTGTGACAGGACCCCCATACCCATCTGCCCTCCCACTCTGATGTCATCTCTTACTATCCCTCTACTCCTTGGTCCTTCTGCTCCAGCCATGCTGGCTTCCTTGTGGTTTCTTGAAAGTACAAGGCACACTCCTGCCTCAGGACCTTTGCACTTACTTATAATTCTGTTCTCCCATCTATCTACCTAGCTTGTCCTTCACTTTGTTCACATTTTTAATGAGGTTAACCCCTCACCCCAATCCCTGCTCTGTTCTCTAGGAGGTCCTGCATTTATCATTTTTCATTATTATTTATCATGCATTTATCCCCCTCCTCCACATCTGAATGGGCTTTGGGGGCTGCACAGCATTCTTAGCCCACATATAGTTTATGGAAGATTGGGGACCCAAATTTCTAACTTCTCTCTTTAATTCCTGACTGCAGACCAGCAAATAGTTCTGGAACTCATCTCTTTATTGAAGTGTCTTGTCAAATGCAGTCAATGGCAAGTTTTACTGGAGCATAACCATACTTCATTCGTTTACATATTGTCTATGGCTGTTTTCATGCTACAGTGATAGACTTGAGTAGTTGCAAAAGAAACCGTGTGGTCTGTAAAGCTGAAGATTATTATCTAGCTCTTTACAGAAAAGTTTGTTGACCCCTGCCTTAGACTTACAAATTCGTCAGCTCACAATCTGCTTTCCAAATTATCTCCCGCCCAGCTTTATTCAACTTTTTGCCACTGCATATCACAGATTGCCGTCCCTCCAGCTTGACTGCTGCGCTAATGCCACACATCTTAAATTTCTTTGTTATGGTGATATTCTACTCCTGGAGCTGGTCAGGATAATTGACAACAGCTGATTGAAATCTCAGTGGTTTAACCTGACAAAAGTTTGTTGCTTGTTCACTGTAAAGTCTGAAGTTGGGTGGGCAACCACCCTCCATCTTGTAGCTGTACCATTTAGAAGGCGTGGCCTCCAAAGTCACTCAGCAGTTTGGGAGGTGGAGGAAGAATTCTGTTCTCAACTGCCTTTCCTTCCATTGGCCAGACTAGTTACAAAACCCCAATCTCAACGAAAGGGGGCTTGGGATGTTTAGAGGACCATTTGAATGTTTGATGAGTTTTAATCAGTCTTTGTAAGTTTGATCCTTTACCTCAAGCAAGATTAGAGCTAAATCATCCCCATAAGAGCCTCTTAGGGCTTCCCTGGTGGCGCAGTGGTTGAGAGTCCGCCTGCCGATGCAGGGGACACGGGTTCGTGCCCCGATCCGGGAGGATCCCACATGCCGCAGAGCGGCTAGGCCCGTGAGCCATGGCTGCTGAGCCTGCGCGTCCGGAGCCTGTGCTCTGCAACGGGAGAGGCCACAACAGTGAGAGGCCCGCGTACCGCAAAAAA
>NC_041229.1:67315367-67341491 GCF_002837175.3 Physeter macrocephalus
ACCGCAAAAAAAAAAAAAAAAAAAAAAAAAAAAAAGAGCCTCTTGGAGAGTCCCATAGAGTGGGAATCCACAGGCTATTCCAGAGAGCCTGGAAGTCTTTCTTCATATCTAGCTAAAGCAAGGAGATTCTTATATCTTGAGATTGCCTGATGCACAGGAGGAAATGATTCGATAAAAGGAAAGGGATGTGTGTGACGTAAGGGGGGAGGTGGAGAAAAGACTTGTGAGACAGGACTTCCCTGGTGGCACAGTGGTTAAGAATCCGCCTGCCAATGAGGGGACACGGGTTCAAGCCCTGGTCCGGGAAGATCCCACATCCCGTGGAGCAACTAAGCCTGTGCACCACAAATACCGAGCCTACGCTCTAGAGCTCGCAAGCCACAACTACTGAGCCTGTGCTCTAGAGTCCACAAGCCACAACTACTGAAGCCCGCATGCCTAGAGCCCATGCTCTGCAACAAGAGAAGCCACCGCAATGAGAATCCCGTGCACTGCAACGAAGAGTAGCCCCCGCTCACCGCAACTAGAGAAAGCCCGCGCGCAGCAACAGAGACCCAATGCAGCCAAAAATAAATAAATAAATTTAAAACAAAACAAAAGAAGACTTGTGAGAAAGAAAGGGATACTTGAAGTCAAAAAGACGCGGGCAGCCAAAATGACTGACAGTCTTTAGAAGCCTGTGAACTGCAGTGCTTTTCAAACAGTGCAGTGTGAACAGGCACCATTTAAATCCAAGCTATCATTCTGACTACAAAGCTATTTACTTATTTCAATGTTACTATTTAATATAGTGAATCAAGCATTTTATGACTTGAAGTCACTCTTCAGAAGTCAACTTTGATTTCCTCAAGTCATCGAAGGAGGGTTCAGAGTTCATTTCTGCTTAATAGATCAAGGTAGCCAATTGCATTTTCTGTCAAAAGGAAATGTTTAGCGAGTGTTGCGGGGGAGGGCTGGGTTTTGGCCTGAGAGATAGGAATGTAGGCAGTGTGCCCAGCTCTTTTTCTGACCCTGTTCATGACCCTAAGAGGTCATATAACCTTCTAAAAATCTCAGTTTCTCCTCTGAAACAACCACCGCTTGCCTCCTTGGGCAAGTTGGATGATTAATAATGACACAGTGTTAGCAAAGTTACTTTGAGGTCTTTTGATGAAAGACAACCTATAAACTCTGCTGAAGATTTACTGTCTTATTAAAGAAATGGCAGCATATAATACTGCACCAATAAATGCTGACAAAGGTAAATGTTCTCCATTCATCCTGACAAGGACAGGCTATTCATCTATTGAAAGTATGAGAGAGGGTGTGGCCCAAAGTTACAAAATTTTATATTAATATTGCCCAGAAGGATATTTTGGATCTGTATCTTTATTATCACCTGAAGTATTAACTAACAGAATCAGCCATCTAGACTTATAATTATATAACAACTAATAATGAACGAAACAGCTATGCAGCATAGCTTTGTTCCTTGACTGGAGTATGAAAAGAATAACAAGGATTGCTACCCCAAAAGTTAAAATTCTGGTAAAACATGATAAAGCTATGAGAGAAATATGGAGCATTGTGTGGGGATTGCCTTTGCTGAGAATCCTGAAAAATTAGAAAAGAAGGCCTATGTTGATCACATAGGGCGGCTACAGAGAGATTTCAGAGCTGTTATCTGTTATTACTTCCTAGTATTCAGGTTTCTCATCAACTCAGCCAATCTACAGAGGCCTGAACACACCCGCGACCACGTTACCTGGGCATTGTAGGTGATTTCTCTGGTTATGTGGAAAGAGTTAAGGAATATGAGTCCAAGAGACTATTAGCTCTGCCACTAACTGTGCAAACTTGAGCAAACTACTTTCTAGGCCTCAGATGCCTTATCTGTAAAATGAAGTCATTGAACTAATAATAAAATTACTGTTCACTGAACACATACTAAGTACCAGGCCTCCTGAGTAGGAGAAATGTCTATTTATCCATCCTTTCCATTTCCTTTTCACTGCTGCCCCCTTAATCCAGGCTCACAAGTTTCTCTCCTTTTCTCCATTCTTTCCCAGTCAGTCTTGTACATGACTTCCATTTACGTATTCCTAAATCACTGCCTTGACTACATCTTTCCCAGCTAAGAGGCTTTATTACCTACTCAACATAGTCCAAATCCATTGGCAGTCAAGATCCTCCATACTTGGCCTCAAACTTCTCCCATCTTATCTCCCAGCCATACTGGGAGATAAGCCATAACCATGCCCTGTCTACTCACAGAGACCATAGCAGGCATGCGCTTTCTCACCTTCATGCCTCTTCTTAAGCTCTCCCCTTTGTCAGGAATGTGCTCCTCCCCTTCTTCACTGAGACAGTATCATCAAGGCCCAAGTCAAGTCTCTCCTTCTCCCAGCTCACTATGGCCCCTCTGAAATCAAAGCCCCCTGGCTTATTCACCAGCAACTACACAAGTCCTTGCTTTCTTGTAGTATCTCTCGCAATGTTGTTTTCATCATTTTATTTTTTTACTTTTGTATTGTATTGAGCCTTTTGCTGGTTATGTCTTCTCTCTGGCTCTGCCATGAACCCTCATCATGGCACAGTGGAAGAGTACAGACATTGGAGTCAGACAGACATGGGTATAATGCCAGTCCTCTTATTGACTAGATATGTGACTTTGAGCAAGCCACTTAATCTGGAGCCTCAGATTCCTCATGTGTAAGATGGGGATAATAACGATATCACAAGATTGTTGTGAGAATCAAATAAGACAATGTCCATGAAATTGCCTAAGAGTTCATGGTTCATAGTTTTTCCCCTTCTTTTTGTCCCACATGGAGACTTAAAATAGCACGTTTTGAAAATCTTTTGATTTGGTTTTGAAACATGTCTATGTGAATTATGAACCATTAAAGAACAGTCACAGGATAAATATAGACACCGATTTCTGCAATACACTTTTGCAAAAGGAAAAGAAAAGGAAGGAAATGCTCAGCGTCTAAAAATGGAGTGGAAGCTGAAAAAAGGAGTTTCAAGTAGCATCTGATGCTTTGGCTGTCCTTGGGGGCAGAGTTGTCAAGTTTGAGTTTTACTGCCCATTCAGGGACAGGGGCAAGGCCTTAAACAGAGACCCCTGCATAGAGTAAATAACTTTTAAAGGCACATTCTGGAAAATTCTGCCCACCAGCAAAAGGCTCTGGGTAAGAAAAAAAATTTCCCTTCAGAGAAATTGTAACCTGAAGCCAACTATAACTAAAGGGTGTTACCCACAGGGGTTATTCAAATTTCACAGGTTCAAACTTATACTATCTGAGTGGTGGAGAAGTCCCTAACAATTCGACATGAAAAACGTCCTGAGCTGGTAACAAGGCTGGCAGAAGCAAATGCAAAAACCCCTTTGTAGACACACAATCCAGACTACACAGAAATCCCACCGTTAAACACCCTCAAAATCAGCCCACAATCGAAGATTATGAAGCATACAAGGAAACAGTCTCATAGGAAACAGTAGAAATAAGCAAACAACGAAGCAACAACAAAAGCAGCAGACTTAAACCACAGGTTAGCAATATTTAGACTGCAATGGTTAGACCCAAGGAGCATCCCATCAGCCTGGGAAGCAATTCATTAACAGCGTAAGGCAATGCAGACAAATCCCAATTGAAAAATGGCTTGTATTCCACAAAGTAATTTGAATATGATATTCAACTATCAGAATGTTATTTCCTTACAAAACATTGTTTTACCCATTAGATCACAAAAGTTTTTGGAGCCCACAAGTCAGAAACTCTTGAGGACACAGGGGCACAATTTCTACCACAAATTTGTGCTCAATAAACATTAGTTAAATGAATTTATAAGTGAACGAATAAGGCAGCTAGATCTGGCCCAAGTTCCAGGACTGCAGAGCCTGGGGCCTGAGGTTGTTGCTTTGTTGTTTGTTTATTACTGCTGTATCCTGTGAGATTGTTTCCTTGTGTGTTTCAGAATCTCTTCGAGAAGGAGAAACAAATTTTATTTTCTTTCCAAGGCACAAGCCCAGCTATCTGCAACCTTGTAAGTACAGAGGTACAGCTTATGTGAGACACTCTTTACTTGCCCCTTCTGGCTTCTGGAGCTTTCCTCACTGGTCCTAAACCCACGGCTGCATGGATTCATCAAGGCCATCCTACTCCCATATGCCCTCTTGCCCTTAATGTCCACCTTTTCAGTGCCGGGGATCTTAGCTCCCTGGCCTTGGGAAAGCACCCAGACTGGGCTCAGGGGAAGATATGAACAGCCATGAATCCCTTCCCCCCTGCCCCACCCCCCCAAGAGATGGCTCCAGCTCTATGGGATGCTTATTTCTCCAAGTCTCTAACTGGGATGGCAAAGTGAAATGAATGCATCCCAGCCATGTGGTCAGACTGGGACTGAAAACCTGTGCCCAGGCCCACCTTCCTGAGAGCCCACCTTTGGGGGCATCTTCATTTATTCAATCATTCCACAAATATTTACGGAAAGCCTACTTCTGATCAAGGGCCTGGAGATGCAATGATGAACAAGACTGAAAATAGCTAGGCTCTCATGGAGTTTTCAGATTAGGAGAGAAGACAGATAATAATAAAAACATATACACGGACAAGATAAAAGCAGAGAGTGATAAATGCTATTTAAAAAACAAAAGGGGAAGAAGTGAAAGAAAGCAACCCTGCCTCCCTCCCACATTTTACCTCTGCCCTATCACCTCTGTTGAACCCAAAGTATTTTTTTTAAGCTTCAGTTTCTTTTGAGCTGCCTGTCTTCGTGGCTGGGTCTGTCTCATGGGCCCAGGTGGAGGGGAGTGAGTATAGGGTGGTGTCAAATGTTGTAGAAGTGTCTTGGTCACAGGATGATAACTGCTATCACTTTATCTGATTCCTCTATGGTTCACTCACACACACGAGCAAAGTTCTTTCTCTTGTGTGAGTTTTGAGGTTCTACTCATCAAGGGAAGTTTTCCCACATGTAACTTTTCCAAACAAAGGCGGTGCAGGAGTGGTGATCCAGGCAATGATTAAGCGCTCACAGGTAGAATGTGAGCGTGCATTCATTTCTGCCCCAGCAGCCTGGGCTTCTTCCTGGAGACTGTTGACAAAGGAACTTGAGAAGGCAGAAAACCCTTTAAATAACAAGAGGACGCTCTGAAGTGAGGGAACAATGTTCTGCTGGTGACGGACAGCGGATCACTCTCCTCGGAGTCCCTGATCAGAGACAGCTCAATCTGCACACAGAGCCCAGACACTCAGCTGCTGAAAGAGCCCTGAGGGGAGCCTCCTGCCTACTCCCCTCCTTTGGAAGATTGTTCTCCTAGGGAAGCTACAGTGCGTTTGAGGAGCTTTCCTGAAACTCCTTATCCTCTTGGAGGCTGAGCCCTGGGGGTGCGGAGGCTTCAATTGAAACAAGAGCTCTCTTTGCAGCCTGAGCTGCTTCCCTGATCTCAGCAGCCCACAGATCTTAACGCCCTGGAAGAAAAAGTCTTTTATACTTGAAAACTCATAATGAGGAGAGGTTGCACTTTCCCCAAGTGCAGAAGAGAAAAAAGAAATCCTTTCTTTTTTTAAAGGTTTTTCTTTTAGATTTTTTTGTATGTGTTAATTCCAGGTCTTGTCCTGTATCTTTCTGGAGAATAAAAGAACCAAAAATTCAGTGGTCCTGTACCAGGACCACTTCTCCCTGTCTGCCTCCATCTCTCCCTCTGCATGTCTCTCTATGTCTCTGTCCCTGTCTGTATTTCTCTCTGTCTGTCTGTCTCTGTGTCTGTCTGTCTGTCTGTCTCTCTCTCTCTCTCTCTCTCACACACACACACACACACACACACACACACACACACACACCCTCTGTTGAACCCACAGTTTTTCTGCCAGTTCTATTTTATGTGTTGTCCCCTCCTCTCCACCCCACATCCCTGCCCAGCTCCACTCTCACCATCTCCCGCCAGGACTAGCATAGTAAGACTCCTAATATGCGTCCAGCTCTGTGGTCTCACGTCATTTTTTTTAACTTGAAGGGGAAATGTGGACAATATCAAGTTTCAAATGATTTCTACTTTTTCTTAAATGTAGCATCATGAAAGGGATTTGGGATTTATGATAAAGAAATTTTGTTGATTGAGAGTAGCCAAAATTCAAGAACTGTGGGAAATGCATAAGATGTTGGGTATGATTTGATAAAAATCCTTTGTATTCATGATTGTTCACCTACAATGATAAACGAATGCTGTCAGAAACCATTCCAACTCAAACTTATGTGGGCATATACAGAAAACTCCATATTGATTATATAGATATATACTGGAATGATGGAAAATAGAAATCATTTATATTTAATTTTATACTATATTTTACAAATGGAGAAGAGCAGCTTTAGACCTGGCAAAATCATCAAGCATTGATTGCATTTGTTATACATAGGGCAATTGTGCAAGAATAAATAAATAGTTATATCTTTTAAAAAGTTAAACACTGATTTTCAAAAAAGACACATCATTTGGCAACTTTAGATCTATAAACATTAATTTGATTTCATTTGGCTCTCATCCATGTTGTTGCAGGAATCAGTAGTTCCTTCTTTTATATTGCTGTGTGATACTCTATTGCATGGAAGTACCACAGTTGGTTTATCCATTCATCAGTTGAAGGACATTTGGGTTGTTTCTCTTTTTTTTTTGGTGATTACAAATAAAGCCATTATGAACATTTATGTGCAGTTATTTGTGTGAACATACCTTTTCATTTATCTTGAGTAAATACCAGAGTGGAGTTGCTGTAGGAGAGTTCCAGTTTCTCCACATCCTTGCCATTACTTGGTGTTGTCAGACTTTAAAATATCAAAAAAAAAATTCGGTCATTCAAATAGGTGTGTATTGGTATCTAATTGTGATTTTAATTTGCATTTCCCTAATGATGATTGTTGCTGAGCATTTTTTTCATATGCTTTTTTGCCTGCCATACCTAATTTTCTTTAGTAAAGTATCTTCAAATCTTTTGCTATTTTTAAAATTGGGTCATTTGTTTTCCTTATATTATTAAAAAAAAAATATCTCCTCACTGCCTCAGTTCATTATTATTATTGGTCAGTAGCTCCTTATTACCTACAGGATAGAATCCAAACACTGCTGAGGTGGCAGGCTCTGCTTACCAAGGAGAAACGGGATAGGTGCCACACAATGAGGACATGGAGGACCATGTCTGGAATCTAGGGGTTGCTTGGGGCACCTCTTAGTACTTCCACATTCAATAGTAATACTTAATGGAAAAATGGGCAGAACCACTGAAGATTCAGACCCTTTAGAAATGAAAGTTGAGGTCATCCTAGCAGGTAAAAAACCCACACCAGTTGATATGCTGACTGAGAGCAAAGGAAGGAAACAGAGAATGAGTAACAGAGGAAGGAAGTTATAAATTTCAACCCTTCCTGGTGATCAGCTACAGAAACAAGGACTGTCACCACTCTGCATGTTTTTTTCTTACATGTTTGCACAGTGTATACTTTTTTTTAATGGAAGTATAGTTGACTTACAATGTTGTGTTAATTTCCACTGTACAGCAAAGTGATTCAGTTATCCATATATATATACATTCTTTTTTATATTCTTTTCCATTATGGTTTATCACAGGATATTGAATATAGTTCCCTGTGCTATACAGTAGGACCTTGTTGTTTATCCATTCAATATATAATAGTTTGCATCTGCCAACCCCAAACTTCCAGTACATCCCTCTCCCACCCCGCCTCCCCCTTGGCAACCACAAGTCTGTTCTCTAAGTCTGTGAGTCTGTTTCTGTTTCATAGATAAGTTCATTTGTGTCAAATTTTAGATTCCACATATAAGTGACATCATACACACACATATATTTAGCACACACTTATTTCTTCTCTTTCTCTCTCTTCCTTCCCTTATAATTTATAATTTATATGAGTATTGGTGGCAGTGGTAAACTTTAAAATTAATCTTTGGTTACAAAACATTCAGGTGGGACTGATAATCACATCACCCAGAGACAGATACTGTGACTGTTATCCAGAAATGGATGCCTTTACTTTTGGGATTTTGTGCCTTTCCTCTCTGGGAGAGGTAAAGTTGTCTTCATTTGTACAAAGGATAGTTGCGTTTTGTTAGGCAGAAGCATACAACTCTATTGTTGTATAGAAGTTCAAGTGTGTGTAGAAGGGTATATGTGAATGAGCAGCCAAGGGTGGGCTATGCTGGGTGCTCAGCTCTGACTTCTCTGCTCCAAACCCATCCTTCTAGTCTCAGCATTTTCATCCTGGAGCTGGGACTCTATCATTACTTCACTCCTTTGCCAGTGGCTCCCTGTTAGGTTCTGTCAATAAGGGGCCACTGAAAGGAGCTGGAAGGCAGGAAGGGGAAGAAAGATCTTGCATCTTTCCATGTTGGCTTCCTGCTCCTGTCAGAATCCTCTGAGCAATAGTTTGTCACCTTGCAGTGGCCTTCGGTTCCAGGTTTCAAGTTTTTGTTCACATTCCCACAATCAGCCTCATTGTACCCTCTTACAGAACCAGCACCCGCTAAGAACACCCTCTTCTCACAGGTGTGGGAACAGCTCTGTTGTGTCCACTCTCTCAACTCTGGGGCTCTCAGGGCCAGATGAACAGGACCAGCAGGTAGGTATCACCTTCCTTACAGATCTGGGTCTCAGTTCTACAGGGTTCTTCCTAATGAATAATCCCAGTCTCTTCCTTGTGTTTCCCGAGCTCTAAGTGTAGCATTGTTACCGACCCTCCCAGGTCAGTCCCCAACAAGGATCTCCTGCCCGCAGTCTCTCACACTAATAGAACAAGACCAGGTTCAGTTCAGAAGCGAAGGAAAGCTTTGTTCTTTGATCAAAGAACGGAGAGGGTCAATCTCCTCCTCCAGCGTACCCACTCTCCCAGGTAGGCCGCGGGCGGGGCTGCTTTATACAGTTCAAGTCAGCGGAGTAGGGGGCGGAGCGCTAGGGGCAGACGCAGCTGCGCGGCTCACGCTCCTGATTGCCCAGCCGGGTGCGGCGTCTCTGAGCTACGCCTTGCCGCCGGCGCCATCTTGAACTGTGTCAAGTACGGCACTTCTGCACATCGTCCCAAGCTGAGGTGTCGGCACACACGTTTCGCACTCAAGTGCCAGGTGCAAGGCCTCTGCACACGGTCCCCTACGAGCAAGTGAAACTAGATGAAGCACAGAGGAAAAAAGGTTAGACTTTATTTTATTACCCAGATCCTATTTTTATTTCCCAGGAATTGTTAATGGGCATTGCCGGTGAGAAATCCCTTGTCTGTCTTTTGTCCTGTTCCTCACTCTTGAGGGGCGCCAAGGAGCGCAGGTCCGTCTGTAACTGCTTCCGGGTGATTTGGGGCGTCGTCATAACCGCAGGTGGAGGAGCAGAGCTTCTCCCAGCTGCCTTTACATGTGCTTCATTGTCACAGGCCTCTGCCCGGACTGTTCGCATCCCTGAGCGACCACCATTTGGAGTTTTAGGAACTCTAAACTTTGGAGACCAGGGACACCAGACAGTTTAGGATGCATGGCCCAAATGTTAGCAAGAGAATAATGGTCATGCATTAAAATTTTTCCTACCAATGAAGGTTTCTTGGTCTTTGCCTGTAGGCACAAGTGTGCCCTGATGTCGAGACTCACTGCCGTGGCTGAATATCCCTGGTCACACTTTTGTGGTTTTTCGGAAGAGAAGCTTTGGGTCAGAGAGGGGTTCACACGAGGCGTCAGCGGGGTGTCTGTTGCCCCAGGTTGTCTCTCCGGAGGTTGGGGGTCATGGCCCCCCTCACTTAAGTGTGATGCCCCCATGGAGTGATCCCTGCAGCTTCAGGGCAGGATGGGTGGTTAGGATCACTGAGTGGGGTCTGGTCCTCTTAGGAGTGAGCTGATCTTGTGTGTTGCCAGTTTTCCAGGTGTTTAGGTTCACCCAGTCTCGCGGGGCGGGGGGGGGAAGGGGTGGAGGGCCAGGTCGGTGGGTGCCGGCAGCACCTGGTTAACATATTCCATGAGGCCTTTCGTGGTTTCTCCTTCCTGGAGGGTATACTTGAGTTGTTCCATTTCATGGGGGCTAATGTGTCCCTTCTCTTGGGCTTGGGAATAGGTCTGTCATACATGAGTTCAAATGTATTTTGACTTATCTCTTGAGGCTAACTGCATGCAAAGCAGGGCAATTGGGGGTAACTTAATCCACTTTTCTTGAGTATCCTGGTATGGCTTAGCTAAGCTTGTTTTAAGGTCTGACTGGATCTCTCTACTTTCCTGGACAGTTGGGGTCTCCAGGCTGAGTGCAAGGTCCATTTTATGCTCAGGGCACTTGTTATCCCTTTTGTCACTTGAGACACAAATGCTGGGCCATTATCACATTATAGGGATCTTGGGAGCCCAAACCTGCGGATTATCTCTTTTAGCAATACTTTAGCCACTGTGCCTGCCGTTTAAGTTCTAGTGGGAATGCTTCTACCCACCCTGAAAACATGTCCGCTAGCACCAAGAGATACCTGAAGTTGTCTAATGCTCTCGGTGACAGTGAAATCAATCTGCTAATCTTCAGGATATGTCTCTCTGGTCTGAATAGTCTGAATGGGGCTTATCTAGGGGCCTCTGGTCGTCAGTGGGGTCCAACTTTGGGGTTGTTCATTGTGCAGATGGGGCAGGTCTCAACAATCCAACTGATTATACCTTTCATGCCAGGAGTTACGATGACCTCAACTAACCAATTACACAGAGCTTCCCTCCTGTAGTGAGTTCCTTGATGAACCTCCCTGATGGCTTGACAAGCTGCAGTTTGGGGAAAGAAGTATTGCCCATGTTTATTAATTAGCCACCCATGGCCTCCTAGATCTCTACTGAAGCACCATTTTGGGGTTTTGTCTAATTCTCCCTTTGTGTAGACTGGGGAATAATTGGATGGATTTGGCCTCTTATGTATGAGTGGTAGTTGCCAAGTTACTAGTTCTAGGGCTGCCCCTTTGGCAATTGTGTCCACCTTGTTGTTTCCCTTTTTTTACCTCTGCATCCCTCTTTTGGTGACCCCAACAATGAATCATTGACACTTTTTTCGGCAGCTGCACTACTTCTAGGAGTCTCAATAGGTTTAAGCCATGTTTCAACTGCTTATTCTCCACTGTAAGCATATATCTTTCCTTCCAAATAGTCCCATGTGCATGTAGGATGGTGTAAACGTTTAAGATCTTCCTGGTCCTGAGCTCTAATGCTCAGGTGAGGGCTATCAGCTCATCAGGCTGAAGTCCCTGGACATAGGCTTCCTGCCTCTATGACTTGGGTGGAGGAGGTAACTGCATATCCTTCTGGCCTTTTTCCCTCTCTCATAAAACTGCTCCTGTCTGTGAACCATTCCTTTTCGGCATTTGGAAAAGGCTCACTTCCTAGGTCTGGGTGATTGGAATAGGTTGTGTCTACGGTTTCTATATGGTCATGCTCCAGGAGCCCCATTTCTGTGGGTAGCAGGGTGGCAGGAGTCAGTGTGACAGGTTTGTTTGTTTGTTTACTTATTTATATTGCGGTATAGTTGATGTACAATATTATATAAGTTTCAGGTGTACAACATAGTGATTCACAATTTTTAAGGGTTGTATTCCATTTATAGTTATTATAAAATATTTGCTATATTCCCCATGTTGTACAATGTATCCTTGTAGCTTATACATAATAGTTTGTACCTCGTAATCCCCACCCCTATCTTGCCCCTCTTCCCTTCCCTCTCCCCACTGGTAACCACTAGTGTTTTCTCTATATCTGTGAGTCTGTTTCTTTTTTGTTATATTCACTAGTTTGTTGTAAACCACTAGTTTTTTCTCTATATCTGTGAGTCTGTTTCTTTTTTGTTATATTCACTAGTTTGTTGTAATTTTTAGATTCCACATATAAATGATATCTTGCAGGATTTGTCTCTCTGTCTGACTTAGTTCACTTAACATAATGCCCCCCAAGTCTATCCATGTTGTTGCATATTGCAAAATTTCATTCTTTTTATGGCTGAGTAGTATTCCATTGTGTGTATATATATATATATATGTGTGTGTGTGTGTGTATATATATATTTATATATATATAAAACATCTTTATCCATTCATCTATTGATGGACACTTAGGTTGCTTCCATATCTTGGCAATTGTAAATAACACTGCTATGAACATGGAGATGCATGTACCTTTTCAAACTAGTGTTTTCATTTTTTTAGATAAATGCACAGATGTGGAATTGCTGGGTCATATGGTAGATCAACATATGACAGGTTTTTATGGTAACCACTGGGCTGTCTAAAAGCATAGCCTGAACACAGATTGACCTTCCCTATTGCTTACTAAAGCCTGAACCTGGTGTGGAGTCCGTGTAGTGATTGGCTGACCAACTGTTAACTTTTCAGCCCCCTTTAGCAGGGCTGTAGTAGCTGCTACTGCCCATAGGCAAAGAGGCCGTCCCTTAGTGGTTTGATTTAATTGTTTAGAAATGTTCTCTTTTGCGCTTTTAGTCTTCCAATGCCTGGTTAATCAATCTATTATATTTAATTTTTCCTGTTCATACCGTGGCATCGTTTCTGTTTCTGTTTTTGTTTTTCTACTGGACTTGGATACAGTCCTCTTTTGGTGGTTAACTGTCCCTCTCTTGTTCCCTTAACCCTGCTCTGTAAATAGTCCTGGTCCTGCTAAGCCCCCAAATAACAATAGTTCACATTCTTTCAGGTCTATCTGGATTGTACTTTTTAACATTTCAAAACCTTGTGACATATATTACTTTATTTCAGCCTGACATAGACCTAGTGAGGTGGAAAGAGCTGGTTCTACTCTGCTCTAGGGGAAGAAAGTGAGGATCAGGTGGAACAAAATAATTAAATGGCACAGTTGGGGCCGGGACCCAGAATTTCTGCCTCCCAGGCTAGGATTCTCTCTAGAGAGAAAAGACAAAATGACAGCTTGTTAATGGAAACTAAATGGAAGGGGAAGTAAAGCAAATGTATGGATTCAGTGGTGGTGGAGGAAAGACATACTTCCTAGGAAGGTAAGCAGGGCCCCACAGCTCAAATTCTGCTCCAGACCATGACTAGGAGACCACCAGGTTGAATACAGAAGTGTTGATACAGATGTGCCAGGTCATCTTCTGAACTGTTCGCTGTCCAGATGCTAGTGTTGGATCTCCACCACTCTCACTTCTGCTAACAACCATGTAAATAATAAGCCCATTTACATGTGCAGTCAATACCAACTCCTACAGGTGGGAGAGCGCTGCAAAGTATTTTTTACTTAGAGTACTATATGGTTATAATTATTAATATGTGAAAGTACTTTGTAAACTGTCAAGTGCTGCAAAATGTCCATTAGCATCATCATCACATTAGGTTTTTCTCCAACTAGAGAAGTGTACATTCAGTCCCACCTTTTCTCTTTCAATTTAAGTGAATTCTGTATCCAGAACCAAATAAATTTTAGAATGTTTTTAATACTCTTGATATAGAACCTTGTCAGTATCTCTTAAAAGCTCAAATAACCTCTGTCCACCTTTTCTACTTTCTTCCGTATTACTCTTTCCTCTTCCATCACCCTTTTCCCCCCAGAAACTCAAGAGGCCTAGAGACCTCAAATTGACCTGGCCAAAGAAATAGAGTTAGGGTCAGAGAGCCGTAGATGTGGAAGGAAACTTTAAGACTGAAGTTGACAGGTAACAGAGTTCAGACCCAGAGAGTTGAAATGACTTGCCCAGGATTACTGGGTGGGGGAGTTGCAGAGTCAAGAGTGAAAGGACATCTGATTCTTGGCCTAGTGCTCTTTCCACTGTGCCATGCCTTCCAGTGTGGTTTCTCCCCTGCTACAGTGTCAGGCCACTCAGGTTCTAAGATTTTTCTTTGCCATAGCTTTACCAGGATGGTTCCATGAGTGTACTTCCCATTGGCCCCTCTAGGGATGCTCTCATGGATGGAGGTCACCCTGACATCTGTCAGGCCTTGAGATTAGGGGCTGGTGAGAAACCAAGGATATATATGGTGTGGATCAATAATCCCAAAACGTCTCTTTTGAATTCTTTCAAAATTTCATCGTTTAGGCATGGATTCCTGAAAATTTACCTACTTTGAGTTATATCTAGAGTGCAGATTCTTAACCTTAGTGGCATGTAAGAGCCACCTGGAGATCTTTTAAAAAATATTGATTCCTGGGACTTCCCTGGTGGTGCAGTGGTTAAGAATCTGCCTGCCAATGGAGGGGACATGGGTTTGATCCCTGGTCCGGGAAGATCCCACATGCTGCAGAGCAACTAAGCCCGTGCATCACAGCTATTGAGCCTGCGCACCACAACTACTGAAGCCAGTGTGCTCTAGGGCCTGTGTGCCGCAACTACTGAGCCCACGTGCTGCAACTACTGAAGCCTGCATGCCTAGAGCCTGTGCTCCACAACAAGAGAAGCCACCACAGTGAGAAGCCCGCGCACCGCAACGAAGAATAGCCCCCGCTCGCCACAACTAGAGAAAGCCCGTGTACAGCAATGAAGACCCCACACAGCGAAAAATAAAAAAAATTAAAGTAAATTTTAAAAAATATTGATTCCTGGGAATTCCCTGGTGGTCCAGTGATTAGGACTCCTTGCTTTCACTGCCTAGGGCATGGGTTCGATACCTAGTCAGGGAACTAAGATCCCACAAGCTGTGTGGTACAGCCAAAAAAAAAAAAATTATATATATATATATATATATATATATATATTCATTCCTCGGAATAGAGAGCCCAGAAATAAACCCACACACCTATGGACAATTAATCTTCGACAAAGGAGGCAAGAATATACAATGGGGAAAAGACAGTCTTTTCAGCAAGTTAAACCCACACACCTATGGACAATTAATCTTCGACAAAGGAGGCAAGAATATACAATGGGGAAAAGACAGTCTTTTCAGCAAGTGGTGTTGGGAAACTTGGAGAGCTGCATGAAAATCAATGAAGATAGAACACACCCTCACACCATACACAAAAATAAGCTCAAAATGACTTAAAGACTTAAATATAAGTCAAGATGTCATAAAACTCCTAGAAGAGAACATAGGCAAAACATTTTTGGACATAAATTGTATAAATGTTTTCTTAGGTCAGTCTCCCAAGGCAATAGAAATAAAAGCAAAAATAAACAAATAGGACCTAATCAAACGTATAAGCTTTTGTACAACAAAGGAAACCATAAACAAAACGAAAGACAACCTACAGACTGGGAGAAAATATTTGCAAATGATGCAGCTGACAAGGGCTTAATTTCCAATATAGACAAACAGTTCATACAACTCAATGACAAAAAAACAACCCAATTGAAAAATGGGCAGAAGACCTAAATAGACATTCCTCCAAAGAAGACATACAGATGGCCAATAGGCACATGAAAAGATGCTCATCATCACTAATTATCAGAAAAATGCAAATCAAAACTGCAATGAGGTACCACCTCACACTGGTCAGAATGGCCATCATTAAAAAATCTATGAATAATAAATGCTGGAGAGGGTGTGGAGAAAAGGGAACCCTCTTACACTGTTGGTGGGAATGTTAATTGGTGCAGCCATTATGGAAAACTGTATGGAGGTTCCTCAAAAAACTAAAAATAGAGCTACCATATGATCCAGCAATTCTACTCCTGGGCATATACTCAGACAAAACTATAATTCGAAAAGATACATGCACCCCTATGTTCATAACAGCATTATTTACATTAGCCAAGACATGGAAACAATCAAAATGTCCATCACAGTTGAATGGATAAAGAAGATGTGATATATATATATATATATGATGGAGTACTACTCGGCCATAAAAAAAAATGAAATAGTGCCATTTGCAACAACATGGATGGACCTAGAGATGATCATGCCAAGTGAAGTAAGTCAGAAAGAGAAAGACAAATACCATATGCTATCACTTATATGTGGAATCTAAAATCTGACACAACTGAACATATCTATGGAACAGAAAGAGACAGACATAGATAACAGACTTGTGGTTGTCAAGGGGGAGGGGAGCGGAGGAGGGAAGTATCGGAAGTTTGGAACTAGCAGATGCAAACTATTATATATAGCAGCGGTCCCCAACCTTTTTGGCACAGGGACCAGTTTCGTGGAAGACAGTTTTTCTGCAAACAGTGGAGCGGGGGGATGGTTCAGGCACTAATGTGAGCGATGAGGAGCGATGGGGAGCAGGAGATGAAGCTTCGCTCCCTCGCCGGCTGCTCACCTCCTGCTGTGCGGCCCAGTTCCTAACAGGCCGCAGACTGGTACTGGGGGTTGGGGACCACTGATATATAGAATGGATAAACAACAAGGTCCTACTGTATAGCACAGGAAACTGTATTCAATATCCTGTGATAAGCCATAGTGGAAAAGAATATGAAAAAGAATATATATATGTATAACTGAGTCACTTTGCTGTACAGCAGAAATTAGCACAACATTGTAAATCAACTATACTTCAATAAAATTAAAAAAAAATAATTGATTCCTGGCCTCACTTCAGACCAGTTGAATCTGAATCTTTGTGGGAAGGGTCCATGCGTTAGTAAGTTTGAAAAGCTCCCAGGTAATTCTGGGTTCAGCCAGAGCTGAGAACAGAGCTCTGGAAACTAGACATCATAGTAAATTTGCCACAAAAATCTGGCATCTTTAATTTGTCTACTTCAAGTCTGTCTTTAAATCCACTGTTATTCATTCTGGAGAATGGCCTCCTTTCCAATTACCCCACAGCTAACCTCCTGTTCAGATAAACGCACAATCTACCCCAATGGAAGAGTTTAACCTGCTCAGCCTCCCAGGTCACTCTCAGTGTCCATCCCTTGGACAGATGCACTTTGTCTCCTGGTGAAGCCCATCATTCCTGCACTGCCTTCTTTCAGCTCCAAATACCCCCACTTCTTACTGAGCTCAAAATCTGCCTCCTTGCCTTCTACAATCCCTCCCCAGACAACAGAAAATCATAGATATTCTTCAGATGAGGAAATAAGACAAATATGGCTTAGATCTGAATCCATGATTTACACTAATTTCTATTACATTTTTCATTCATTCATTTATTCTTTATGGAATGCCTTCTGTGACCAGATGCAGCCTCTTTCCTTCTGCATATCTTGAATAACCCCACATGAGGACCACCGTCTATGCAACCAACAGGCCTGTAACTTCCAGTGTTGTCCACCACCCAGCTAAGGGATATGCATGATGAATATGTCTTCAAAGCAGAAGCTAGAAGGTGGCTTCCCTGACTGCTACCTTAGTTTCCTCTTTCCTTTCCTGGTGTCCCTATTTCTCCAGGGAAAGAAAACTGGTTATTTCTCACTGTTTGTTCATGTGCCACACTGTATGCTTTGATAGAAAGACGCTGTAAGTCCGTCTGTGTAGTGGCATGTGAACTGGCTCCACTTGAGCAAGTCACTCCAGATGGCAACATTCATGTACCTGTGTGTCAATGTGAATCTGAAAAAGGAGGCTGGTATTGCTGCCCTGGTACATTCTGTACAAAAATGTACTGGTCATTTCAGGACCCAGACTTCTCACCTGCTTGGTTCATGATTCACCTCCAGTAGACAGCAATTAACCCTCTGACTTCTAGTTTTCTCACATACACACTACAAATGCATACTCATCTTTATGCAAAACCATTCCCCCCAACACATTTGAGTTTACAAAACTTTATAGCTAGACTCTTGATGCACCTGAACTTCTTCCAGGAAAACCTCTAGAACTGGCTGTGGCATTGGCATGCAGAGATGTGAAATATGTGGCATGTGGGCTGTCACTCTCCCCTGCAGCAAGCTTGACAGACATCTCTACTGTCTTTCCCTCTTGGCCTGGATGAGGCCTCAGTCTTCCCAATACTAGATCCCGGTGGTCACTATTATTTGGAGCTGGCAAAAGAAGGGGCAGAGTCTATTGCCCAGCATGGCGGTGGAAGGAAATGTCTTTGGAACTGCACCCACCTAGGTTTGAGTCTCAACAACTCACCAAACCCCAGTTTCTTTATTTTTAGTCTAGGACACGACTACCTACTTCCTGTCTGGTGGTTGTGAGAATATCTGTGAGACATCAAGTACCCTTCCTGGCCCATTAAATGTGGGTTCCTTTCTCTTTTCTCCCCATTGTGGGACATTTCTTTGAAGACTCAGTGAGCATTTTCTTAAGTAATTTTCGGGCTAAGGGTAGATAACAAAGTCCTCCCCAAAAGATAAGATCAATGTTTGGGTGAGGGAGATGGTATGTATAGGTAAAAATGATAGAATTTTCAGAGTTTACAGACAAAGAGGGTACAGAATCTGGAAATTCTATCTGTAGAAGGAGCTTCAAAAGGTAAGAAGACAGGGCAGCAGGGCTGTGCTTTTGAAAGATGAGAAATGGTGATAAGGGATGATTATCAAGAAATGAAAGTGCATGACAAATTTAGAAGAAAATGGCAAAGCAGCATCCTAAGTTGCTGGTAAACTAGCTATAAATTAAATTCTTCATTGAGGTCCCCACACCTTCTCCCAACTATTTAATTTTTCTTCTCTTTAATGAATCATCAGGGTGCATAATACACAGAGTGGCCATAAAGCAATGAGATTGATTTTCAGAAGTCAAACATGAGGAAAATCAGTTTTAGTACTTTAGATCACATCCAGTTAATGCTTGGTTATAAGGAGAATTAACAATTTATTCACTGTTGCCAAACTCACTACAAATATGCTCTAAATGATTAGGATACTAAAAAGAAAATAGCCTGGGATTGGAAGTCTATGCCTCTTAACTATCCCCATAGTATCCATGGGTCCTAGTTTCCTCATCTGTAAAACTAAGGGGCTGTTTGACATGTATCGATGGTGTATCAGTTCAAATGTTTTTGGTTCTAAGTAACAGGAAAACTGGCTCATATTGGCTTAAATTATAAAGGGAATTTACTGGCTCATGTAATTGAAAAGCCCAAAGAAATTTGAAAAGCTTTGAGGGATAGCTCAAACAACTTAACCAGGAATCAGTCTGCCCCTCATCATTTCCTGGCACTGCTTCCCTGGTGTTGCTTCATCTTAGGCAGACCCCAGCAGACCCTTTGGTTGCAAAATGGCTTCCAGCTGTTTCCTGGGGCTACGCACGCCCATTCATGAATAGCATAAAGAGAAAATCTCTGTGTCAATGTTATCAGCAGAAGTTCTAAGATTTACTCTAACCACACCCTCTGAGGTCACATGCCTGTCCCTGAACCAATAACTGACGGGATGAAATGTGTTGATTGGCCAGGCTGAGGTAATGTGGTGCTAGGTCTGTTCCCACTGCTGAGGGTGGATTCCGCCTCCCTATAACTGCATTGATTCCCATACGGAATTGTAACAGTTGGGAAGTGAGAAGAAGAGAAGGAAAGGTGCAGAGTCAAGCAAAACATTTTCATGGTCAGTGGATTTCAAACATCTGGGGGGAATGGAGCCCCAATATATAAAATATACACAAATGGAGCTTCACTAGCTGATATAGGAAGCGAGGTTTAGAGCCCTGTCTTCTGTTGCTCCTAGGAGACCTGCTTAGAAACCTAGTGCTCCAGGAAATAGGGATAAAAATAATGTCTTTGGGTCCATCCAGCTCTATTCTTTGCAATTGCTTAATAAGCAAATATCTACTAGGACAACATGTGTTCATATCGATTGTCTCCAGGCAGAAATTGTGCTGTTTATTCTGCACATGGCTCTGTGAACTAGGGAGAATATTAATTTTATTAAGAATATATTTTGTAGTCACAGACTTTTCAGCATAAAGACTTAGCACCCAGCTATCATTTTTCAAGCTTAGCAAAGCTTGCAACTATTTACCTCCTAAGTTTCTCATAAAGACCGGAGCAATAAAGCCACAAATCAGCATAAATCGCTAACGAAGTTGACCAATACATGAAGCTAGGGAGAAAAAGTATGAAAGCAGAAGGAAGACAAAGGTTTTTCAAATGAACGTGATCAGAAATTGTTTCCTGAGAGATGCAGGGAATTAACAAAATATTGTATTTACTTTGAAAGTCATGTGGAAAGTATTTTACATTTTGAAAAAGTTGAAGGTTCCCTTAGTAAGAGGTTTGGCATAAAAATCTAAAATACTTTTGAAAAAGCATTATGATTTTAAATTGTGGTGAAATGTACATAACATAAAATTTACCATCTGAACTATTTTTAAGTATATAGTTCAGTGGCATTAGTGCATTCACACTGTTGTACAATCATTTCCATCTCCAGAACTCTTTTCATCTTGAAAAATTGAAACTTCATATCCATAAAACAATAACTGTCCACTCCCCCCTTCCCCAGGCCCCAGTAAGCACTGTTCTACTTTCTGTATCTATGAATTTGACCTTTCTAGGTACCTTATATAAGTGGAATCACAGTATTTTTTTTTTTTTTTTGCTGCACTATGTGACATGCGGGATCTTAGTTCCCTGACCAGGGATTGAACCTGTGCCCCCTGCAGTGGAAGTGTGGAGTCTAAACCACTGGACCGCCAGGGAAGTCCCAGTATTTATCTTTTTTATGACTGGCTTATTTCACTTAGCATGTCCTCAGAATTCATCCATGTTGTAGCATGTGTCAGAGTTTCCTTCCTTCTTAAGGCTGAATTGTATGTACATACCACATTTTATTTATCCATCTATCTGTCAATGGACACTTGGGTTGCTTCCACCTTGTGGCTATTTAAATAATGCTGCTATGAACATGGGTGTACAAATATCTTTTCAAGACCCTGCTTTCAATTATTTTGGGTATATACACACTGAGAAATGGGATGGCTGAATCATATGGATGAAATACTTTTTATGACACAGTTGTTTTGTAAAATTCTTTAATGTGTACTCTAAAGTAGCAAATAGACTGATAATTTAGTGATTTCTTTTTCTAGTTTAACAACAGATACAAAAGAGAAGGCAACCAGACAATCTTCTGTAGGATCAAGTGGCTTCTTTCCTATTCGTGGAGATTTTAGCTTTTAAGGGTTCAATTATGTTCTAGGTTTGCATCTGTGTAGGTCTCCCAATCACAAAATCAAGTGTAAGGGATCCATAGTTTAACCCAGGTTTAACTCAGAACACCAGTCCAAGAAAACAACGCTGTGCTTTAAGAGTGAAACAAAGAGGAGCTTCTTCAGCAAGCAGGGAGAGACTGCTGAGTTACCCAGATGTAACCTATTTTTGCTTATCTAGCCCACAGCCTTCCTTTTTAATCTGGCCGGATGGGACGCACTGACAATAGAAACATGTCTCCATTTCTTCCTCAGTGGGGAAAAGAACATCTCCTTGTGAACATGGTTTCACTGTCTCAAAGTTATTTGTACCCAAGTTTCCATTTAATCAAATTTAATATCTTCTAAATATTTCTTAAAGGGAGTTGCCAAGTTCCAGGCAGTTCACACCAGCTACTAAAACAATCATGCTTTCAAACCAAGAAATGTGGTATTGAAACTTCTCCCAACTCAATCGACTTTACTGAGGAAATAAAGCTAGCATTTTGCTCACATAAAATAGCAGTAATTCAAGTACAGGCCTCATATTGTGTCCTGGGTGGTGAGTAGCTGACACACAATAATTTGGTGTTGGGCAATTGGAGAGAAAGAGTTTGTATCTCTCTATAATGAAGAAAGGCCACACTTAGGGTCAGGACTATTCTACCCTGGGAAAGCTGGGAAATGTTTCAGATGTGGCAACGAAGACACTGTCTCGTTCACACACTCATTAACAGTATCACCTTTCATTAACTGGGTAACAACAGATAATGAAAATTAATCACACAAAACCCCTTTTGGCATAGTCTTCTGTGGTGATGTCATAGACCATTGAATAGATGATACTTTTTGCTTAAGAGGTTTCTCTTTGACTGTAAGTGCTATACATTCCCAGGATGATTTGTGAATCAGGAACTAGGTTGGTTTTGTTGGAACAAGGACTAGGAATGCTCAGTATCTTCCAGAATGTCTTTCAGATGACTGAAGTCATTGCTACTTTAGACTCCCTTACCTAAACATTTCTATGTTATCATCTTGTAACCCAGGCTTCCACCAAAGAGAAAAGATTCCAGGGGATAAAGAGTGATCAGCCCCTCCCCTACTCTGTCCTCTCTCTTACCTTCTTCTTCTCAGGGACATCTCTTTCTCACCTGTCATATGTTGCCAGCACCCTATTGTGTATGTATGTCATTTTTATATGATTACTATCTATGGGACCAAGATGGCTAAAGAGCATTCTTGCTAAAAAGCATTCTTGTCTCTGGTTCTTTCTTCCTAGTGCAGTTGGGGTCAAGCTTTAGTGTGCATAAGAATCCCCAGGAGAGACTGCTTTAAATGCAAATTTTGGGGCCTACCTCCAGAGACTTTGATTCACTATGTCTAGAGTGGAGCCCAGATATCTGCATTTTAATAAACACCACAGGCAGTTCTGGGCAGGTGGCCCATTGACCTCAATTTAAGAAGCCACATCCCTGAGGATATCCTCCAGCCAGGTGTTCAGTTTGATCAGGAATGGGTTCCCTTGGACAAGTGTGGCGGTTCCCAGATTTCCTCTAATGAATTTGAGAGCAACCAAAGGTTTTTGTAAACATAATTTGCCGGATTATTTTGTACAGTTAATCATTAAGAGGAGCCGATTCATGCAGTAAGGGCCAGTCACACTTCTGCACACCTCGATATAATTAAGGGCGGAAGTTTCTGTTTTGGGTGTTCCACAGCTGCCATTAACTGTGACTGATAGATTGGACAGGTAGAAACTCCAGACAAAACAGAGCTCTGTGAGCTGGGAAACTGGCCAGTCCTTTCCCCATGGCCTCAGTTTTCTCATGAGTGAGGGAGCTATGTCTAAAAGAGAGGAAGGAAAGGTCGAAAAGAGAACCAGAACTTAGTGATCCCAACCTGATCCCAACCTGAGCCCTTTCATACACTGCAATTGCATAATTAAGTAATGCATGACTAAATTCTTGTAAAATTGTTGCAGATGAAGCTAAATTCCTCTTTGATCGTCTCCCTCTGCCAACGTCTTATTCTTCCAGGAGGGATTCACTGCTTTCAGTTCAGCAAACATCCTTCGATACTTTGTTCTGTGCATGCACATATAGTTATCTGTACCTGGGGAAACACACGGTCTGATTTGATGCATAAGTGTATGTGCTAGAAACATAAATGGGATCTCATCATAAACATCACACTGAAAGTTGCTTTTTGCACTGAACAATTCATCTTGGATATTTGTTATTACCTAATTCTTATAAATCTACTTTACTGGCTTTCACTGTTGCCAAGCCTTCCAAATTTTGAGTATCCCCTTGTCTATTCAGCCATTCCCTTACTGATAGACACTTTGATTGTATCCGTTGTTTTGCTAAAACGAAATGGTTTAGTGCACATCTGTATACATGCCTCCTTGAGCACATGTATGTTTTCTAAGGTAGATACCATGAAGTTGAATGGGACATAGAGTATGTACATTTTAATGTTTAATAGATATATCCCCTCATCCTGGCCAATGATGTCAGTGTCAATTTCTAAAATATTGCCAATCTGTTGGCAGTAAAAGGGCATCTGGTTTCACTTAAATTTACATTTTCCTGATATTTGGTCCAGTTGGGCATTATTGTTTGTTGGCTGTTTATGTTTCCTCTTTTGTGATCTACCTCTAATCTACCCTTCATCTATTTTACGTCGCGTGGCATGATTTTTTAAAACTAAATTTTAGGAGTTCTTTATACATCCTGAATACTAATCCTTTGGTATCTATGCTGTAGGTAATTTTTTCTGCGTTATTATTTGACAACATAGTTTATGGTATCCTTGTATATTTTTCCAATCAGAAGTTTCAAATTTTTACGTGGTCTTCTTCTATGAATTTTGCTTTCTTTTGTCCTGTTTATGAATGCCTCCCCTATGTCCAGATCAAAAATATATTTTTGTATATTTTCTCCTATCGTGAAGCTTGTGTATTTTCTGGCTCAGGACACTACCTGAATCTCCACCAGGGATCTGGACTGGTAGATGAGCAAGGATGCTGAAGTCCTGTCTGGGAAGTAACCACTTATATTTTGACTTTCAGTTGGATCCAACTGTAGGTTTGGACTCAGGAATGTGCATCTTAGGCTGCCTAAGGGGAGTAGCTTAGGTTCTAACAAGAAACTTTTCTGAGGGACATCATAAAACAAAAAGAAACATTCAAGCTACAAATCCATAAAAGGTATGCGATGGCTTTCTCTGGAGATGGCCATAATGCAGGCAGACATGCACTTGTTTAGGATATGTAGGGTAATTCCACACTTGGAGAGGCTCAAACAATTTGTTTCAAGTTTCTGGAAATTTCCACAGGCAGCATAGTCTAATTGAAATATAATATGAGCCATACAGATATTTTTGTTTTTTTTGTTTTTTTTTTTTGTGGTATGCAGGCCTCCCTCTGTTGTGGCCTCTCCCGTTGCGGAGCACAGGCTCCGGACGCGCAGGCTCAGCGGCCATGGCTCACGGGCCCAGCCGCTCCGCGGCATGTGGGATCCTCCCAGACCGGGGCGCGAACCCGGCTCCCCTGCATCGGCAGGCGGACGCGCAACCACTGCGCCACCAGGGAAGCCCCCATACAGATATTTTTAAATTTCTGGTAGCCACATTTAAAAAGAAGTAAAAAGAAACAGGTAAATGGGGTGGAACTTAGTCACTTTCATGTAAGATTAAACCACAATTACAGAGAGTAGTAATTTGTGAAATTCAATTATTTATGTTTGAATTTGGTAGCAGTCTATTTTAATGTATCTAAATTTTGTTTCTCCTGCACTCCTTTTTTTAAAACTAAATGTCTCTTACATCACTTACAATATCATTCTTATGTTGTCTAAAAAAACAAAATCCATCAAAATAAATGTGTTGGTTTATCCATTAAAAAAAAAAGAGAGAGCACGAGACCGTAGGGTCCCGCTCCGACAACAGTCAGCCTGGCAGTGGTCCTCGTGGCAGAGGTTGCAGTGAGATGCAGATCGTGGCCTTCTCCCCGGGGCCCTCCCAGGCCCTCCATCCTTGGGACGCACAGGTGAGCTGGGGGTGCCCGGGGACAGGCTGAGGGCTGTGTCCTGCAGAGCTGCAGAGCTCCAGAGCCCTCGCCACAGCCGCCCACTGGCCGGGCCTAGGCCTTGAAGCAGCAGCAAACCCCTCCCCCATCCCCACCTCTGCGACCTAATGGCAGTGGCGGTCTCCATGGGTCACAGTCCGCCGAGGCCTCAGCAGCTGGAGTATATGGACACTGCCATTAGGGTTTACAGGAACATCGTGACGTGACCGTGACCTGACCTCAAGGACAAAGGATCTGACACAAAGAAGACTGCAACTGCTAACCATGCTCCTCCCTCACCTTTCGTATAATATGGCTTTGCTGGAAGCTTTCAGGGAGTTTGGGGTTTTTAAGGCATGAGCCCCCCATTCTCCTTGCATGGCCCTGCAGTAAGCCTTTCTTTGCTGCAAACTCCGACATTTTGTTATTGTTTTGCCTCACTGTGCGTCAGGCACATGGACTTGCGATCCATAACAGGACCACTTGCTCTGGGGGAAGCCAGCTGTCATATCCTATGGACTCTCAGCAGTCTGGAGAGGCCCACTCGACAAGGAACTAAGGCCTCCTGCCAACAGCCAGTGAGGATCTGAGGCCAGTCAACAACCGCGGAGTAAACTTGGGGGAGGAACCTCCAGCCTTCAGATAACTGCACCCCTGCCAAGGACTTGACTGCAACCTCCTGAGACATCTCAAGCTAGATTCACCCAGCTAAGCCACTTCCAAATTCCTAACCCACAGAAAAATAAGAGAATAAAATTTGTTGCCTTAGGCCACTTATGCAGCAACAGATAATGCAAATGGCTACTTTTTCCAAAGCCCTTAGGGTGTGATACTGCTTTAACAGTTTATAATAATAGTTTTAAAAAAATAAATATAAATATTTCTGTCACCTTTACAGTTTATAAACAGCTTCCTCACTTATGCTCTTCTAATACAGGAATCCATTCTCTTTACTTCACAGGGTGCTGACTCATTTCAGGTTTGTAAAATTTCCAGTGGCTAACTTTTTGCCTGATATTCAGCATAGGATAGCAAAAAAAAAAATGTGGGCATTGGAATCAGACAGACTGGATTATCTTAACTGAGATAAA
>NC_041229.1:67343480-67382060 GCF_002837175.3 Physeter macrocephalus
CCGGACGCGCAGGCTCAGCGGCCATGGCTCACGGGCCCAGCCGCTCCGCGGCATGTGGGATCCTCCCAGACCGGGGCGCGAACCCGGCTCCCCTGCATCGGCAGGCGGACGCGCAACCACTGCGCCACCAGGGAAGCCCCCATACAGATATTTTTAAATTTCTGGTAGCCACATTTAAAAAGAAGTAAAAAGAAACAGGTAAATGGGGTGGAACTTAGTCACTTTCATGTAAGATTAAACCACAATTACAGAGAGTAGTAATTTGTGAAATTCAATTATTTATGTTTGAATTTGGTAGCAGTCTATTTTAATGTATCTAAATTTTGTTTCTCCTGCACTCCTTTTTTTAAAACTAAATGTCTCTTACATCACTTACAATATCATTCTTATGTTGTCTAAAAAAACAAAATCCATCAAAATAAATGTGTTGGTTTATCCATTAAAAAAAAAAGAGAGAGCACGAGACCGTAGGGTCCCGCTCCGACAACAGTCAGCCTGGCAGTGGTCCTCGTGGCAGAGGTTGCAGTGAGATGCAGATCGTGGCCTTCTCCCCGGGGCCCTCCCAGGCCCTCCATCCTTGGGACGCACAGGTGAGCTGGGGGTGCCCGGGGACAGGCTGAGGGCTGTGTCCTGCAGAGCTGCAGAGCTCCAGAGCCCTCGCCACAGCCGCCCACTGGCCGGGCCTAGGCCTTGAAGCAGCAGCAAACCCCTCCCCCATCCCCACCTCTGCGACCTAATGGCAGTGGCGGTCTCCATGGGTCACAGTCCGCCGAGGCCTCAGCAGCTGGAGTATATGGACACTGCCATTAGGGTTTACAGGAACATCGTGACGTGACCGTGACCTGACCTCAAGGACAAAGGATCTGACACAAAGAAGACTGCAACTGCTAACCATGCTCCTCCCTCACCTTTCGTATAATATGGCTTTGCTGGAAGCTTTCAGGGAGTTTGGGGTTTTTAAGGCATGAGCCCCCCATTCTCCTTGCATGGCCCTGCAGTAAGCCTTTCTTTGCTGCAAACTCCGACATTTTGTTATTGTTTTGCCTCACTGTGCGTCAGGCACATGGACTTGCGATCCATAACAGGACCACTTGCTCTGGGGGAAGCCAGCTGTCATATCCTATGGACTCTCAGCAGTCTGGAGAGGCCCACTCGACAAGGAACTAAGGCCTCCTGCCAACAGCCAGTGAGGATCTGAGGCCAGTCAACAACCGCGGAGTAAACTTGGGGGAGGAACCTCCAGCCTTCAGATAACTGCACCCCTGCCAAGGACTTGACTGCAACCTCCTGAGACATCTCAAGCTAGATTCACCCAGCTAAGCCACTTCCAAATTCCTAACCCACAGAAAAATAAGAGAATAAAATTTGTTGCCTTAGGCCACTTATGCAGCAACAGATAATGCAAATGGCTACTTTTTCCAAAGCCCTTAGGGTGTGATACTGCTTTAACAGTTTATAATAATAGTTTTAAAAAAATAAATATAAATATTTCTGTCACCTTTACAGTTTATAAACAGCTTCCTCACTTATGCTCTTCTAATACAGGAATCCATTCTCTTTACTTCACAAGGTGCTGACTCATTTCAGGTTTGTAAAATTTCCAGTGGCTAACGTTTTGCCTGATATTCAGCATAGGATAGCAAAAAAAAATGTGGGCATTGGAATCAGACAGACTGGATTATCTTAACTGAGATAAAAATTATATACAGGTAAATAAACAGATTTATAAAGGTACAGTTCAATGAGTTTTGACAAATGCTCTCCGATACAACAAAAAACACCAATAAAAATGAGCATTTCTTTCACCCTAGAAAGTTCTCCATAACCCATCCTATGCAATCTCCTCTACCCTAGAGACAACCAGGGTTCTGATTTCAGTCACCAAAGATTAGTTTTGCCTTCTTTGAACAAATGAATTTTACAATATGTTATATGATTACTTTCACTCAGTAGAATGTTCTTAAAATTCATTCATGTTGCTGTGGATAACAATACGTTATACCATTTATTGCTAAGTAGTACTTTGTTTAATTAATATAATGCAATATATTATAATATACTGCATTCTTCTGTTGATGGGTTGTTTCCAGACTGGGGCTATTAAATTAAGCTCTTATAAACATTTTGGATAAGTCTTTTCTTAGACATATCTTCGTTTATCTTGGGTAAAATACCTATGAATGGATTTGCTAAATCATAGGGGAGATGTATAACTTTGTAAGAAACTGCCAAACTGTTTTTCCAAAGCATTCGTATTATTACATTCCCACCAGCCATGTATGGGGGTTCTGGTGGCATTACATCCTAGCCAACATTTGGGGTTATTGTTTAAATTTTAGTCATTCTAGTAGATATGTAGTGGTATTTCAGTGTGGTTTTAATTGGCTTTTACTTGATGACAGAGGATGTTGAGCTCTTTCTTAAGCTCACTGCCCATTTTTATACTTCTTTTGTGAGGTATCTGTTCAAGTCTTTTGTCTGCTTTTATAACATTGAAAAATTATTGACTTATAGGGATTAGTTTATATTATGGACATGAGTCTTTTGTCAGATATATGCACTGTGAATAACCTCTCTCAGTCTGTGGTTTACCTTTTCCTTTTCTTAACAGGCTTGTTTTTGTTTTTTATTGTTTGTTTGTTTTTAATGACTAGGGGTCTTTAATTTTGATAAAGTCCAGTTTTTCTTTTGGGGTTATTTTTGTGTCTTTTCTAAGAAATCTTAGCCATGCTAAAGTTGGAATATATTTTTTCTTCTATTTTTTTCTATGAATATGTTTCTTCTCTAAGAAAAAGAAGATTTAATAGTATCGGCTGTTACATGTAAGGCCATGATTCATCTTGAATTAATTTTTGTGTTTGATTAGGAAAGTACTGGAATTTCTTTTTTTTCCCATTTGCTGAATAAAATTTTTCTTCATTAAAAAAAAAGAAACAGGTAAAATAAATTCAATGAGTTAATCAAATATTTCCAAAATAGTATCATTTCAACATGCAGTTGATAGAGCATATTACTAATGTTATTAAATTTTTTGTGTGCTGAGTCTTTGACATCTAGTGTATATTTTATACTCATAGCACATCTCAGTTCAGCTAACCATATTTCAAGTGCTCAATAACCACATATGTCTAGTGGCTACTGTACTGGACAGTGCAGCCTTTTAACCTCCCCGACAGCCTGTTCTTCTTAACAAAAGTGTATCATAACTTCAGTTGATCCTACCTACTGATGTAGATTAATCTTCCTAAAGCACAGTTCTGCTTGGATTAATTCCTGGAGCGGATGTTGTTGTGAGTGAAGACTTTTAGGAAGAGGTGACAGTTAAGCTGAAACTTGAAGGGTGGGTAGGAATTAGCCAGGGGGTCAGAGGGAAGACTGTGAACAAGGGGGTGGCTGGAGTGTACAGGCTGAGAGTGAAGCAGCCATCCGATCCTGAGGGGTATATAGGCTCTGCTGAGGGGGCTGGATTTGATTCTGAAGATAATAGGAAGTCATCAAACATTTGTCAGTAGGGAATATGGGAGAAAGGCAAGCCAGGAGGAAACTAGTGTGGAGGAAAGTGCGGGATCCAGGTAAGAAATAATTAGGGCCTGAGCTAAGGCAATTCATTCATTCATTCATTCCACAAACACTCAATACCTACTGTGTGCTAGGCACTGGAGAGAAAGCAGAAAACAAAACAGTTTTGCCCTCATAGAACTTCATTACACTGTGGGAAAAGAGGTAGATGATGCAGGGTGATCCTCAGGTTTCATACGTCATTTGGTGGATGGTGGGGCCATTCTCTGAGATAGAAGTTCAGGAGGCAGAACAGGTCTGGGAAGAAAGATAAGTTCAGCTTATCTTTTTGACAAATGTTTGGGGTATTTTGGGGACACG
The DNA here is from genome assembly GCF_002837175.3 of Physeter macrocephalus. Lineage (NCBI taxonomy): Eukaryota > Metazoa > Chordata > Mammalia > Artiodactyla > Physeteridae > Physeter > Physeter macrocephalus. Next base: position 67,347,360 of record NC_041229.1, read on the forward strand.
TAAGTGGAGCTATGTGGCAAGCAGTTGAATATGCATACTGGGAGATCAGGAGATCTGGAAGGGATGCCTAGATTTGGGAGCCATGGTGTACTGATAGTATTAAATCCCTGGCAGTTAGTGAGATAATCCTGGGCAGAAGTGTAGAAGCAGGAGTCACAAAGTCAGCTGTCTACAGTGGTCAGGTGAGTTGTGAATGTAGGTGAATTGGGTCATATAAGAGACAAAGAGAGTGTTGGGTTCATGGCCAACTGGAAAGGGTGTGCTCCATCTAAGACAGCCAGAATTGGCCTGTGGGCCTCCTGTTGCAACAGACAGACTTTTGGAACATCTCTCTGCCTCATCTCCCATTTTTTATAAAGATTCTTCTGGCAGGTAGTTAGCTATTCATAAAAATCCACTCCTTCTTCTTTTGAGACATTCACTACATTCCAAGCCTCCCTTGCCATTACAAGTGGCCATGTGGCTGGGTTCTACTTAGTGGGATGTGAGCGGAAGCAGTGTGTTCCATTTCCTGGCCAAGGTCTTGAAGAAAAGGATATGCCCCTTCCTCCTCTCCTTTTCCTCTGGCTGGATGTAGACGATGAGGTCTAGGGGACTTTGGAGTCATGAGATGGAAGGAACCAGGATCCCTGTATCATTGTCTGGAAAAAAGCCACCTATCAACCAGGATACCTGCTTTTGACTATTATAGCAGAGAAAAATAAACCTTTGTTATGTCTGAACCATTATACATGTTTGGCTCTGTTTATTACTACGGCCTTGCCTAATCTAACAATTACATTTCTAATGAAACAAATACCAAACTAGTCCTGACTGTGAGCTCTGTAAGGGCAGGGAGCATGCCTGTCTAATTCATTGCTGTAGCCTTAAAGCCTAGCCCAGGACACAGCTTGGAAAGGTACTCAAAATGTGTGGATAAAGCTAGCTATGTTTTATCGAGCATTTGTTATATGCCAGATAGCATACTAAATTTTTTACATGTTGTACGTTATTTCATGTGCATGACAATTCTCTAAGGAGGTTCTATTATTCTTTTTTATTTCCAGATGAGGAAATTAAAGCTTAGAAAGCTTGCAGCTAGTACTCAAGTCTTGGCAGGGCAGCCTCAGAGCCTGCACTCTAAAACACTGGTACATGACCATGTGCATACCTACCTTAACGTTTTAACTCATGTCATTTCTCCCACCAACTCCTTCTCTCCACTTATTAAAGCCCTGCCTTCTTCAGCCTTCCCAGGACCCCTTAATCACTCTATCCTTTAATTGCTTCAGCAGGAATAACATATATAACATTCCTACAACAGGGATTTCATGTATCTGTCTGCCACTAAAAAGAAATTACAACCTTGAGGGTAGCACAATATCTTAGATAGTATTCATCTTAGTGTTCCTTACAGTGTTCCTTACAGTAGTGAGTAAGACATAGTAAGTGCCTACTATGTACCAGGCACTAGGGACCAAAATATAAATAAGATAGTCAGTTCACTCTTTTGAAAAGCTCTTAAGTCTTGTGGACAAAGAGACATGAAAAAAGTGCATCATAACACAAAGTAACATGTGCATCAAGAGAGGCAGAAGAGGAACAAGGAGCCAGTTCATCTGGAGGAGGAAAGAAAGAATTCCCACAACACATGATGTTTGAGCTGAACTTCTGAAGGATGAGTAGGAGTTTTTCAGTTTAAGAGGGATCCTAGTTAGTGGGGAAAGCACTTATAAAAGCATGAATGCATCAAGATTCAGGTGCTGCTCTGAATGAGTGAGGTGTTGACTTGCTAGAATGTAGGATTCATTCATTCATCCATTTATTTATTCAACAGATACCTAGTAAACCTAGAATGTGCTAGGCATTGTGCCAAATGCAGAGGATTCAAAAGTGAGCAAAACAGATATGATCCCTACCTTTGTGGAGCTTAAAATCTTCTAGGGATTGCAGGTGATAACAAAGCTCTAACAGTCATGAGAGGGGAAGGAGGCAGGGATATCTAAGCATGTGAAGGAGGGGTTAGGGGAGTGGGCAGGGCCAGATTATGAGACTCCCAATACCATGCTAGGAAGATGGAAATACCCTTTGAATCCATTACCAAGTCCTGCTTCTCCCACCTCCCTGACAGCTCTCAATTTTGTCCAGTCCTCTCACCACCACTATTCTCAGTGCAAGCCACCATCTCCTCCTTGGATGAATGTGACAGTCTTCACAAGGCAAGGGCCACCTTGGCTTTCATTCCCCACCGCCATCCATCATCCCCAATGCAAACAGAGTGATTTTTCAAAATGGTCACTTTAGGCTCTCTGGTAGGCAGAAATTGAAGATGGCCCCATGATCTCCATCCTCCTGGTGTTACTCTGGTGATTATCTTACATTACACAGCAAAAGGGATTTTGCAGTTAAGGCCACTAATTAGTCAGCCTTTTTTAAAAAAAAAATAAATTATTTATTTATTTTTTGGCTGCGTTGGGTCTTCGTTGCTGTGCGTGGGCTTTCTCTAGTTGCAGCGAGCCGGGGCTACTCTTTGTTGTGGTGCGCAGGTTTCTCATTGCGTTGGCTTCTCTTTGTTGCAGAGCACGGGCTCTAGGCATGCGGGCTTCAGTAGTTGTGGCATGCGGGCTCAGTAGTTGTGGCAGGTGGGCTCAGTAGTTGTGGCATGCAGGCTCAGTAGTTGTGGCTCGTAGGCTCTAGAGCGCAGGCTCAGTAGTTGTGGCTCTCGGGCTTAGTTGCTCCGTGGCATGTGGGATCTTCCCGGACCAGGGCTCGAACCCGTGTCCCCTGCATTGGCAGGTGGATTCTTAACCACTGCGCCACCAGGGAAGTCTCTAGCCAGCCTTTAAGACAGGGAAATTATCCAGGTGGCTCTACGTAATGAAACGAGCCCTTTAAAAGCAGAGTTTTCTCCAGCAGGTAGCAGAAGGGGAAGTCACAGAGACTTCAAGCCAATGAGGAGTCAAAGGATTTGACATGCTGTTGCTGACTTGGAGCTGAAGGGGGGCGGTATTATATGGGAAGGATCTGAGGGAGGCTTCCAGGAGTTGAGAGTGACCTCCAGCCAATAGCCAGCAAGGAAACAAGGAGCTCACTCCTATAGCTGCAGGGAACTGAATTCTGCTAACAATCTGAGTGAGCTTGGAAATGGATTGTTTCCCAGAGCCTCCAGGTGAGAACTCAACCCAGCCAACACCTTGCCTTTAGCCTTGGGAGACCATGAGCAGAAGACCCAGCCATGCCATGCTGGACTTCTGACCTGCAGAACTAATAACTGGGTCTTATTTTAAGCCACTAAATTTGTGGTAATTTGTTACACAGCAATAGTAAACTAATATACCCCCCTACTTCTAACCTTCCAATAAAACTTCCATTGTGGACTTACCAGGTCCAAGCATCTAATCCTCATAACAGTTCTATTAGGTAGTTGTTTTTTTTTATTTTATTTAAGTATAGTTGATTTACAATGTTGTGTTAATTTCTGCTTGATTTACAATGTTGTGTTGATTTCTTCTGTACAGCAAAGTGATTGAGTTATATACATATATATATACTCTTTTTCATATTCTTTTCCATTATGATTTTTCACAGGATGTTGAATATAGTTCCCTGCTATACAGTAGGACCTTGTTGTTTATCCACCCCATATATAATAGTTTGCATCAGACAGGTATTTTTATTGTCACCATTTCACAGGTGAAGCTCGGAGAGATGAAATACTTTTCCTAAGGTTACAGAGCTAGTAGGTGACAGGGCTGGATTTGTACTCAGGCAGTCTGACCTCAGAATACACACTCCATGGCTTCTCATTGCCCTTAGGATAGGTCCAAATACCGACACATGGAATTAAAAGCCCCTTCCAGATCTGGCTCCTGCTCACCCATCCAACCTCATTCTTAGACACTCCTCTCACTTAAACTCCTTGTAGCCCCGGTAACTGCCATGCCCTTTTGATTCCTTGACTTTGCACATGTGGTTCCTTCTGCCTGGCATGCTGCCTGCCTCCTCCCCTCTGTTTTTCTTTTGACTGACTCAAATGATGCTTTCAGTCTTGCCTAAGATGACACTTCCCCGGGGGGGCCTTCCTCGACTCTTCCAGGCTGGGTAGGACGCTACTCCAGCATTTCTCTGGCACCTCGTGCTCTCCTTTATCAGAGCACAGAAGACCCTGTGTTGGACACGTTTAGCACCTGTGTTGAATACCTGGAGCACAGTGGGTACGCAAATATTTATCAAGTGCATGAATGAATGAATAAAAGTACTTTATTCAGGAGGCAGTGAAGAGCCATCCAAGGTCTTGAAGCAAAGGAGTGACCTTATCAGGCCTGTGCTCCCAGGGACAAGCTGGGAGCAAGCCTTGCACACAATGGACCATCCTCATCAGCGTCTGAGGATGAAAAAAGTTTATTTGCATTTTGGTCTTGGATTTCTTGAGCTGTGAAAGTTGGCCCTTATCTCCTCTTGACCACATCTAGATACTGGGTAATGCCAGAAACTGTCGCGGTAATGACTAGGTTTCTCTTTATGAAGGTGGGATGTGGAAAAGAGCTTGGGCCCGGAACTCACACTAGGATCAGGAGTCCCCCTACCAAGAAGGCTATGCGAAGCCAAGGCGACGTGCGGAGCCACAGACATGACGGTGGGGCACTGGGCGCAGCCTCTGAACGTGCCCTTTAAGTCTAGACCTTACTATATCTACACTTGTTCCCGGAGCACACTGCCCCGTCCTGTTCTCCTTCAATATGCAAATATTGCCTCCAGACAAGGAAGACTGAAGACCTTCCGCATTGTAGCAGGCTTTTACAGCTCCCATCTGGAGGTCAGGCAATGCGGTTGGAGTCTCCGGTGGCTCGGGGTGTCCCGGTTTCTCTGCGCCGCGGCACTTCTCAGACCGTGCTCCCTGAAGGACCAGGAAACGTCTCTGGGGCGCCGGGAAAGGTGAGAAAGTCCAGGTAGCTCTAGGCGCAAGGAGAGGAGCCAGTGGGCTGAGAGAGAAGCAGAGCTGACCCGCGCCTAGGCACGGGCTTCAGGCCCTGCGGCAAGGAGGTCCCCGAGTCCCTCTCTCGAACCGACGCGCAGTAGAGTCGCCACGCGGGCAGCGCGGGAGATGGGCGGGCCTGGGCTCCGCGCCTCCCGCGTTCCGGCCGCAGCTCCGGCGCTGGGGGCGGGAAGGGGAGGAGCCACGTGGGGAGGAGCAAAACCCGGAGGCCCCGGGAACCTTAGGCAGAGCCAGAGCGGCCGGAGCCGGAGCCCGCGCATGCTGCTCCGGGAGCGCGCCGTCCAGGCCGAGCACCGCCGCAGCTTGCGTTCTGTGTGCAGTTGGGAGAAGGGCCGGTGCTGACGAGGAAGAGGGTCCCGAGCTCCAATCCCTATTCAAGAGCTGCCGGGCTGCCCGCTGCCCCTGCTGCCCCAGTGGGGCTCGGCCCCTCCCGCCACCTGCGTCCCGGTTGAGCCATGGATCCTTCGGAGAAGACGATATCGGTGTGGATCTGCCAGGAGGAGAAACTGGTGTCCGGTCTCTCTCGTCGCACCACTTGCTCGGACGTAGTGCGAGTGCTCTTGGAGGATGGCTGCCAGCGGCGACGCCGGCAGAGGCGAGGCCGGCGGCGGGGCATAGCTGGCGACCCGCCAGGCCCAGGGGAGCTGCCGGAACCCTGGGACGAGGACGACGAGGACGACGACGACGAGGCGCTGCCCCAGGGCATGTTGTGCGGGCCCCCGCAGTGCTATTGCATTGTGGAGAAGTGGCGGGGCTTTGAGCGCATCCTGCCCAACAAGACGCGCATCTTGCGCCTCTGGGACGCCTGGGGCGACGAGCGAGAGAACGTACGCTTCGTGCTGGTGCGTAGCGAGGCGTCGCTGCCCAACGCGGGACCCCGCAGTGCCGAGGCGCGCGTTGTGCTCAGTCGCGAGCGCACCTGCTCCGCCCGGGGCGTCCCGGCGCGGCCCAGCCTGGCCCTGACCCAGGAGAAGCAGCGACGGGTGGTGCGGAAGGCCTTCCGCAAGCTGGCCAAGCTCAACCGGCGGCGCCAGCAGCAGCCGTCGTCACCTTGCTCGTCCACTTCGTCGTCCACAGCCTCGTCCTGCTCGTCGTCGCCGCGGGCCGCCGAGAGCGCGTCGGTGGAGCGCATGGAGACGCTGGTGCATTTGGTGCTCTCCCAGGACCACACCATCCGTCAGCAGGTGCAGCGGCTCCGGGAGCTGGACCGAGAGATTGATCGCTACGAGGCCAAGGTGCATCTGGACCGCATGAGGCGGCACGGAGTGAACTACGTGCAGGACACCTACTTGGTGGGCGCAGGCATCGAGCTTGACGGGCGCGGCCCGGGAGAGGAGACGGCGACGGCGACGGCGACGCCGGCCCTGGACAGCGAGGCTCAGGCGGTTGAGCTGGAGGAGCTGGCCCGGCGCTGCGACGACCTGCTGCGGTTGCAGGAGCAGCGGGCCCAACAGGAGGAGTTGCTCGAGCGCCTCTCAGCCGAAATCCAGGAGGAACTGAACCAGAGGTGGATGCGGAGGCGCCAGGAGGAGCTTGCAGCGCGGGAGGAGCCCCCGGAGGTTGATGGCGGCCTCGACGGTGAGCTGCTGCTGGAGCGGGAGCGGGTCAGGACGCAGCTCAGCACCAGCCTCTACATCGGGCTCCGGCTCAACACGGACCTTGAGGCCGTCAAGTCGGACTTAGATTACAGCCAGCAGCAGTGGGACAGCAAGGAGCGCGAGCTACAGGGCCTTCTCCAGACTTTGCACTCGTTGGAGCTGACGGTAGCTCCCGATGGGACTCCGGTCTCGAGTGGTCCCTCGCAGGAACCCCGGCCTCAGGCCTGCGCCGAGGTGTGGGTGGACCAGGCCCGCGGACTGGCCAAGAGCTGTCCTGGTAACGACGAGGACTCGGATACCGGGCTGAGCTCTATGCACAGCCAGGACTCGGACTCGGTGCCTGTGTGCGAATCCCTTGTGTAGGAGGAGCACAGAGGGAGAGGGAGACGGCCGATTCTCCCTTCTTCGTAGAAAGCACCGGCTTGACCGGCTCAGGGACTTGAAACCAGGCGGGGAGTGGGCCCGGACCTTCTGCTGGGCAGCAGCGCTCTGACTGGGCGGGGGAGGGCAGGGGACGCCTCGGCAGCGGCGCTCCTCTGGCCTTGGAGTGAATGTGGAGGATGATACCAGACGAGGAAGCCGGGTCTCCATTACAAGCTCTTTCAGGGGAAGAAAGGAGGGAGGAGGTGAGAACCCCCTTATGTTGGAAAACAAATGCTCCAGGAAATTGACGTGGTCCGAGCCCATTTTCCAAAAAAAAAAAAAAAAAATAGTGCTATGGAGATTTCACCAATCTTTTGTATGGGAAGGACTGATGGCAGCTAGAACTTTAGTTTGTGGTATAAAGTGCTTTTTAAAGAAACACCTGGATGAAAAGGAAATTCCTTGAATGTTAATTGTGACTGTGAACGTGTTAAAACTAGCCAAAGAGGACGCACTGGTGTTGGTCTCAGCCTTACTCACACCTTTGATAAAACCCATAGGCACCAAAATCCTGTCTGTTTACATTTATGCAGATTTGGGAATTACCCATCTGCTAAACTCTTTGCCTTTTATTTTCTTTCAAAGACTAACTCTATTTCCTCCTAACAAATACAGTGTATGTTAAAATGGGGTCCTTTTTCCAAAATCACCTTTTATTATTATAAAAGCCAAACCTAACCCTTGGAGATACAGAATCGTGGTAGACATAACCCCTGGTTAAAATTTAATCTAGGCCCTTTGAGATTTGCTCCTGCAAAGGTATGTGTGTTGTCCTTTTATTCTTATTGCCACCTCATTCCCTTCAGGCACTGTTATTTCAGAAAAAATAAAAGGGAAGTTGCAGAATTCAAATACAACTACATTTGCTGTTTAATGAGCATTCTGGTTGAAAGGTAAGCCTTGAAAGCAAAGGTCTTTGTTAGTATTTAGCTTTTTAACTAAGCTGCATGTAAAACCAACCATGACCTCAACAGATTTTACCAAACAAACCCAAGTCTAACTTCAGTATCTTTGGTCAGAGATTAATTAGTTACTTGTCCAAACCTAAATTGAGATAGTGTAAATATCAAGGTTTACTAGATAAGACCTGAAAAGAAAACATAAAACAATCTAATAGTACACCTTAGGTGAAGAATTTGGTTAACAACGGCACGTAGACATAAAAGCACATAAAATTGAGCTAAAGATTCGACTTGAATTACTCTTGTCAGGCTCACACCTTTGCAGACACCACAGCATGCAAGTGCAGTGCTTCTCTCTTAATAGCTAGTGACAGAGCCCTGTGGGAACTCAGTGTAATTGTTCCAGTTATTTCAATGAAAACTTATCAGTTGTAGCTAGTTGTTGCCCCGTGGAAGGAGCCTGCTGGCAGTGTTCCCTCCAGAGCTCAGAACTTCTGAGGAATGTGGGATCTAATCTGTCCTGAGGAGGTATTAACAATAGGGTGTGTGTGCGGTGCCAGCCTGGTAACAACCTAACTGTGCGGGGGCCGGCTCCAGTTTCAACACTACATGGGAAGATAACTTAAGAGGTCTTGCTTTATAGAGAAATTTCTTTCCTTGGACAGATTCTCTGTCTGCTTGTTGCCAAGAGGGGCCTGCCTACCAGACCTCCTCAGACCCTTTGAGCTCTCTGCTTTTTAGACACCCACCCTTCACCACTGCCATGCTATTACAACATGTGTAGATATTTTCAGATTTTCAAGTAAAATGGGAATTAAAAGGCTGTTTTCTTAACTGATGTTTTCCAAAGACATTAGCTGGCATAATTGTGGTTTTTTCGTTTCGTCTGATGCAGGAAACATCTATGCGTTTGGTCTGGAGCATGATTAAGATGAGGAAGGGACCAAAGGAAACCCACTGTCCCAAGACAATCATTTGAATCCTTAAACACAAAGCCTAATGATAGCTTTCTTTTGGAGGCAGAGGTAAAATCCTCATTAGAGTGTGACACACGCTACTTGTCTGAATGGTTTATGCTGGCAATAGGCTGAGCTGGTGGTTTTAAAGTTATTGTGCTTCCCTCACCCCGCACCAAGGGTGGTAGGGAGGTGGCTCTTGGACGTTTATTAACTCAAAAGAAAACACAAAAGTTGGCAGAACAGGACTGCCTGGCAGAAAGGGGCCGTTTTCCTTTTCACTATTATTATTTTAAACTTTGACGGGCTGCTGACGTCAGCAAATATGCCTGAAGCCTGTAAAGCAAATAAGCCACATCACAGGGAGAAAGCCCGTGGGATTTTCTGATGCCCTCTTTCTAGAACCTTCCAGTCCTGGCCACCTGAACATGCTTTTCCAGTCAGCTCTTCAGGCAGTGAAGGAGGTTTTGTTCATAACAAAGTGTGGTCCAGTCTGCCCATTTTTTCTTTTATCCAAATCAATTATATCCCCCAAAGGCACTTTCTGTGTGGGTAGGAGAAAGGAGAACGGGAAAAAAGAAAGGAGACAATAGTTCCTTTTACTAAGAACTTCTGCAAGCCTGAGGAAGGTGAAATATGGAGATAAAAAGTACCAAAACAGTGCCTGTGCATAGAAAGTGCCTAGCAAATCCTAGATATTCTTAAAATTTCATTCACTTTAAAAATAATCATCATGGCACTAAGAATGAGAAGGAATGCATAACAGTGAATGCACCAGCACCAGGATTTCAGTGTACCTGGGAAAACTACCTCCTTTCCTGTTCTCCAAGCCTAACAGAAACCCTGAGGAGAAACCAGCAAGCTTGTGCAGGAAAATATGAGACGGAGTAGGCTCCTTACCAACCAGCCCCATCCTTTTTTGGAACTGATAGAATTTATTGTGTCTTTGATCTTAATGATCCCATTCTCGGCCATCTCCCAAACCAAAAAGATTATATCTGGCATCTCTGTTTACTTCCTTATAAAACATGGTTGATGATGATGATGATGATTTGCTAATTAGAAAAGTTATATTCTGTAGTCTTTATGATGGTCCTGAAAATAACATAAGGAAGAAAGAAAAGTCAATCAAAATGTCTCATCACCAAAAGCTTATCACTATCAAAATGTGGTATATTTCCTTCCAGACCTTTTGAATTGTGAAGTTTTCATATTTTGCTGCTTTTTAAAATATATATATATAATTTTAATGAGAAGCCTATATGCTTTTAGGCTCAGGTTTTGACGTATTCCTTGTAAACGGCTCCATCCATCTGTTGGATGCACTACAGTGCATATAACTATTCTCATGTTATTAGGTTGTTCCCAATATTTTTTTTTACTATTATAAAACAACACTGTGATAAGCTTCTTTGTGTACATATCTGTTTCCCTAATTAGATACTCCTCCCCAACAATAAGTTCCCAGAAGGAATTCCCAGGTCAAAGAGTACAACATTTAAAGGCTTGATACTTAATTGCCAAATTGCTTTACAAAAGATTTGGTCTAATTACAATCTGCCATGCATAACAGTGCCTATTTCACCACACCTTGACTTTCATCTGATATTATATTTTGTTAAGAAAGTATTTTAACCAAAATTAATTAATTAATTCATTGGGGCCCCAGGAATCCAGGACTGGCAACCACTGACGTAAAATATCCTTACAACCTGAAGGGCAATTCATCCGACCAGAAGTGTTAAGAGGACATGGTGCTTTCTCTTCCACTTCTTTATCTTCCCTGAACTCTGCTTATTAATAGCAATCTTGTCTCATATCAGAGCTGAACAATGATCCATCTGAGCAGAAGGGCCAAAAACTCTGCATGAGTGAGATTAAGGGGATTAACGAATAGAATCAGATTTATAAAAAGAAAATATTCATTATCTTTTTTCATCTGAGTCTACTAGAAAAGGTTATCCTTAGAAGGTGATATCATAAAACATTTGATTTTGTGCTTCTCCCTACCCACCCCATCAAAAATTAAATCAAAATAAAGTAAGTACATAAGCCTACTTGTTTGTAAACAGCCTCTAATTAACAGTTTACATTATTCTAGGCATTTCTTTCTACATGTGTTACTATACCTGAGTTCACCCTTAAATTCTTGAAAAGGGAAAATTTGATCATGACAGTTTGTGAGATTTTCAGTGTGAAGGTGTTTGTGAAACATGTTCTCCTAAACAGAAAAGAAGGAGGATGAGGAGGAACTGTCTTTTCTTGAGTACTTTCCAAATGCCCGCTCCTCAGGCTAAGTATTTTCACATGCGTTTTCCCTACATTCATCTTGTGAGATAGACCTTTTTTTTTTTTTTTTTTGCGGTACGCGGGCCTCTCACTGTTGTGGCCTCTCCCGTTGCGGAGCACAGGCTCCAGACCTGCAGGCTCAGCGGCCATGGCTCATGGGCCCAGCCGCTCCGTGGCATGTGGGATCTTGCCGGACCGGGGCACGAACCCGTGTCCCCTGCATCGGCAGGCGGACTCTCAACCACTGCGCCACCAGGGAAGCCCGTGAGATAGACCTCTTTAACCTCCAGTTTTTATAGGTAGAGAAGATAAGGCCACCCATTTGATAAGATGCAAGATACTAACCTAAGCCTGACTAAAACCTGTACCCATTTTACTACATCACACCAGGCACATTGTACTCAAGAAGTGCTCTGCACACTCAGAAAAAGATTGCTTACAGTCCTCAGAGTGTTGGCATTGGAGGGGGTGGTGCTCAGAGACTATCAAGTATTGTCCAAGTATTTCCACCAGGGAGGTGGAATGATTTTTCAGAACCATAGGGCTGGTAAATATATCTACCAGGTGAGGATTTAGGAAAAAGCAAAGGAGGAGAAATTCCTATGTAAATATCTGGGCATCTGTCTGAGAGAGGTGAAGACTTTGCCAATGAAAAACAATTCTCACAAAAAATTAATACCCTCTGTATCAGCATGGAGGTTTTGACTGAATGCCCCAAGGACACAGGTGTATAGTCAACAACCTGGAATCCTCGTCCATCAGAACAGACAGCTGTGCCCTCTTCACAGACGCACCTGGAAGGTGGTACCAAGCATGACTGTGCTGGAGCTGTCCCCAGCACTTTTAACCAGACCTTGTTCCTGGTTGAGCCTCTGGTACGTGAGGATCAGAGAAGGTTAAAGGGAGGCAGTGTTGGGTCTTCCAAAGATCCCTGTGCCATGGAGTTGGGCATGCACACCTGATTTAGGGCATTTCTGTGTCCACACTGACTCCACTACACATGTGGAGACCTAGCATGGATTGCTTTGAAGGACCACTCTCCCAGCCTCTGCCCCTCTCATCCAGTCCCATGCAAGGTTTTCCTGCTTCAGATATCTCCAGGATTCTCTATAGCTTTCAGAATAAAATCCACATTTCTTAGCAGGATTTATAAGGTTGTTGGTTATCCAGCTCAAGACCCCTCTTCGAGGTCATCCTTTCCCACCTTAAAAACCACAGAATTGACTGGATCCTGTTTCTTCATTAAGGTCACATTGCCATCCTCAGTTTGTGCAAGGTCTCTCTTCTATCTTATTTTATTTTACTTCATGTTTCCCTCCCCCGCCCCCATCCCACATCCACTTCCTTTCAGTAGTTGTGGCACACGGGCTCCAGAGCACAGGCTCACTATTTGTGGCGCACGGGCTTTTGTGCTCCGTGGCATGTGGGATCTTCCCGGACCAGGACTCGAACTCGTGTTCCCTGCATTGGCAGGCGGATTCTTAACCACTGCGCCACCAGGGAAGTCCCCCTTCTCTCCCTTCCTTTCTCCTCTCCCTCCCTCATTCCTTTGTCATTCATTAACTGGAATACTTCTATAGAAAGATTCTTCCTTATATCAAATGTCACCCTGAAGAACAGTTTAAATCCTGATTATCCTGAAATATAGGATAAAAGCAACATTCCTACATTTTCTTTTTATTTACTAGTGTTCAAAATAATGTGGTTGTTCCCTAGCATTCTTCAAAGTTGACTAATGAGTTTTTTCTCCTCTGTTCATCTTTTTGGAAATCATTATGGAATTTTGAACTTAAAATATTTAATGTGTTTCAATCCATTATAGTTTTGGTCCTATCTTTGGCTGAGTGGGAGCTTCTTCAGGTTAGTTCCTGAATCCTTTTCACACATTTTTCACAGTCTTTTCTCCCTGGTGTGTCAAGATGTTCCAGGCTCATACTGTACATTTTCTGACCCAGACCTGAAATCAACCATCACTGATTCCTTTTAATGGGAAATATTTTTTTAATTAAAAAATTTTTTTAAATTTTGTATTGGAGCATAGTTGATTAACAATGTTGTGTTAGTTTCAGGTGTACAGCAAAGTGATTTATTTATACATATACATGTATCTATTCTTTTTCAAATTCTTTTACCATTTAAGTTATTACAGAGTATTAAGCAGAGTTCCCTCTGCTATACAGTAGGTCCTTGTTGGTTATCTATTTTAAATATAGCAGTGTGTACACATCAATCCCAAACTCCCAGTCTATCTGTGCCCCCCCACCCATCCCGCTTGGTAAGATAAGTTTGTTTTCTAAGTCTGTTGAGTCTGTCTCTGTTTTGTAAATAAGTTCATTTGTATCATTTTTTTAAGAGTCCATGTATAAGCGATATATGATATTTCTATTTCTCTGTCTGACTTAACTTCACTTATTATGATAATCTCCAAGTCCATCCATGTTGCTGCAAATGGCATTATTTCATTCTTTTTAATGGCTGAGTAATACATTACTCTATTGTATATATGTACCACATCTTATTTGTCCATTCATCTGTCGATGGACATTTAGGTTGCTTCCATGTCTTGGCTATTGTAAACAGCACTGCAATGAACATTGGGGTGCATGTATCCTTTTGAACCATGTTTTTTTCCAGATATATGCCCAGGAGTAGGATTACTGGATCATATGGTAGCTCTGTTTTTAGTTTCTTAAGGAACTTCCATACTATTTTCCATAGTGGCAGTACCAATTTACATTCCTACCAACAGTGTAGGAGGGTTCCCTGTTCTCTACACCCTCTCCAACATTTACTGTTTATAGATTTTTTGATTATGGTCATTCTTACTGGTGTGAGGTGATATCTCATTGTAATTTTGATTTGCATTTCTCTAATAATTAGCGATGTTGAGCATCTGTTCATGTGCCTCTGTGCCATCTGTATGTCTTCTTTGGAGGAATGTTTATTTTTAGGTCTTCTGCCCATTTTTCTGATTGGGTTGTTTGTTTTTTTTTGATATTGAGCCACATGGGTTGTTTATAAATTTTGAGACTAATCCCTTGTTGGTTGCATCGTTTGCAAACATTTTTTCCCATTCTGTAAGTTGTCTTTTTGTTCTGTTTATGGTTTTCTTTGCTATGCAGAAGGTTTTGAGTTTAATTAGGTCCCATTTGTTTATTTTTGTTCTTATTTCCATTACTCTAGGAGGCGGCTCTGAAAAGATATTGCTGCAACTTAGGTCAAAGAGTGTTCTGCGTATGCTTTCCTCTAAGAGTTTCATAGTATCCAGTCTTACATTTAGATCTTTAATCCATTTTGAGTTTATTTTTGTGTATGATGTTAAAGAATGTTCTGATTTCATTTTTTTTACATGTAGCTGTCCAGTTTTCCCAGCACGATTTATTGAAGGGACTGTCTTTCCTTCATTGTATAGTTTTGCCTCCTTTGTTATAGATTAATTGACCGTGGTTGTGTGGGTTTATTTCTGGGCTTTCTATCCTGTTCCATTGATCTATATTTCTGGTTTTGTGCCAGTACCATATTAGAAATCACAGCCTGGATACTAGGAGTGCTAATTGCTACTGGGTTGGTGATTACTTTTAGAAATTTTTCATGGACAGAGCTAGGAAATACATTGTCCTTGTTTTCTTTTAATTTTTTATTGTGTGAAAATATGGATAACATAAAATTTACCATTTTAAGTCGTTTTAAGTGTACAATTCAGTGGCATTAAGTACATTTACAATGTTGTGCCACCATCACCGCTATCCGTTTCCAGAAGTTGCCTGTCATCCCAAGCAGAAACCTTGTATCCATTAAATAATAACTTTCTATTGTCTCCTCTCCTCAGCCCCTGGTAACCTCTGTTATCTGCTTTGGAGAAATGTCTTTTCAAGTCCTTTGTCCACTTTGAATTAGATTCTTTTTGTTGTTGTTGTTCTTGTTGAGTTGTAGGAGTTCTTCATATATTCTGAATATCAATCCCTTATCAGATGTATGATTTGTAAATATTTTCTCCCATTCCATTTATTGCCTTTGTTGATGGTGTCTTTGATGCATAAGAAATTTTTATGAAGTCCAACTTATCTATTTTTTCTTTTGTAGTCTTTGCTTTTGGTGTTATATCTAAGAAATCCTTACAAATCCAACGTCCTGAAGCATTTTCTCTATGTTTTCTTCTAAGAGTTTTATAGTTTTAGCTCTTACATTTAGTTTTTGACAACTTTTTGCCAGTATTCTTGTTACTTTTATTGACAAGTAGCTTTTTGGATGTCCTTTCTCTGCCATTCCCACTTAAGTCGCTTACAAGTGTTTTCATTTTCTCTTTTCTTTTTTCATTGAGTGGATAGAATTTTCTTTGATTTCAAAGTTATACATTTAATTTTGCTCTTCTATTTTTCCAAACTTACTAGGAATCATACTTTTGCTTATTTTTTCTGACCCCTATATAAACTTATAAATGCTGTGTTTGCCCCCAAGCAAGATAAGAATCTTAAAACACTACTCCCACTTCTCTGGTCTCTCTCCCTTTTCATTTTGATATCATCTACAATTTTAGTTATAGAAAATCTTATGTAGCTAATAATAACCTTTCTCAGTATATTTTATTGGGATCATATTAAATATATACATTATCTTGAGCAGAATTGATATCTTTATCATGTCAAGTCATTCTGTCCAAGAATATGATAATAATAAAGTATAACAAATCACTACCAAATTCAGTGTGGCTTAAAATAATAATCATTCATTCTCATTCAGCTGGGGGGTAGTTGATCCAGGCTAGGCTCCACTGAACTTGGCTTTAATCTGTGGGCTGGGTTTAGGCCTACTTCATGGGTCTGTCATCCTCTTTGGACCAGAGGCATAGAGCTTTCCCAAAGGTCCTTTGGAGTTATTACAGAGGCCTTAGCCTAGACTTTTTCTTTTTTACATCTTCTGTGGGCCTTGGCTTGCTCAGTCCAAGTCAACACACAAAAATTGAGTT
Organism: Physeter macrocephalus; assembly: GCF_002837175.3. NCBI lineage: Eukaryota > Metazoa > Chordata > Mammalia > Artiodactyla > Physeteridae > Physeter > Physeter macrocephalus. Next base: position 67,363,469 of record NC_041229.1, read on the forward strand.
CCTGCTATATACCAGGCCTAGGGGTTAAGCATGCAAAATCAGGGATCAGTAAGATAGGTAGCATTAAATCATTAAAAATGCTCTCTAAGACACTGGTGTTGGGATTTTACATTTATTAAGCCCTTTGGATTAATATTTTTTTTTTTTTTTTTGCGGTACGCGGGCCTCTCACTGTTGTGGCCTCTCCCGTTGCGGAGCACAGGCTCTGGACGCGCAGGCTCAGCGGCCATGGCTCACGGGCCCAGCCGCTCCGTGGCATGTGGGATCTTCCCGGACCGGGGCACGAACCCGTGTCCCCTGCATCGGCAGGTGGACTCTCAACCACTGCGCCACCAGGGAAGCCTGATTAATATTTTTTTAAAGAGAAAATTGGTTATATAAACTATGTTATAGCCATATAATTACATTACACAGCTACTAAAATAATTAGATCTGCATTGCTGACATGAAAAAAAATCTGTATTATATTGTCAAATGAAGAAAGCAAGGAAGTAGAAATAGTATAAAGTCATTACTTTTTTTATAGCTCTAAAAATTATACATTTTTTAGCTTTGTCCACAGAAAAGGTCTGGAATCAATTACTGCCCACTAGCACCTATACCATGATATCTAAATACCATTTTCTATTAAAAAGACAGGCTCTTGAAGTAATGGCCGATTCCAAATTCATGAAAAAAATAGATAAGATAGGCTTGCTACATCCTATGTTCTAGAAAACAAGGAAACTGTAAAAGACTTTGTGATTTTTTTTTTTTTTTGCGGTACGTGGGCCTCTCACTGTTGTGGCCTCTCCCGTTGTGGAGCACAGGCTCCGGATGCGCGGGCTCAGTGGCCATGGCTCACGGGCCCATCTGCTCCGCAGCATGTGGGATCTTCCCGGACCGGGGCACGAACCCGTGTCCCCTGCATCGGCAGGCGGACTCTCAACTACTGCGCCACCAGGGAAGCCCGACTTTGTGATTTTATATAGACTCAGGGGCAACCTGAAGGGGCTTCAATAGTTAAAGACAGGAAAATATGAATTTCAATGAGAATAACAACTGCAATGGACTGAAACACGCCAAAAGCATAAAAATCTAGGGGTTCACAATGATATTACAAAAAAATTAACCTATTAATCACCTTTGATTAATATGAGGTGGCTAGGATGCCAAGTTGTTATTCTGGAAATTAGTAATAAAGAGAACATTTATTTTGTCTTTCTTGTACACATTGAGTTTCTAAGTCATCAAACAGTTAATGAGGGAAAGTTTTCTTTACAAAAACATTTCAGCTAGCAAATGCAGAAGAAATGATAGAATTAGAAAATTACCCTTATGCAACCCCTAATGAGTTAGTGCATCTAGATAGTGATCATTGATGATATTAAAATGAGCAGGTGTCAAGTTAATCAGAAACTTTATAGTGGATGGATCAGCTGACAACGCTAACAGCCATGGAACATCCAGTCTTGATGTACCTCCTGGTATGATAAAATAGAAAGCTATCGGCTCCATCTACCAAATATTCCACCCCAAATAAGAGTCTGAATCTAATCAAGAGTCTAGTTCTACTGAGGAGGTTATAGGAAACAGGGAGAGGAGAAGAACATGTGGAATGATATTCTGAGTACGTAATAGCCAAATCCAGACTGGGCAATTCTATAGGACAAAAACCCATGTATAAATAGCCTAGAAGAGGAAGTGGAGATATAACTCTTATAACTATTATGGAATAAAAGAGATGTATCAACAAGTTATGGACTTTATTTGGATAGTAATTCGAACAAACCAAAAGTTAAAAAACAAATTTTAGGGACAATCAGGAAAAATAGAAACAGACTATTTATTAAAAGGTGGTTGTTATTTTTAGATATGGTAATGACAAAATGATTGTTTTTAAAAGATTTTACCTGTTAGAAATACAAAATAAAATACTATGGTGAAATAATATAATATCTAAGATTTGCTGGAATATTTCAGGGAAAATAATTGGACGTGCAGGGGAGATAAATAGAAAAAAATTGGCCAATTGTTGATATTTGTTGAAGCTGGGTGATAGGTACATGGGGATACCTTACACTGTTCTCTGTGGTTGTGTATTGGTTTGAAGATTTTAATAATAGAAAGTAAAAAAAATTGCAAGAGAGAAGGAAAAATCAGGTTATAGAACAATATGTTTTTTTTTCTTTTTAATAGACAAAACAGAACAAAAGACTTTGTTATACTCATATCTATGCTTATCTTTGGGAAATGGGATTAGGGAATGATATAGAAACTGCTATTTTTTATTTTATAAACTTGGTATCATTTGACTTTTTAAAAAAATTTAATTTATTTATTATTTTTGGCTGCGTTGGGTCTTCGTTGCTGCACGCGGGCTTTCTCTAATCGTGGCGAGCGGGGGGCTACTCTTCGTTGCAGTGCATGGGCTTCTCATTGCAGTGGCTTCTCTTGTTGCGGAGCACGGGCTTTAGGCGCACGGGCTTCAGTAGTTGTGGCTCGCGGGCTCTAGAGCGCAGGCTCAGTAGTGTGGCACACGGGCTTAGTTCCTCCGCAGCATGTGGGATCTTCCCAGACCAGGGCTCAAACCTGTGTTCCCTGCATTGGCAGGAGGATTTTTAACCATTGCACCACCAGGGAAGTCCCTCATTTGACTTTTTAAATAAGTACATATAACTTATGTAACTACAAAAGAAAAGAGTAAAGTGTCATAATTAAAGTATGAGCAAAGTACCATGGGAGATTGTTTTCTTATATCCTGGTTGAACATAGCTGCTGAAAATAGAACCTAAAACCATGAGAGTGAAGGTTGCTTTTGAATCACTGGAGTAGGTTCAGCATGACCCTGAACCAACCAACCTGCATGCCATGAGGGATAAACAAAGTGATCCATGGTCTCTGGGACAGATGGTCTTCTCATCTCATCACATGGCAGCAAAGTAGACTTTACAGTAGAGTGGTTCTTTGATCGGTTGCTTAAAGGAAAGTATTTAATCTGCTCATTCTGTGTTAAAATACAGATTCTTAAAGTTTTGAACTAATCTCTTAATGCCTGAATAGAATTACTTAGTTATGAAGGTATTACCAGTTACTCATTTTCAAACCATGTCTGTCTTCTATATCAGTGAGTTTCCTGAGTCAGTCCAGATCCAGGGGGAAAGGGTAGCTGAGAGGCATAAAGGGCTATGGTAGCATCAGTGAGTCTAAACCCCTGGCTGCCAGGGACCCTGTGGAGTGTTTACAGGGGGTCCACAAACCCATACCCACAGCAGGCAGTCTGTGGGCATAATAACTGTCTTTCACATTCATGTACTACTAATTTGTGAATCTTTGTAGATGGCATTGTGATGAATCCAATCAGATTCATAAAATCCTTACTGAAGTTAGAGGAGTTTTAGGATTTTCAGCATCAGCTACTATTACACAGAGATATCTAAACTTTTTGATATTAGAAGGGGTCCTCATATGGAAAGAGAATGGGAACCACTGGCCTGGAGGTATGAATTATTCTTAAGCTGATCTTCAGGGTTGTAAATTGAGGTGCTCTTTCCATTTGCTGTTTTTCAAAAAGTTAACATCCCAGGCATATTTCTGCCATACTGTTGGTTGAGACATCTGAAGCTGCCGTGGCTCCCTTCTCCTTGCTCCCAGGGCACCTTATACATAACTCCATTAAGGTTCTTATAACACTGACATATGCTGACTGTTTTACTGGTGTCTCCACCACTATGGTGGAGGGAAAGGGGAGTTGGGAGAGGTGAGGGTAAAGATTCATTGACTCAACAAACTCATGAGCCTCCACTGGCTCAGGAACTAGAGGCAAAGAGGTGAACACTCCTGGCCCTCACAGAGCTCACTGAGTAAGGGGTGTGGGGGTAAAGGGTAGACAAACAAGTAGACAATCACAATACGGTGTGGGTAGTGCTCTGGCTTCCATGGGAAAATGAAGGAGGCATCTGACCCAGATTGTGGAAGCCAGAGACACTGGGTGTAGATGATGCCCAAGTCAAATTTGAAGGACTGGTTGGAGTTGACCAAGTTGAAGTGGGGGAGGGAGGGACCAGTAAATGCAAAGTGCAGAAGAAGATAGTACAAACCCAGAGTTGAGAGGTGGAAAGTGGGGTGAGAGTAGGCTGCCAAGGTGGGTAGGGGCTTGACCATGATGGGTCTTGTGTGCCATGATGAAGACTTTAGACTTAATCTTGAGACAAAAGAGAAGACATTAGAAGTTCAAAGGCAGAAACCTGACCTGAGCAGATTTGTCTGCTTGAATCTTGAACTGGGCTAGATTGTGGATGTTGGCTTGTGTGTGCAAACCCAAAAAGTGGAGAGATGTGTTGGGAGGTTGATTCCTAATGCAGCTAAGATTCAGGTGGAGACCTGAATGAAGGCAGTAGTCATTGGAATGAAAAGATAACAGACTCATGGAACACTGAGGAGGTAGAACAGACTGGCTGGGAGGTAGAGGAGACTGGTTGGATGTGCAGATGGAGGACTCAGGGATGATGACCAAGTTTCTGGTCTGGGAAATAGGTGGCTATTCACAGAGGTAGGGAATACGAGAGGTGGAGGAGGTTTGAGGGAGGATGGTGCAGGAAACCAAACTCTATTTGGGTGATGTTTTATCTATGTCAGCCTTTCTAGGAGGGGACTGGCTGCCAAAATCACCAAGGAAGAGGGAGTTTCAAGCCACAGAGCAGCATACAAGTCTGAGCCTTTGGTACCTAGGGCTATTTTTTGAACATCCACACCAGGACTGAAATGTCTCCCTGAGGTTGCACATGATCACACATTCTTTGGAGCAGCAACAATGAAGACAAACCTTTGTACTTTAAGGAAATGAATACATTTCATTTTCTGAGGGTAAAAATGTGTTGTTTAAAAACAATGCTGCAAAGTAGAATAGATAATTTGGCTAATCCCAGATTGTTGGTAGGACCTAAAAATAATGCAGCTGCTGAGAAAAACTCTAAGACTTCGTGAAAAGTTTAAGATTTGGAGCCATAGGTTAAAATCCAGGCTTTTCCACTTACAAATTCTATGACATTAATTCTATCGTTTGGGTTAAATTATTGAACTAGAGAGGTTAGGAATAATAATAAGCATCTCATAAAGTTATTGTGCAAGTGATTTGTGAATTTTGATTTTGTAGGCATATTATTTTGAACTAGGCAATGCCAGGTGCCTTGCCCAATTTGTTCCTTCCTTTATGCACATATTCATGTGTTCATTCATATAGTCACAAACGCTACTACAATTACACACTATGTGCCAGCCACTATTAGCAGACCCAGAGGATAAGAAATTGAATAAGACATGATCTAATGAGGACAAGAGATAAAAAACAAAGATAGGGAACATGGTAATCAGGTGGTCCAAAAGTTTGGAAGAGAGATGAGGAGGGCCTGAACTAGGAGATGGGGTTAAGCAGGGATCTGAGACATTTAGAAGCTAGCCTCACTCACATGTGGTGATTAATCATTGGTGGAGGATGAGGGAGAAGGAACAACCTGGAATGATTTCCAGCTTTCAAGTTTGGGAAAATGGGAAGATATGGGTGGGTGCTTTTCTTAAATGGTGTGGACTGGGCCTTGGCAAGAGGTGGGAGTGGGAGATGGTGAACTCAGTTTGGAATATATTGTGTTGAGGTGTCTGTGGGTACCAGGCATCCAGATGCCTGGGTGCCTGGATGAGGGGACAGGGAAGCCATGGGCAGGGATTCAGATGCTCAACGAAGAGTGTAGAGTGGGAATATAAAGTACTGAAGATAGAGCTCTGGATAAGACAGAGATTTAGATAGTAGATAGAGGAAGAGGAATTCACAAAGACTAAGGAAAAACAGAGAAGTAGGAGAAGAAGGAAAAAGTAACATCGTGGAAATCATGTTTAAGGGGAGTGAGTTTCAAGACAAGGGGGGCTACCTGCACCCATTTTATTTGGCAATTTATAACCATAGCCTTGGAGAGAGGAGTGTCAGAAGATTGGGGGAAGCTGAAGCTACATTTAGTGTCTTGAGGAGTGAATGGGAAGTGGAAAGGTAGGGACAGCAAGTAATGAGAATTCGTTTGAGAAGTCCAGTGTGATGAGGGTGGAGATATGACTGTAGTTGTAAAAGGATGAAGGGCCAAGGAAGAATGCAAGGTGACGGGGAGAGTGGTCCAAGATGAGACTGGAGAAGTAGGCAGGGGCCAGAACATGTAGGGGTCAGAAGGCCACAAGAAGGAGTTTGGATTTTTATTTGTAATGCCCTGAGAATCACTGAAAAGCTTCAAGCAGGGGAATGACATGATTGGATTCTTCTGCCTGCTCGATGGATGACAGAGGAAGGGAACAACTGGGCTTTGAGATTCTCAAGATGGGGAAGGTCTATGGTATGGCTCTGGAAGTGGATGGCTAAAGAGAATGGTTGAAGTTGAAGGTCATCAAAGCTGGGAGGCCCCAGGTGTTGGGAGATACATCCACGTGGATGATGAAGGCCCCTATGATGATATCAAGAATTGGGATGAAGAGTGGAAGAGATCTGGATGTGAAGGAACAGAGAGAGGTAAATGAATGGAAGCAATATTGGAATATTATTTGCAAATATCTTCTCCCATTCAGTAGGTTGCCTTTTTGTTTTGTTGATAGTCACATTGGAATAGTGACTGTGGCAGAGAGGGGTGAATGAGCCCATGACTCTGATTATGTCCCTCACATGCTCAGCATTCATCAAAACTTCCCTATTACCCACTGGAGAAAGTCTGTAAAAGTCTAAGCACTGTCCTGCATAATACATCTTAATAGCCTCATCTCCCATTTCCACCCTCCCCTAGACTCGCTGTACCACGTGAGGTTACCTGTTCACGCCTCTCTCTCTTTGCACACACTGTCTTTCCCATCTCAAATGTCTGTCCCTCCTCCCTCCCTTGCAGGAACCCCTATAACTTAGTTCAAATGTCGTACTTCTACAAACTCTTTCTCAAATGCCTCAGCCATTCAGGTAGCCAATATTTATTGAACATCTACCATGTGCGAGGCTCTAAGCAAGGCACACAGTCTTTTGGTCCGTCCTCTGAGCCACCCCATCCAAGCTTTCCAGGTCTGCCAGCAGAGTAGAGACTGGCTCAGTGTCAGATCTCCCAGACTTGGCTCACTAATCACCAAACCTGAGAACCAAACTCCCCTGAAATTTCATCAACAGGAAAGGCTGGGCAGGTTTCTTCTCATTTCCTTACCTTACTCCCAACCTCAGCAGCGTCTGTAGCTATAAACAACAAAGGATACTTAATATGTGAGATGCATTGGCCTGTTAAGCGGTGTTCCTGATTCATTTGGAATTTGTGGTCAGATTTTACTGCAGCACATGTTTTATATCTTGATTTCTTGGCATCTGTGAGCACCGTCCTGTCTGCATCTGGATACAAGATGATTTTTTACCAAGAGTCATTTGCTGTAAGTAGAATGGAAATAACAGAGAGAGTTTCTTTGGGAGAGGGGGTATTCCTCCTGGGGTAGAGACTACACATTGGGTAGCATAAGTAGCCAATCAAAGGCCGGTATTTAGTCAGTAAATATTTCTTAAGGTGAGCACAGAACAAGGTGCTCAAGGTTCCTTAAGGTTCTAAGCACAGAACAAAGATCAACCTGGTTCCAGCCCTACGGGAGCATCAGAGCTGCTATTCTTCTATCTGTAGCAGTGCTCTTTCCCTCTTGGCCTGGCCCGTCCTACTCATCTTTCAGCTGTCAGCCTAAGCCTCCATTCTTCTGGAAAGCCTTTGGTAAGCCCTGGTGGAGTTATCTATCCAATACCACTTTTTCCTTCTTTCTTAATGAATAAACCCTGATTATATTCTGGATAGCATTGCACACAGCTGATGACTTGCAATTCCTAATCTCCCTTACATTTAGGGGTGACTATTAAAATAGGAAGGAAGAAGTTGGGTGAGATTTCTGGCAAATTCCCTTCAAGGGGACTGACTTAACTGAGAGGTGCCCCTTATTTGTCCTCACTTCCTTTTTCCCTCTTCATTGCTGGACTTCAGATATGATGGCTGAAGGTCTTGCAGCCACCTTGAACCATGAGGCAATCCTGAACAGGTAAGACACATTGAAAATGGCAGAGAGGAAAGCAGAAGGCTGATGACTGTGAAACTATTCTAAAGGCCCTGGACTGCATACCTCTGGATTTCATCATTGCAGAGAAACAAAAAACCTTATATTAAACCATCCTTATTTATTTTGCCTATTCAGTGCACTTGGACTTAATCCTAACCAATACAACCCCCAGACTGCTTTATCCCCCCTTATCCTGACTGATTTTTCTTCATAGCACTTACCACTACCTACCTTTTTTTTTCTTTTTTGGCCATACCACATGGCATGCAGGATCTTAGTTCCCCGACCAGAGATCGAACCTATGCCTTCTGCAGTGGAAGCATGGAGTCTTAACCACTGGACCACCAGGGAAGTCCCTACCTAGCATTTTTATTTGTCTGTCTCCTATTAGAACATAAGCTTCATGAAAATAGTGATTTCTCATGGCCTGGAACAGTACCTGACACAAAGTAGGTCCTCATCAGCTGAAGTAATCTTAAGAAAGAGAAACAGGGCTTCCCTGGTGGTGCAGTGGTTGCGTGTCCGCCTGCCGATGCAGGGGAACCGGGTTCGCGCCCCGGTCTGGGAGGAAAAAAAGAAAGAGAAACAAAGCTGGAGGTATTATGCTATTTGATTTTAAACTATACTACAAAGATATAATATTCAAAACAGTATGGTTCTGGTACAAAAACAGACACATGGATCAATGGAACAGAATAGAGAACCCAGAAATAAGCCCACACATCTATGGTCAATTAAGAGAAAGGAGTCAAGAATCTACAGTGTGGGAAAAGACAGACTCTTTGATAAGTGGTGTTGGGAAAACTAGACAAACATTTGCAGAAGAATGAAACTGGGACACTTTCTTACATAATATACAAAGATAACTCAAAATGGATTAAAGACTTAAATGTAAGACAGGAAACCATAAAACTCCTAGAAGAAAACATAGGCAGTATGCTCTTTGACATTGGTCTTAGCAATATTTTTTTTGAATCTGTCTCCTCAGGCAAGGGAAACAAGCAAAAATAAACAAATGAGACTACATCAAACTAAAGGGCTTTTACACAGAGAAGGAAACTATCAACAAAACAAAAAGACAACCTACTGAATGGGAGAAGATATTTGCAAATAATATATATGATAAAAGGTTAATATCCAAAATATATAAAGAACTCACACAACTTAATACCAAAAAACCCAAACAACTCGGTTGAAAAATGGGTAGAGTCAGTGCTTTGTGACCACCTAGAGGAGTGGGATAGGGAGGGTGAGAGGGAGACACAAGACGGAGGGGATATGGAGATATATGTATACATACAGCTGATTCACTTTGTTATACAGCAGAAACTAACACAACATTGTAAAGCAATTATACTCCAATAAAGATGTTTAAAAAAAGAAAAGAAAAGAAAAATGGGCAGAGGACCTGAATAGACATTTTTCTAAGGAAGACATACAGATGGCCAACAGACACATGAAAGGATGCTCAACATCACTAATCATTCAGGATTATGCTAATCAAAACCCCAATGAGATATCACCTCACACCTGTCAGAATGGCTATCATCAAAAAGACAGCAAGGGAATTCCCTCGCAGTCCAGTGGTTAGGACTTGGCGCTTTCACTGCCATGGTCCCGGGTTCAGTACCTGGTGTTGGGGAGCTAAGATCCCACTAGCTGTGCAGCATGGCCCCCCCACCCCCACCAAAAAAAAAAAAGAGAAAAGAAAAAGAAAAAAAAAGACAACAAATAACAAGTGTTGGCAAGGATGTGGAGAAAAAGGAACACTCATGCACTGTTGGTAGGATTGAAAATTTGTGCAACACTATGGAAAACACTATGGATGTTCCTCAAAAAATTAAAAATAGAACTGCCATTCAATCCAGCAATTCCACTTCTGGGTATTCTGAAGAAACAAAAACACTTAATTTGAAAAGATATACGCACCCCTATGTTTATTGAAGCATTATTTACCATAGTCAAGATATGGAAACAAATGTCCATTGATGGAAGAATGAATAAAGAAGATGTGGTATATGTATACACAATGGAATATTACTCAGCCATAAAAAGAATGAAATCATGCCATTTGCAACAACATGGACAGACCTAGAAGGTATTATGCTAAGTGAAATAAGTCAGACAGAAAAAGACATATACCATATAATTTCACTTATATGTGGAAGCTAAAAAACAAATAGACAAACAAAACAAAACAGAAATAGACTCATAGATACCAAGAATAAACTAGTGGATCACCAAAGTTGAGAGGGGGTAGAAGGGTGGGCAAAATAGGTGAAGGGGATTAAGAGGTACAAAATTCCAGTTATAAATTAAATAAGTCATGGGGATGTAATTTACAGCATAGGGAATAGAGTCAATAATGTAATAACTTCATATGGTGTCAAATACTTACTAGACTTATTGTGGTGATCAATTTGTAATGTATATAAATGTCTAATCACTAGTACACTTGAAACTAATATAATATTGTACATCAACTATTTCAATAAAAATAAATAAAAGATCCAAAAATAGTTGCAGCGGGGCTTCCCTGGTGGCGCAGTGGTTGGGAGTCCGCCTGCCGATGCAGGGGACGCGGGTTCGTGCCCTGGTCCGGGAGGATCCCACGTGCCGTGGAGCGGCTGGGCCCGTGAGCCATAGCCGCTGGGCCTGTGCTTCTGGAGCCTGTGCTCCGCAACGGGAGAGGCCACAGCAGTGAGAGGCCTGCGTGCCGCAAAAAAAAAAAAAAAAGTTGCAGCACTTGTTATTATTGTTATATATGCACTCTATCAAAATACTCATCATATTTGCAACCACACACTTAATATCTATCTTTCCCATGACTCTATACTCATATATACAGGGGACATATCTGTCTTGCTCTCTGTTGTATCCTTAGCATATAAACTAATGCCACCAAATAATATTATTTCATCTGTGCTCTAGAACACTAATATGGTGGCAAAAAGGACGGATTGGAAGGACGAATTACTCTCAGGAGCCTGGTGCAACAGTCGAGGGTGTAATCATAATTGCTTATTAGTGTTTTACCATCTACGTCTACATCTAATTTCTAAGCTCTGTTCATGCTTCCCCAAAGCCTGAGAAATAGGCATTAATAATAATTACCCAGGTTTTAGAGTTGGGGAAACCAACAAACTTACAGTCTAGACAGATACATAAATCTCACAGTGAGAGACAAAATGCGTAGTGCTCAAATGCATGGACTCTGGTGTAGACTGTCTCCATTTGAATGGGCAATTCCATTTCCTAGCTGGGTGACCTGGGACAAGTGACTTAACTTTGGTCTTAGCCTCTTGAGGATAAAATGAGGATAAAGATAATAACTACTTTTTGGGTTGTTGCAGGGATTAAATGAGTGTCAGAAAAGTGCCCATCACAAAACATGTATTATAGGATGCTCTTAGTAAAAATTGTTTTGAGAGATGTAATGGTTAATTTTTTTGTGTCAACTTGACTGGATCACAAGGTTCCCAGATATTTGGCTAAAGATTATTTCTGGGTGTGTCTGTGAAGGTGTTTCTGGATGAAATTAGCATTTGAATTGGTGGACTCAGTAAAGCAGTTCGCCCTCCCCAATGAGCATCATCCAACCTGTTGAAGGCCTGAATAGAACGAAAAGTTGGAGGAAAGAAGAATCCATCCCTTCTTGCTGAGCTACGACATCAATCTTGTCCCACCCTCAGTGCTCCTGGTTTTCAGGCTTTTAGACTCAGACTGAATCACACCACTGGCTTTCCTGAGTCTTCAGTGTGCGGACAGCAGATTGGGGGACTTCTCAGCCTCCATAATAGGGTGAGGCAATTCCTTATTCCAATTCCTAATGAATCACTTCCTACATATATATCCTAATGGTTATGTTTTTCTGGAGAACCCTGGCTAATACAAGAGGGCATTTACAAATGGCTACAGAACCATAGAGAAGGATGTTACTCTACCTCCAGGGATTTGGAAAAGCAGAAGAGATGGGACCTAAAAGATGTATGTGAATGTGATGGGTGGCAAAGAAAAGGAAAGGCATTCCAGACAAGGGGAACAGAGTGTGAGAAGGCATGAAGAAATGAAAACCACTGCATGTAGGGGAGGATGAAGAGTTTGAAACATAGGGTAGGCATGGAAGACAGTGGTGAGGACAAGAAGTTAGCACATGATGGGGCCCATGGTGTTAGCATGATGGATAGGGCCAGTTCTGAAGAGCCTAGAGTTGGAGTGTGTAACATCATTAGGCCTGTCATGTCAAAGACAGCTGTTACGGCCACGTGTAAAAGGAAGAAACTGTATCCAGAAAGGCTAGGGAGGAGGTCAGCAGCTGCTTGGGGTCAGAACTAGGGCAGTGTTTGTAGACACCAAGAGTAGGAAACAGATGTGAAGCATTTTTTCTGATTTGAAACAGAAAGAGCTTAATGCCTGGATGTGGGTGGTGAAGAAACGAGAATTGAGAAATAAAAGATGACAGAGACCATTCATTTAGACAAAGAACTGAGAGGGATGTTTAGACTTGGAGATAAGATGAGAAACTGAGCTTTGCCCATGCTGGATATGAGATGCTTTACAGACATCAGGTGGAGGTATGCAGAAGACAGTTGCAAAAATGAGTTTGGAGTTTGGAAAGCAAAGAGATCCTGATTGGGAAGCCAATCAGTAAACAGTAGCTGAAGCTATGGAATTGGAAGATCTTGCCAAGGAAGTATGTATGATGAGGAGAGGGTACCAAACCTCCCACAACAGGTCATGATTTCTTAATTTGACTTGCTCACCAAAATCCACATCCAGGATGGGAATATGGAACTCAGCCAATATTTTCATAACGTTCAGTATATAAAGAAAGAAGCTGGGGATGAAATAGTTTGGGGTTGACTGAAGAGGTCCGGGAACAAATGTGCCTGTTTCCAAATATCGAAAGGGTGTGAATAGCAGTAAAGTGATCATTGTAATAATAACACCTGGCATGTAGAGAACACCTTTCTCCAAAGAACTGGAATCTCTGCCCAGACACCTTGAATTTTCACAGAAAGTTTGGGAGGTCTGTAAGAGGTAGGGGAGATTATATTAACTTCTGGCATGCAGGAAGAACAGGATTTGAGGAGAACAGGAAGTTCTCTCTGAGCGCAGAGCCAGAGGGTGTTATGGTCAACCAACCTGGCTCCAAGCCACCCCCTTGTGGCCAGCAGTCTGACCTGTCTCCTTGTCTAGTTCTGACAACACAATCAAGTGCACTCCTGGCATTGCCATCCTGGATCTCAAATCCTGTCTCAAGCCAACCTAGGCACAGGGGATGCACGCATTCCAGAAGAGGACTTGATCACAACAAGGCATTCCCACTTGGAGAAAGCAGAGAATTTAGAGTCAGACAAGTCTGAGTCCAAGGGCCACAGCTGCTGCTTACTATCCATGTGATGCTGGGCTTTTTTTTGTTGGGGGGGGGGCGCTTTTTATTTTATATCTCTGAGCCTCAGTTTCCCTAGCCTCAAAATGAGGATAATACTAGCTACTTCAGGGTTGTGTGAAGATGCATTCATTCAACAAATATTTATTGAGCATCTACTATGTGCCAGGAATTGTTCTAATCTCTCGGGATATATCAGGAGACAAAACAAAGATCCCTGCCCTTGGGCTCTTACTTTCCTAGAGGTGAGGGATGGGAGGGGAGGAAAGATAGATGATAAACAATGAAATAATAGAGAAGCAAGTAATCTGTTATGTTAGATGGTGATAAACTCGGGGAAAAGGAGATATACAGTATATCTGGCACGTAGCACACTGGCTAGCACACAGTAGGCATTCTGGGAATTCGTGCTACTATGATCATAATTAAGAAAAGATGAAGAGCCTGAGGCAAAATAACAGGCTGTAAAATTTTATGAAAATGTGTCTATCTCTTAAATTTCAATCAGGAGTAAGCAGAAAAGTTGCCAGGGAAGGATAAAGGTAGAAGATTACAAAGTGAAAAAAAATCGACCTGAAATGCTTTTAAGTGATGTGTAATCAGCTGCATCTCTTCTAATGACCACCACTAATTAAGCTGTCTCTTGCAGGCTCGCAGAGAAAATTGCTTGCCCAAACAGGTAGGCTGAAATGCACATTATAAGACCTTCAGCATTTAAATTGAGTTTGATTTTTACCATAACACGGGAAGCAGTTTAGAACAATTAGGCTATTTTCTCCTAACAGGTGTCCTTCATAAGTGACCATTTAAAACACCTCTATATTTTTATCTGTATTTTTATGAGAAAAGTGAACACTATGTCAATGACATTTCCTCCTACATTTCACTCACAATGACTTCTTTGGTTGGCATGAAGGGGTTGTGATCAGAGGTTTAGGTCATGCATTTATTAATTTGGCTAACAAACATTTGTGCAGTTAATAATAAAAGTGAGAGTTAAAAAATCCTTCAGTGTGGACCATTTACCATGTCAAACATTTATATGCAATACCTAATTTAATTTTCTCAACAACTCTTAAAGGTAAATGTCTTTTAGATGAGGAAACTGACGTTTATGGAGATTAATTAACTTCACATGGTTAAATAACTGGTAAGAGGTAAAGTTAAGATTTGAACCCAGGTCAGACTGATTACTTAGTGCTCATATATGATCACTATAATGTATGACAGACCCCATGCTAAACAGAGTAAGGTGTGTTTCTGGCCTTGTATTACCTAGTTATTCAATGGAAGAGACATATAAGTTAACAAACAATTTTAAGACAACATGACACGTGCTAAACTAAACATAATAGACATGCTCTGGGAACCCAGGAAAAAAGGACTACCTACTCAGATTGAGTGCATTGGGGAAAATTTTCCAGAAGTGATATTTAAGGTGGGTGTTGATGGATGAGTAGGAGTTTGTCTGGAAGCAAAGGGCAGGGCATGAAGGAAAGAGCATATTGAGCAAGCTTTCTCTGGCTCTGAAACCCTTGCTTTAAACACTGTGCTAAATTAACTACTTCCATTCATCTCGCAATTAGTCACGTGTTCACTGAGTATTTTCTTGTACACTCAGGTCTTTTAGAGAGATAAAAAGGAAAAACAGAAACTGAGTTGAATTAATATCGATAGTCAACCTAGATAATTCCAGTCTTACAAACACATGTTTTCCTTGCAGACTTTTGCTCTGAGGCTTTTGAAAGGAGATCTGAACCATGCCCAAGGAGATGAGAAAGCTCTGATGGGCAGAGTGCACAGTGCACTGGGCACTTGTCCATATATCCAGAAACTGCTCACCCTGGGCTCCAACACTGAAGTTCCTCAGTGAGGTCCCTGGCAAACCCTGCAGACACATAAAGTTAGCATCGGGGAACAGTTGACAACAGGGTGGGTGCAGAAATCTTAGAACAAGTGGTCAGTGGGAACATGGTGAAAATTACTTGGTTTCTGGACTTGTAATTGTCTATAAGAGGAAAGAGATTGCAGTGGCAATTGTTTAGCCTCATCTCCTGAAGGAGATGGCTTATTATAGTAAAAGTTTTTTTCTCCTATGAGAAATGAAAGTGTGTTTGCATTTCCATTGAGTCTCACCCATCACATAGCAGAGCTGGGCATACGAAGGGGCTGTAATCAAAATGAAACCCCTAATGTAAACCTTGAAGCAATTGGGCTTAGGATGTGGAAGCCAAACAAGGGAACCATAACATCCAGTACAGATCTGGGAACAAAGTTGGTGTTCAATAGGTATTTGCTGAATTAAGTAAATAAATAAGCTATTCAAGAAATAAATAAGACAAATACATTTATTTGATCTTCCCTCAATGTGGATATTTTAACTAATTTTATGGGTTATTTCTGATTACAAAGGAGAAAAGTATCAAGCATCTGAAGCAAGAGGAGCAGCCTGTGCACTGACCCAGAGGGAGCGTGATGATCCCCGGGAAATGAAAGTCCTCCAGGGTGGCTGGAGTGCAGGGGAGGCAGTGGGACATGGTGCCCGGGGAGGCAGGGGAAGGTGGCAGATCCAGACCCATAATTAAGGAGTTGAGAACAGTGGGAGTATTGGTGGGTTTTAGTTAAGGGATGGTTTATGTCTTTACTGGACCACTCTGGCTATGTGGAGAATGGATTGTAGGGCTCAGCAGTTGCTGCCAGGAGAGCTGGTTGGGAAACTCTTGCAGGCATCCAGTGACTGATAATGGACTGGGTAGTGGGGGTGACAGGGAAGGTGAGAAGATGGGATCCATTAGAGCTGGCAGGTAGGACCAGCAGGCCTTGAGGGAAAGGGAGAAATCCTCATTGATTCCTGGGATTTTTACCTGAGCAACTAGTGGATGATGGTGTCATGTAGTGAGATGGGGAAAAGTAGAAGATGACAATGTCTGGAGGGAAAGATCAAGAGGTTGGTTTTTGACCCAGTAGGGTTTTTGATTGCTTGAGTGACATCCAAATGGAGATTTCAGACATTGATTATGAGTATAGAGCCCAGAGGAAAGCTTTAGACTACTCTGTGTGTGTGTGTGTGTGTGTGTGTGTGTGTGTGTGTGTGTGTGTGTGTTTGTATACGTATGTATATTTTATTATGCAAAAATAGATTATAGTATCATGCTCTACAGCAGTCTATTGTGTCATGTTTTTGTATTTGTTCTTGTTCTTGTAATGATGCCCTCCTCCTTCTGGCTGGAAATTACTTTTATGGGAACCCGTGGGGTGGTCTGGTACATTGGTGAGTAGGCTTAAAGTCTAAGGGGTTAGGAGCTGTACCTTAGAGGCAGGATGGCAGAAGCTGGAACTTAGGAGACTGAGTTTGGTGTGGGAGAGTACTATTCAGGGATGCCCAAGTGGAAACGTGGGAACTCAAGAAGGGATGGTGGGGGCCTCCACAGGAGCATCCCGAGCGGCCTTCTACCCATACGCCAGCTACACACCCCCAGTCGCAAGCAACCTGCCCCTGTGGAGAAGTCGGCTGAGGAGGTGAGGAACGTGGAGGCAGGCCCCCCCACAGCGGGCTGGCCCACGTGGCCCAGGGGGTTAGGGGGAGATGAGGCAAAGGAGGTGGTCAAGAGGGGCCTCCACCTAAGCAGGCCACCCCCATTCCACCTAGATCTAGCTTTCACTCCTGCCCGGCCAACGTGAGCAGCCTGTGTTTTTGATCTAGAATATTTCTTGTACATACTTCTCTGATAACCTATATTCTTTCCTTACTCTATCTAATGCTGCATGATATTCCATCATGTAGATATGCTATTAGTTTCTAATAAAAATTTTTAAATGATGAAATATTTGAAAAAAACAGAAAAGTACAGATCATATGACAAATATCCACACACCTGTCACCTAGGTTTAATAAATGCTAACATTTTGACATATTAGTCTCAGATCTCTTTATTTTGGATTTAAAGAGAAAAAAACTTCAGATACAGGTAGGGCCTTGCTCCCATCTCTCTCCTCCCTTCCTTCATCTCTTCATCCTTCTGCAGAGCTGATGATCCTGAAGTTGGTATTCGGGGTTTCTGTGCATGTTTTTGTACTTGTATTAATACAGTACATAATACAGTCATCCCTAGGTGTCCATGGAGGACTGATTCTCAGACCCTCCTGGATACCAAAATCTATGGGTGCTCAAATCATTTATATAAAATGGCATGGTATGTGCATATAATTTACTCACATCCTCCCATATACTTTAAATCATCTCTAGATTACTTATAATATCTAATACAAAGTAAATGCTATGTAAATAGTTGTAAATACAATGTAAATACAACGTACATAGTCGTAAATGCAAAGTAAATGCTATGTAAATAGTTGCCAGAGAGTGGGCAAATTGAAGTTTTGCTTTTTGGAACTTTCTGGAATTTTTTTCTGAATATTTTCTATTCACAGTTGCTTGAACCTGAGGATGCAGAACCTGTGGATACAGAGGGCGGTTTAGCCTTTTTTTAAATTGCTTCATACAGCTACATACCCTTCTGCAACTGCTCTTTTCACTTATCATTATATGTATGATATTTATCTGTATTAAAAAGAGTTCTCCATTAATGGACACTTTAATTTTATTTTTAATCTTCATTATTCCAACATGAATATAAGGTGGCTTACATGGATACAGCCTTAGGAACATAAGTCTGAAATGCTCTTTAACCAGGTGCCACCCTTGAACACTGGCACGAAAACCACTACGTGTTTATTTTCCTGGCCTAACACTGGAATGCCAGTCTTGGATATTAAACCGTAGCACCCGCAGCAGGCCATGCAGAGTAGGTGTTATGTAATGTTACATCCTGGTAGAATGCCCTGCAAGCTGCTTTGTCATCACATCAGTTCAGAACAGGAACAGAACTGTTGAATGAGAGGGGCAGAGCAGAGCTGGGCTGTTTCTTCTGGGCTGGGCGATAACAGAGCTGCTTGCTCGCTTTGCCCCACTCTTCATCTTGGCCTTTCTATTTTTTTTTTTTAATTTCCAATTACTTTTATTTTTTATTTTTATTTTTTTCACATCTTTATTGGAGTATAATTGCTTTACAGTGGTGTGTTAGTTTCTGCTTTACAACAAAGTGAATCAGTTATACGTATACA
>NC_041229.1:67382618-67505390 GCF_002837175.3 Physeter macrocephalus
CTCCATACTGTTCTCCATAGTGGCTGTATCAATTTACATTATTCCCACCAGCAGTGCAAGAGGGTTCCCTTTTCTCCACACCCTCTCCAGCATTTATTGTTTCTAGAGTTTTTGATGATGGCCAATCTGACCGGTGTGAGATGATATCTCATTGTCGTTTTGATTTGCATTTCTCTAATGATTAATGATGTTGAGCATTCTTTCATGTGTTTGTTGGCGATCTGTATATCTTCTTTGGAGAAATGTCTATTTAGTTCTTCTGCCCATTTTTGGATTGGGTTGTTTGTTTTTTTGTTATTGAGCTGCAAGAGTTGCTTATAAATTTTGGATATTAGTCCTTTGTCAGTTGCTTCGTTTGCAAATATTTTCTCCCATTCTGAGGGTTGTCTTTTGGTCTTGTTTATGGTATCCTTTGCTGTGCAAAAGCTTTTAAGTTTCATTAGGTCCCATTTGTTTATTTTTGTTTTTATTTCCATTTCTCTAGGAGGTGGGTCAAAAAGGATCTTGCTGTGATTTATGTCATAGAGTGGCCTTTCTTAATTGCTCTGGAGCGGGTGAGCCAGTTCTTACAACAAACATTCATCCTACACCCACAGGACTTCTCTTCTCCTCCTCCTCCTTTTTTTTGTATACCCAGCACCTCCCAGCTTAAAAAAAAATGTTCTGAATGCTTTCAGTCTCAAACAAAGCTTTTATAGATTTGTTGGCAGGAAATCCAGAGTGGAATTTGCCATTATGTTGTAGTAAAGCAACTCTTCAAACAAGGTGTACTGAACAATCAAACACTTTTAAAAGTCAAACCACGACAGAAGCGTACATTGTCCCTGGAGAACCCCTAGTGGCACTAAACCTTCTTAGAGTGGGAGGAGTTTACAAAAACATAACCTATTTCATTTCACAAGTTGCCTGTTGTACAGAACTTTCCACAATCCATCAAAAGTAACGCCTCCTGCTAGCACATTTCAACTCAAGTAGCTCCTTAGTGGGCAAGTTTTGCTCTTAGAAAAAACTGGACAGCATTTTTTTTTTCAATTGAGAAAGTTCCTCATAATGACAAAGTCAAGTAGAAAGTGTAATTTTGATCCAACTCTCACATTTCTCAGCTTCTGGAATGTAGTCACTAATTGGGCACTTTTATGTGTGCCAGGGACTATTATCTCAATTAAGCCCGACAACAACCCTATGAGATAGGTATTGCTACTATCCCTGCTTTCCAGTTAAGGGAACTGGGGTATAGCAAAGTTAATGAACATGTTCAAGGTCATAGGGCTTATAAGAGAGAGAAGCAGGATTTAAGCTCAGGGAGTTGAACTTCAAATCTCATGTTCCAAAGTTGCTGTACTGACTTAATGAATTCTGAAAGAGCTTCCAGATTTTCAATGTGATAAGAAAGAGGACTAACCAGTAATGAGCACCACTAAAAGCCAATATTGTACACATCCTTTCTTTTTAAGTCTCTCAACACCTTTATGAGTGCTGCTTCTTTCCTAATTTATGTATTAAGAGATGGAGTCTCCAAGGGCTCACCTGCAGAAGACAGAAAAGTTTTAGGATCTGAACCCAGGTGCCCCAGAAAGAGCTAGACCATCCTGCTTTGCTAGAAAAGGATTGAGCAAGTAGGTCTTCAATAATGCTTTAGATTTTATAGTCTACACCCTCTTTTGCTCTCTCTTTCTAATGCAAAGGATTCTCATATAATCGAGATCAGTGGGAGAAGAATGTCTGACTCTTAGAGCTTGTAAATTTGTTTAAATAAATATTAATTTATAACCCAGATGTAATGACCTGCGAATAAATCAGAATGTCTTCTTATAAAAGATAATAAAAAAGAGACCAGCTGGTGGGGAAGACCTTCTGTGACTCTGAAGATTTTCCCCACTGCAACTGTCTATTGCTTCAAAACCACTGGAAGTATACTTGGCATTTTCTTGTATGATACACTTCAGATATACAGGCATATGCAAAACCACCCTGCTCTCCCCTTAACCCTACCCCCTGGCAACTGGGATCTTCATTCCCCTTACTTAGGATATTCTTCAGAATTTTCTCAGAAGTCCACAAACATTCATTCAGAGGCCTCCCAATCAGTTTTTTGGTACATGCGCCAAAGTTATGTAAAGTTAGCAACAAAACAGAGGAAAGAGACTGTGTGATACTAAGAGACTGGGGATGATGCAACTGGTGTCGAGCCGTTGGCCTTTGGAGGCTGCTTGGGCTCCAGGGCAGGGCGGCAATTCCCCACCTTGTTCTCTTCAGACTCCAGGGCTGTCACCAAGGCAACTTGGTCAAGGGAGTTCTGATCAACCCAACCTGTAGGGAAGGACCTGACTCTAGTGAGGACGGGTTTAACTCTCCGTGGAGGAGGTCCCTGAGGCATTGGGTGGGGCAGCCGAGGAGAGGCCACAGCCTCCTCTGTCAATAGGCAGGGTAGATGTGTCATTTGTAGTTTCAGTCTCCAGGGCTGGCACAGCACTCAGGAGGAGAGATGGGAAAGGAGGGGCAGGTGGAGGAAAGAATTTGTTCCAGCTCCAGAGCGGGCTAGGAAATGTTGCTAGAAATGCAAACAGAGGGAGTTTTTGCGATAAAGAGTGCTTTCATCCCTTTTTAAAGATGTATGTATCCATAATAAAAATACTCAGAGAAAAAGTGGCCTGGAGTGGAGTGGCCTCAGCTGCTTCCACTCTCTTCACCTCCAAGAGGGGCAGCTGCACCAGGTGACTTGGCAGAGCCTCTTTTAAAGGATACAGAACCTCAGAATACACTTGACATTCACTGAGGTATAGTGAGTTATATCCCCTGTTTATCCCCCACGCAAGAGCTGAACACAAATTCGAAGTGCAGCAGAGAAGTCTTGTGGAGGGTTTTGAGCAGAGTGAGAACCACCAAAGGGTGAAGCATTTGGACAACACATAAAAGCTGAGTTGACACAATTCTAAAGTTCTGATTTTGCCAAGGACAGACTTAAGTCTCCCCATTCACATGTAGCCACATGGTACTTAAGACATAAATGTTTCAAAGCAGCTGCACTTAAGACCCCTTCACTTCTCTGGAGATGAGAGTTTCTACTTTTTAAAATTTGAAGCAAAAAGCAAAAAGTCCAATTGCTCATTGAATTATGAAGTCAAACTTTTCAGGACTGAAGGAAGAGTCAACTTGGGCACCTTGTGGTTATTGGAGAAAACTCCCTTATTCCCTTAGTTTCCCACAGGAAAGCTCATGATGACCAGGAGTCCTGGAAGGCTGCAGGCTTCAAGCAAGGTGATGTCTTAGGAGAAAATGTTGGCACTTCCTGGCCCCTGGGCTGTGTCTTATAAGTGTTTATAGAGCTGCAGACCTACAGAGGAGGAAGCCATTCATGGGATAAGACCAGGGCAGTTCACAGTGTTTCCTTCGTCGCAGTGAGTTCTCTCAAGGGCAGGAAAAGTATTTTTCATTTATTTCTGTATCTCCTTAATGGACTGGCTCGCACATGGTAGGGACCCAGGTAATGACAACTGAATGAATTGAAGATCACTCTCAGTTTGACTTTTGATAACTTGCTTCGTGGTTGCTCTACCCCAGAAAAGGACAGGACAACCACCTGAACACACTCACCACCCTCAGCATCACCAAGAGCAGGACAATCAGTGCTGTTGCCTCCTGATGTGGTCCAATGTGAAGCACACAGCACCGCCTCAAAGAATCAGTGCCAAAAACCCTGAAGTCCATCAAATGTTTAATGCCAACTTCTAGTTTACAGGAATTACGGGGGAGAGAGAGCAAGTTAAATTTCATCACAAGGAAGCAGACTAATCTAGAATGGGGGATGTTCTTAGGACAATGGATCTAGTTCCACCAATGCATTGGCATCAAAAGCAAGCAATGGGCTTAGGAAAGGGAAACTCCCTCTCTTAAAAAGTTTTAAGGGACAGAACAACCAAATGCAATGTGTAGGTCTGGCATTGTGATTCAAACACATCAAATATTTTCAAAAAAAAAGAAAAGAGAAAGGAAAAGAAAAAGAAAAAAAAGTTAAACAATCAGAGAAATTTGAATACAGACTTGGTATTAGGTGATACCAGGAGATTGTTGTCAAGCTTGTTAGGTGTAAAAATAATCCTGTGGCTAAGTTAAAAAAAAAAAGTGCATTTAAAAAAATGCATCTTGGGACTTCCCTGATGGTACAGTGGTTAAGAATCTGCCTGCCAATGCAGAGGACACAGGTTCGAGCCCTGGTCCGGGAAGATCCCACATGCCGCGGAGCAACTAAGCCAGTGTGCCACAACCACTGAGCCTGCGAGCCACAACTACTGAGCCCATGTGTCACAACCACTGGAGCCCATACGCTTAGAGCCCATGCTCGGCAACAAAGAGAAGCCACCACAATGAGAAGCCCTTGCACCGCAGCAAAGAGTAGACCCCACTTGCTGCAACTAGAGAAAGCCCGCGTGCAGCAATGAAGACCCAATGCAGCCACAAAAAAAATGCATCTTGAAGTGGGGAGTGAAATGACAGGAAGTCAGGAATTACATTTTAAAAAGAGAGAGATGAAGCCAGTGCAGCAAAATCTTGCTAATTGTTGGGTACATGGGTTCATTATACTAGTTTCTCTACTAGGTTATTTTACAATTATGCCACTGTAAGTGTCTGTTCAAAATTTTTCATTAAAATCTTAAGAAATTTTTTAAAAGACAGAGCATATAAAGCAAAAGATACAGTTTTCCCCTCTATCCTTTTCCAACAGCAGTGACTTTGGGCATTTCAGGTCCCCAAACTTTCTATCATGCCAAAACTAGACAGTGAATTTCACTTGCTCAGTGATAATTTACTAGTCTTGAAGATTACCCTTTATTCTCTTCTTTATATATTGGGTCTGGAAATAACTAAAATGAAGCCTTTAAACCATCTAATTGTGGTACTAGACACCTTCATCAGGTCAGGGAGGGGCAGGAGGAAGAAGGGAGGGCAATTCTGGTGGGGAGGGAAGTTAGGATGGGTGAGCAGAAAGCTTCTAGCCCTTGTGAGGCTTACACAGGTTCCTGTAGGCAGTGTCCTGGAGACTCACCTATAAACCAGCTTAAGACAGGAGAAAAAACAAAACAAAAAAAACCAAAACCAGGTATCTGGTAGATAGTGGAAAGACACTGATGTTGGAATGAAGAG
Organism: Physeter macrocephalus; assembly: GCF_002837175.3. NCBI lineage: Eukaryota > Metazoa > Chordata > Mammalia > Artiodactyla > Physeteridae > Physeter > Physeter macrocephalus. The sequence continues at coordinate 67,387,761 of NC_041229.1, forward strand.
TTGGCTTGGAGTTCCACCTTTATCATTAGCAGCTGGATGACCTAACCTCTCTCAGCTTCAGGTCCTTCACTGGTAAAGGCAAGATGATACCACCCCATTTCCAGTGTAGCTGTGAGGAGCACATGGGTGACATGGGTAAAAATTCCTAGCATGGGGCTGGACACTTGACAGCTACTCAGAGAAGAGGAATTTAGGAAACATATTTATTGAACATCTGCTGTGTGCCAGGTATTGTTATAGGTCATGGGAACATGATTAATAAAATAAGCTTGTTGCCTTTAAGAAGCTCTTATTTTTGCATGTATTGGGGGATGGTAGCAGAGTGAACAAGGTATAGAAATGAACTAAAAAATAAACTAACATTTGTTGAGAGCCTGTTGTGTGATAGTCACCCTGCTCTACATTTTACCTATGTTTTCTCATTTTATCCTCACCAGCACACTCCAAGGTATAATCCACTTTACAAAGGAGGAAACCAGCTCGGAGAAGCTCACTACATTTGCCAAGATCACACAGCTAGTAGGCGACCAACTTAGGATGTGAAACTTCAAACCTTCAATCCTTTCCTTCTGCACGGGTAGAAGTCGGCTGTCAGGAATTTTCTCATCTTACTGAAGCCAAATCCCAGACCTGTATATACCGGCACTTCTGTTCTTTTCCCTCCTGTTTGATGGAGAAAGTGTGCTTCTGGTTATCACATGGATTCTATGTCCCATGACTTTTCTTGGACCTTGCTGTATGGATTATCTTCTCTCAAATCCTGCATCTCCAACTGCGCTTTTTCCACTGGATCCTGCCCAACAGCATTCAACACTGTAGCTCTTCTACATGATTAAAGCCTAGTCCAGCCCTCACATCCCTATCTCTCACTCCATCTCTCTACGTACTTCCCTTTACATGGAAGCTCCTTGAAAGAGTTGTCTGCAATACAAACGTACTCTGTCTACTTACTCACCTTCCATTCCTCTGACCCAGTCCAGTCTGCCTTCTGCCTTTACTTCGTCACTAAAGCTGCTCCTGCCCAGGTCACAAATGTCCTCCATGCTTCCCGAACCATCCTTGTATGTGCATGTTTTATTTCTTTATTTAAAAAAATTGCTCTTTATAGAGATAAATCATACTGCTAAATATTGTTGCTACTCATGTATTTTAAAGAACATTAGACTTTTAAAACCATCTTTATTGAGATATAATTCTAGTATACTCACAGAACTGTGCAACCGTCACCACAACCAAAGTTTAGACATATTTTTCACCCCAAATAAACCCTTCACCCATTAGCATTACCTGCCCTCCTTCTCCCCTAGACCTAGGCAATCACTAATCTGCTTTCTGCCCATAGAGACTTTCCTGTTCTGGACATTTCATATAAATGGAATCATACAGTATGTGGTCCTTTGTGTCTGGCTTCTTTCACTCAAACATCTTGAAAAATGTTTTCAAGATTCATCCATGTTGCACCATGTATGAGTACTTTATTCTTTTCTATTGCTGAATAATAAGTAGCCCATTGTATGGATATATCACATTTTGTTTATTCAACATTTCATGGACATTTGCCTATTATCTTTTTGGCTGTCATGAATAATGCTGCCATGACTATTCATGTACAAGTTTTTATATGGATATATTTTCTCATTTCTCTTAGGTATCTATGTAGGAATGGAATTGCTGAGTCACATGGTAACTCAATGTTTAAAATTTGAGGAACTTCCAGACTGTTTTCCAAAGCAGCTGCACCGTTTTGCATTCCACCAACCATGTATGAAGTTTCCAATTTCTTCACATCCTCCCTAACACTTGCTATTGTCCGTCTTTGGTGTTTGGTCTTCTTTATCCACAGCTTTTCTTTGTCTGTTATGACATTGACATTTTTGAAGAATTCAAACTCTCTCCCCTTTGGTTTATAGGACAGTCTTCGTTTTAGGTTTATCTAATGTTTCTTCATGATTAAATTCAGGTCGTGCATTCTTGGCCAGAACACTGCATAGGTGATATTGTGTCCTTCTCAGGGTGTCACACCTGGAAGTTCATGATGTCCTCTTAGTGATGTTAATTTTGATCACCCAGTCAAGGTGTTGTTTGACTTCTCCACTCTATAGTTACTATTTTTTTTCTTCCTAATAAACAGTCTGTGGGAGAGACACCTTAAGATGGTTCAAATATTTTGCTCTTAGTCAGAATTTCCTCCTAGATTTTATTTCCATTTATGGTTCCTGGCTTATCCTATCCTTATTATGATGGTTGCAAAATGAGCATTTTCCACCTACAGGACTACCTCTAAATTTACCAGCTGGTTTTCTGCATTTTACTGTAAGCAAGAGTTCTCCCTTCTCCATTCATTCATTGATTCCTTCATTCACCTATCTATCTATCTATCTACCTGTCTGTCTGTTCGTCATTGGTAAGAACATACAAATTATTTTTTCCAGTGCTTTATAATGCATGGGTGGACTTGATTTGGCCAGTGGGAGTCCCTCTAATCTGGCTCCTGTGTCCTTGTGACATGCCCCAATTGTTCTCTCTCCTTCTCCCTCTTTAGCATTCTTGGCATAATAAGATGTTCTAGGTTCATTTTGTCCCTACCTCACCTCAACCCCGGAATCAGCCATTCCTCTGAGAAACATGTTTCCTCTTAGTGGGGAACGGTATTAGAGACCAAGATTGGGGAGATAGATGTGCTCATTGCTATGGGGAGGGGAGAGGGGGGTTTGCTTCTTGACCCTTTTAGTAGGCAGATCTAGGGAATATATGCCTGTATATAAATATAAATACATATTCATACATATGTGCACATAAAATGTGTATTCACACACATATACTTGTTTTAGAAATCATGAGTTTACACTGATAGCTCTATTTCCTTCCTCATGGAATTCTTTCTTGCCTTCTCCCAATCCATATTTTTTTCTTTTCATTTTTACTGAGGTATAATTGACAAATAAAATTGTAAGATATTTAACATGTACATAATGGTAATTTAACAGGATTCCCACCACCTAGTTAATCAACACATCCATTGCCTCACATGTTTATCAGTTCATATTTGTATGTCCCTTCTTCCAGAGTGGACACCCTGGATCTCAACACTGATATATTCATTCACTTCTCAATCTTATAATACATATACAATAGCTTCAGAATTGCTTCACCTGTGCCCTTTAAATAAACAAACCTACTAAAATGAGTTTAGGATGTGTTCATAATTCTTAAAATTCAGAAAAGTTTTAGTGGGTAATAATAAGAAATCTGAAAAATGTCTTCAGGACTCAGAAACCCGAGATAAAAATCTGTTATAGGCCTGAAATACAAGTTCAGTTCTCAGTTTGGAGTTGGATTTTTGGATATTTTCTTTCCAGGGTGGAAAGGCAGCTGCAGTTTCCTGAGAGCAGCCTTTAATTGAAAACATGTTTGCAAATCCACTGTGTGATCCCAGAATTCATTCAGATAGACGTTTATGCTCAATATATCTCGAGTTAGGCCTTGTTGGAGCTTGCCAACAGACAGCAGAACCACTAGTTACATTTTCTTAAGATAGACTGTGCCAAACTGATAATAGCAGTAGACCTACCTGACAGCCCAAGGAAACAACTTCCTGCTCTTTCAGGTGAGACTGAAATCTGCCTGCCCTCTTCTCTCTGTAAAAAAGCCATAGAAGCATCAAAAATTGTCTTAAACTAGGTCCAGCCCAGTCCAGAGATAAGCTCAATCCTTGTCCACCCTCTACCCTCCTCCATCTTGACTCACTACTTTTTTCATAAACCCTCCTACATTTGTTGACTTCTAGCCTTGGTGGCAGGGATGCTTAGCAATGAAGGAAGGACTCAGAGGTGTGGAATAGAAGAGGATAATGGAGATTTTAATGCAGCTGAGAGTTCAAGGGCCCATAAATTCCTTTCCTTTTTCCCACGCATGTGGTATACCATTTGAGAGATAGGAGTCAAGCAGAGGGAAATCAACATCTATATATGACTGATAAAATCTAGGCTGGAGTATATCGTGGATACTACATTGTGCTGCCCAAATCCCATTTCAGGAATGAAGTACTCATTCCCCTGCTGCAGGGAGTGCTTCCAGATCACCCTCAGCTGACAGGCCTCTCAGGGGATTGTCGGGGCTAAAGAAAACTGTCTCACCCAAGGTCACACCTTCCAGAGGCAGCCTGCATCCAATGACTGATGCAACTTGGGAGCATGAAGGCCTGGCCCACTCATTACTATCTGACAGGTCTGTGGGGTTGCTGGGGTCCCTGTGGAACTGCATTGCTGCTCAACATCTCCCTCTATCCAGTCTTTTTTCTTCTCCTCCCTTCCACAAGTTATCATCCCCAGGATTTCCTCCATGCTAATCTCAGAATTTGCCTCCCAAGGAATCTAGGATGGGATGCACCCATTCAGGGAAAGCATCCCTAAAGGATGTTCCATTTGGCTGAGTTTTGGAGATTAAAGTGAGAAAGGCAAACAGAGAGTATGTGCGATTCATTCCAGGGATCAACATAAGTGAAAGCCCAGAGAACTTAAAGACTTAAAGAACTTAGAGACCTTCCCTAATCTGTCCAGGACCTGGCATAGGGCCCGATGCAGTCTTGGTTGAATGAATTAATAACGATAAGTGAGATTTTTCTATTTATTTCAGATTGTGGGTTATATTTGTTTGTTTTTACAATAAAATCACAGGAACAAGCCATGCTTAACAGGAATAATAATGGCTATCATTTACTGAGCTCTTACTATGTGCCAAGCACTGTGCTAAGCACTTTGTAGGTGTTCTTTTATTTAATTTGCATAGTGATTCTATGAGGCAGAAGCTATTGTTATTCCAATTTTATGGATAAGAAAACTGAGGCTTAGCCAAGTTAAGAAAGTTTCCTGTGGTCAAATATTCTGTGAGACTCTTGGCCCCATGTACTACAGACTCCCTCAGACAAAGAACAATGAGAGGGTATAGACGAGAGTTTCCAGAATGGACAGGAGGTTGTGACCTCTCTCAGATGTCCACTGGGGCCTGGCCTCACTCCGGGACCCTCCGCAGGCAGCTTGAGGCTGGGAGACCCAAGCCTGGACTGTGGCATGGCTTCTGCCTCACCCCTGCCTGCCTCGGGGGGGGAGGTGCTAAGCTGAAAGGGCTCAGCTGCTCCTGAGAGTCACGGCTCTGAAGCTGGAGACGGACGAGCTTTTCTTGCCTTTGGGAAAGCGGGTGCCAGCATAAGGCCAGTGCTTAGGGATCAGCCAGAGATGGTTTTTTCAGGAGACAGTATGTGTTGAAGAAGGGAGGGGGGCCGGCAAGGTCTAAGGGGAGGCCTTTAGAAAAAGGTCTGTGCATACTTTCCCTTGCAGGTGGGGCTCTGTGCACACAAGATGCAGCATGCCTCTTGGTTCTTTTGCTCATCCATCCAATCATTTGTTCAACAATATCTATTCGACAGTACCTACTATATGCCAGGTACAGTTCAAGACAGTGGGGTACAACAGGAAATAAGACATTCAAAGTCCCAGCTCTCATGGAGTTCTTACACTAGTGGGAGAGGATAGACCTACCTGGGTCCCAGCTGTCTCTGGCCCTGTCAACTCCTGCTAAGCCTGGTTGGATAACATGGATGACCCCATTGCTTGCTCAAGGGACCGTACCTGGGGCTCTGCATGATCATGGTCAAGGACAGGCAGGGTGTGGAAGTGTCACTTGTCACCCCCATCACAACCTCCTCGTTTGGGGAAGACTGATTTCCGTATTGCCCTTTTAATGGAAAGGGCTAACGCTGAAGCCGCTTGCCTGGATTTTGTGGGTGAGAGGACCCGGCCAAGCCAGCCTTATCCCCCTCTGTCCCAGCCCTAGCAGGAGTAGTGAAATGAGCCCAGATTGCCCTCTGCATGCATCAGAAACTACTAACACAGCCAAAGAACTGGGAACCTGCTGGACTGGTGCCCTATCACAGGATGGGGCCTCTAGGCCCTGCTCCATGAAGCTGGGTCCTTACCTCTCCACATAAGGACTTCCTCTTGATTGGGTAAGTCTGCTGACCTTAGGCAGACCTTCTTCTTTAAGGCAAGAACCACCAGTGGAGAAGCAGCTGTGGTGTAGAAAATAGCACTGTACTCTGAAGCAGGAAGAGTACATGTTCTAATTCCAGGATCACCACCTTCTAGCTGAGTGGACAAGTCACCTGACTTCTCTGAATCAGTGTTTTCTCTTCTGTAAAGCTGAGACTATCCTATAGTCCGTAATTCACAAGGTTGTTTTGAAGACTAAATTAGAGAATGTATAAGAAAGGCTCAGGCCTATTGCAAACTCTTAGTAAACACTGGTTAGATATCAAATATTAATTGGATGTGAAGTCAAATCAAAATGGTAACTTTTTTGCTTGGCACTGAGGGAAATGAAGGAGGTAGAGTTGGTCCTCCTTATCCTTGTCTGTGGAACCCTCAGATATGGAGGGCCACTGTACTAAGCCATTTTATATAACGACTTGAGCATCCTTGGATTTGGGTATCTTCAGGGGGTCCTGGAACTAATCCCCGTGGATGCAGATGAATGACTGTATAAATCAACATCCCTGTGCTTAAGGAATTTTCCATAGAGTTGGATTGTACTCTTGTAGAGTTTTCTAATGACAATATTGAGTACTCAGAATTGCTAAAAATAAGCACATGGATATGTGTGCAGTGTAAGAATGGGTTTCATCTACCTATGCAGAGAGACTTACAGAACTAAGCAGAAAGAAAGCACTTAGGGAGCAAGTGGGCGATTCTGAGTCCCCACGCTACATCCAGCAGGACACTCAGTAGTGGCGCATAGTTAGTATTCAGAGTAAAAACTTGTGAATAATGGGATGGGGGAACAGAGGCACCTAGCCTGGGAGTTGTCCTTTCCCATCAGGAGTTAAAAAGAGGGCCGTGTTCAGCACTGGTGATAAGTGGATATTCACTGTCCTTTGGCAATAGGTACTTGACCAAGTGGGCTTTCACTGGCGGAGAACCACAGTTTACACATGAATTTATTGTGCAAATAGAAACAAAAACAGGAACGGCTAGAGTTATGGAAGACGAAGACTTTGCAGATGGAGTGGCCCAGAGCTCACTGATTGTTATTATTTCAGTCCTGAAAGGATGGGCCGGGATCATGATGGAATGTGGCTCGGCACAGCATACACAAGGAAACCTGTGAAAGAATAACAAGGATAACTAAAGAAAGTAAGATAGAAAAAAATAGGGAAGAGATGGCCACAGTCCCTGTGGCTTGTCCTCGTGGGGAGGACAAGGTAGTGAACACCAGACCCATGTTGTTTTAATCATGTTATTTTTTTCCTACTGTTGATGAAAAAATTAATCAGTCGATCTAAGAAAGAAATGGGAAATTTTATTCGAGCCAAGTTGAGGATTATAACCCAGGAACAGCCTCTCAGGAAGCTCTGAGAAATATTTTGCCATTAGAGGTCAAAGCACAGTTTTATAAGTTTTTGAGACAGAAGGCTGTATATTAAATGACGTATTATTGACAGTTTACACAATCCAGTTTTACACTTACAAAGTAGTGGATGGTGGGTCATCATGGCCCCTTACAAGATTAAAAAGGAATGTTATCTTTTAAGTTGTCTTGTTGATGCTAGGAGAATGTCACTGTTTACGGTTAAGTGGGTATTTCTGCCTATGGAGAAGTTTGGTCGATGCATAATGCAGATACATGATGCATGGTAGAGGGGAGAGAGGAGGCCAAAGTGCAGAGAAAATGTTTTATGTGTAACTTTTCCTCGACTTGCCTTAGAATACGAATTTTTATTTCATCACTACTCTAACTACATTCATGTGTAAGTTAACAGTTTTGTAACCTATGTGTGGTTCATCATATATTGTGGGCTTGGTCATTTTAAACAAATTGTTTTGCTGACATAACCCCTACTGGTATTGCCAAGGGAGGGAAGTGAATGGACAGATCTCATGTCCTTGGAAGTCACCTGGTGCCCACCTTGGACAGACTAGCTATTCCTTAGAGCGCGGGTCTGACTGAGGGTTGAGTGTGGGCACGTCTCTCTAAAGTGGAGAACAGAATACTTGCTGGAGGAGTCCACATCCCGGTTCACTCCTTGAACTTCCTCCTGTATTTTCTGCATTCGTGAAAGCTGCAGTCAGCCCTGTTTGGGGGGGCTTCCGGAATGTGACCCATCCAACCCTGCAACAACTGAATGCTTGGTTTTTTAAACGTTGCTGAGATTTTTGACAAGTGATTTCATGGTTCCCTTATTCCTGTGTGTCAGAAGCAGAATATTAACTTCACGCTATAACTTGGATGCACAGAGAAAAATCTGCTTTGTTTTTCCTATATCTAATACAGCCTTCCTCCCAAGCCCACAGCCAATTGGTTAGCAAAGAAAAAATGTAAATGTTCAAATGAACGCCTAACTCAATATTAAACCCAATATTAAAGTTTTAAATTAACCTCTCGGATAAAATTGCTGAGTTTCACAGATAAAATTCTTTGTCTCTTTTTAGTTCCCAAAGATGTGTCCAGATGTGTGTTTGGGGGTGGTGGCAGCTTATGCAACCCCACGGCTCTGGCTGTGGGGAAGATTCAGGGTCTTTGTGCAGATGCTCCCTGCTTCCTCTGGTCTCTGTGGAAGTGTGACTCGTGATCTGGCCTGGCTCAGCTTGTTCAGGGCCTTCTAGCTCCCTCCGGCTGACTCACCCTGACCCTTGGTGCTCTCAGGCATCAGAAGCTCCTCTGAGACTCCTGTCTGGCTTTGACTTGAGTGTCTCCCTCAGTAGCCCTTGCTACTTAAATCCCTCATCCTCACCATGTTGACCCTTCTTGCAAACTCCTCTGGACCCTCAGGTATTTCTGAAGCCTGTCTCTACCACACTGGAAGCAAAGATGACCCAGGACACTTGAACCATAGGCTGGCCTCTGCCGGACTGTGCTAAGCCACCAGGGGGAGGAGGTGGTCCCCCAGCTCAGTGTGGACGGCCTGAGAATTAGCCTCCTCCCACTCTTCCAGAGGTTGCACAACAGAGCCCCCAGCCTTCTTGGCTCCCCTAGACCTAACTAACACATCCCCTGCTGGGTCTGCCAGGAGGTAGCCAACAAGACCGACAGCTTTGCTCTCTGGCCTCCAGGTGCTCCTTCTGTCTCCTGCTGTTCACGGGGCTACAAAGTGGAGAGCTTGTCTTTTGCTTCTGCTCCATTTCCTCTCACGTAGAGTGTACCTGGCTTGCACGAGGGCTAGGGTATCTTCTCCACACCACAGAAGCACTCTCTGAGCCAGGTCTTCCAGGCTTGGACCCTGATACCTAAGGAGGGATACAAAAGAATTTGGAAAACCACCTCTCAAGATAGTAGCCTTGGGTGCAAACTACTACCCTGCTGCCTAAATCGTGATTGCCAAAGCTAACTAATACTTTGGTAATTCTTTTTACATTCTTTCTGTCACAAAATCTAATCTTCCTGAGGCATTCTATGATAAAGGTTATGTACTTGGGAAGGTTTAAAAAAAAAAAGGAACAATTTTAAAGAATCCAAAATATTAATTACTCTTCTAAACCTGCTTCTCTGGAAAGGTCCTTCCACTCTGGCACACTGCAGCACTGTGCAATGAGAATTCTTCCAACTGGGATACATCTTTGTCCCTGTCAGCCTGGTAAATCTTGGTCCCAGCCGAGGATGGGATGACAATGGCTGTAGCTGATGACAGAGGGGACATAAGAGCCCCTGAGTGGAAAAAAACAGGAGGGAAAGGTACATCACTCAAAGGACATCTTGAAGGGGAAAAAAAGAAGCTTCAGGAAGCATACCCATAAAGAGCTTTAATGGGCTTTCTTCAAATAAGAACTACTCACTTCTCCCTACTCAAGAAATAACCAGCTGATCAGCAGTCACCCTTCATTTAATAGGTATATTTCAATAACATCTTAATTAGAACTTTCTTCTCCACTTCCCCCAATTGCAACCTTCTCTAAATAGTTATTTTTATGTATTTGGACTGTTTCCACCACTCTACCTTCCAGACTATCACCTGAATGAATGAGGCATCCTCTCTTCTCTAGGTGGAATATTTATGGAATTGCATGTTGCCTCTTGTTATTTATCAAGCTTTCTGGCATGATCCCAGAAACTCAGTGAGGAACCTAGGTTTCTGGAAGGTCCTAATGGCAGGAAAGCTCACAATTCAGGAGAATAATAGAGGCCTTCCCCACTTTCCATATTGGGTAGTGGATTTACAACTGGCCCCTGGAAGAAGCCTCTGTCTGCTCTCTTTCCTGGGAACATCTGGGGGGTCAACTTCAAGCATCTTTAACTGGGGCTTACTCTCTTCCTCTTCCCCATTTCTTCAGCAAGCTGTTGTCTTGACTGGGTTAGTGCAATACCATATCTCCTGGAAACAGGGACACCTGAGACTTCAAAACCCTAAGGAGGGATAAAACCTAATAGCTCCATAAAAGTTTTCTGAGATCACTGATTTTATGTATATGTGCTGTGTACCTGTTATAAGCTAGGTACCGTGCTCAGCATTGGAGATACCTGGTGTGCGAGACAGACACAGCCTCTGCTCTCATGGAGCTGATAGGCTGTGGAGGAGACAGTCATTGCTCAGACAGTCTGTAATTACAAATAGTGGTAAATGCTGTGAAAGAGTACAAGGTGCTGTGAGTGAGAAGAGCTGACCTAGCTTGGGGGAAGAGCGGGATAGAAAATCTGCCTAAGGAGAATGAACTTTTCACTGAGATTGAGAGGATGAAGGGCTTGGACAAGAAACTGGGAAGTTGTGGACAGTATATGAAGAAGACCTGAAGCAAGATGAGTGTGGCTTGTTTCAGGGATTGAACATATGCCAATGGGTTACTTTGTGTCCCCCTCAGAAAAAGATATGTTGGGGGAAAAAAAAGATACGTTGTAGTTCTAATTCCTAGTACCTCAGAATATTACCTTGTTTAGAAATAGGGTTGTTGAAGATATGGTTAGTTAAGATGAGGTCAAACTGGGGTACAGTAGGCCCCTGATCCAACATGACTGGTATCCGTATAAGAAGACAGTCATGTGAAAACAGAGACACAGTGAGAAGACCATGTGATGATGGAGGATTGGAGGGATGCACCTACAAATCAAAGAATGCCAGAGATAGCCAGCCAACCAACAAAAGCTAGGAATAAACAAGGAAGGATTCCCTCACAATTTCTGCAGGAAGCATGGCTGTACTGACATCTTGTTTGTGGACTTCTAACCTCCAGAGCTGTGAGGCAATGCATTTCTGTTGTTTAAGCCAGGGGTCCCCAAACCCCAGGGTGTGGACCAGTACCGGTCTGCGGCCTGTTAGGAAACAGGCCACACAGCAGGAGGTGAGCAGCGGGCGAGTGAGTGAAGCTTCATCTGCTGCTCCCCATCTCTTGCATTACCGCCTGAACCAATGCCCCCCCAACCCCTGCCCCGGTCCGTGGAAAAATTGTCTTCCACGAAGAAACCGGTCCCTGGTGCCAAAAAGGTTGGGGACCCCTGGTTTAAACCACCTAGTCTGCGATACTTTGTTACAGCAGCCCCAGGAAGCTAATAGAGCCAGTGTGGCTGAATTATCAAATGGAGAGCAAGGGAGGAGTGTGAGATGAGAAAGGAAGGGTAGAAGAATCAGATATCCAGGTCCAGGATTTGGAACTTTGGACTTAAAGCAGTGGGGCAGTATTAAGGAGTGTAAGGGGGAGAGTGATATTCTACTTACACTGTAAGCAGATCACTGTGGCCACAGTAAACAGAAAGAGTGGAGAGCGGACGAGAGGTGTTACAGGTTGAGTTCTCCAGGAGGGGTCACAGAGAGCGCCTCAGTGACAAAGGCTCAGCCAAGCTATTGGGGACCTCTAGAGTACTGTCAATCAAAGTTGTCCCACATAAGGCTGAAATGACCAAGGTTTTGTACTTCCCAGTCACCTGTCTGGGATACCCTGGGAAAAGTATGACCCCAGGTGAGGCGGCTGTCTGCAGCTGCCGCCGACTCTACAAGATCTAACAGTTGGAAGCCATCTGCTGTCTACACTCCCCATGGCTGGGCAGTAAGTCTTCCTTTGAAGGGGGATCTGGGCTGCACATCTTTTCTACCACAAGAGGTTATAGGGGTCCCAGTTAACTAGTTGTCCAGGGGACAGAAGATGGTGGCTTGAAACGGTGTGGTGGCAGTAGAGTCAAAGAAAAGTGGCCTGGTTCAGGGATGGCGTAGTAGTTGAAGTGCTACAGGACTTGATGGATTGTATGTAGATGGGGTGGAGGTATTGAGGGAAAAGGAAGAATCAGGAATAGCTCCTGGGTTTCTGCTGTTGCCCAACTGGATGAATAATTGGTACCATTCACCAAGTTAAAGAACTTTGGAAAAGACCAAATATGAGAAAGTAGAAGATCATGCGTTTGCTTTTGGACATGAAATGTTGTTGAATGATCTGGACACATTGGGGAGTAAAAACCCTGAGAAAAAACATACATATGTGTGTGCACGCACACACACACACACACACACACACACACACGATTTGGAAGAGTCCTGTATGTTTACATCTCACTCTTAGAAATGCCATCTCTTGTTGTAGTACTATGGATTTTACCTTCTTTTGCTGTAAGTTGAATCAGTATTTATAACTTACACGGTAAACACATTGAAAAACTTTAGTACAGAAAGATATGAAAGGAACTCAGGGCATCTGAGGAGTGAGAACGGGCCCATACACTGCACAGAAAATAATTAACCTACACCCCAGCCAGCTGTACCACCCTCAGATGGTATCATTCACTAATAAGGGTATTGAAGTAACTCCAGAGGTGATGGTGATAGGTTTGGGAGATGAGAGAGAACGGCCGGACGGAAGACTGAAGATTTATTTAAAACAGGGAAAGAGTTTGCACAAGAAAACAACGTTGCTAAACAGAATCTGCCAACAAGCCCAAGCAGATCTTTGATCCAATCTAAGTTCATCAGCTGAATTTGGGCTCTTAAAATTATGTTCCATCTTGCACTAGCTGGGACTGCATCCTGTAGCATCCCTTTAAGATGCTGATTTTTCCATGGATATATTCACTTCCTTTGACTCAGTGAATCCAAACTTGAAAATATTCAACAAAAGGAAGAATCTCTAGGCATAATGATGTTATCAGCACATTTTTATGATATTGATATATTAGAAAACTCCCTTCATGCCAAGAATGTACATCCACTTGGTGAAGAGTATTAACTGTGATCATTATGAAAGCTATGTTGCAACACAGAAAAATGCTAGACTGCTCTTTACTGAGCTGCCACCATGTGAAGCACTGTGCTACATTTGAACATAAAACTATGCTGTGATGTAGGAAAGAAACCACAGAGATGACATGTAACCTTTATAAGGTCATATAGTAAAAGAGCTGAGATTTGAATCCAGGTCTGTCTTTCTATAAAGCCCAATCATCCATCCATTCATACATCTGACCAATAAATATTTATTGTGTCTCTATTATGTGCCAGAAATTGTGGAAGGCTATGCTGTTTTGATGATATCATACTCCCTGGAAAGAAAAGTGAAAATGCAGCTTTTTATATTCAGATACAACTTTGTATCAGAGAATTGCAACAAGAAGAGCAAGACTTAGATGTTTTAGAGGTGTCATAGTTTTTAGAAATTTGTGGTCTTCTCTCTCCTCCATCTGTTCATACCCTTTCCACCTTCAAGACTTCTGTCAAACTCCCCCATTTCCTCCAGCTACAAGTGGTCTGTCCCTTCACTAGCTCCCTTTGCCACACAATTCGTATCTTATTAGATCTTGCTAAATACTGGTTGCCAACACTAAATATTCCCTCTTTGGTATATACTGTCTATTAATTGACAATTGTTGAGGCTGGGAGTTCTCTTATTGACAGACTTTGCAGTGCTATTGCCTCACCAAAAAGATTCTCATGTTCAAACTAAATAATTTGAAACTTTTTTACATTTTCAACCCAGCAACATCAGGCCCACAAAGACTTAAAAACTGACACAAACATTTAAAAAACATCTCAATTATTTCAACAACCTATCAGTTTGATACAACCTATCAACTTGTATCAGTAACAGTGAGCTTGGTTATGCTATAGTAACAAACAAGTCCCAAATCTTAGTTGCTTTAAACAACAAAATTTACTACTTGTTGTCAGTGGGGGCTCTGTTGCACTTCACACCTACACAGAGACCTAGGTGGTGAAGATTTCACCTCTGGAACATTCCCAATCTTTAGGGTAAGGAGAAGAAACAGTGGCAAATCTTGCACTAGCTTAAACACTTCCATATTTCACTGACTAAAGTCAATCGTATGGCCACGCCTGAAAACAAGGGAGAAGTGAAGTACAGTCTTTATCAAGTACCTGAAGAAGAAGAACCAGAAACTTTTGATGAAGAGCATTAATGATTGCCACAATATTATTATTATTATTATTATTATTTCTCCCTTTTTACTTTTTAAATACAACTAAAGCTTAGACGGATTTAATAATTTATCCCAGGTCACAAATTTTAACCGTAGAAGAGCTAGAATTTGAACTGAAGTCCATGTATCTGATAGTGGGGTCTGTGCTCCTTTCTCTCTACCACACTGCTTTTCTCAGAGCTGCTTTCCAGAAAGGATGTCCTGCATGTTCTTTGGGTTCTGACTGGCTTCACTTAAATTATTATTCCGAATAAGGAACTTAGCTTTCTAGTCTTCAACCTTGGATCGTTTTAGGTGTATCTTTTCCAGATATCACGTCAATTTTCTCCTCCATTGGTCCATTCATTGATTATTTGTTATTTTAAAAAGGTCCTACTATGTTTTATTTGATATAGTAGGTGTTGGTAATACCAAGCTGACTAATACTTAGTCTTAGCTTTTAAGGGTTTCATCTCCTAGTGGGGCAATCAGTAAAAATAGCAAATAATTCCCAAAGAAATGTGATAAGCCCTATAGTGAAGATCTGTCCAGTCTTTGGAAAGAGGGTATCTCCCAAAGTGAAATTAGGAAGATAGAAATGGCAAAAATAAGAGTAACCATCACTAGAAGTAACCCAAGTCAAGTGTGCAAATAAAAGATTTTGAAGATTTGGGAACACACAAATTCAGCAAAGATTCCTGAGCCTTTCCCTTTTTTTGCAAGTAAGAAAACTAAAAGCTAAACAATTGTCTTATCTACCACTGTGTAGGAGAGGACTACCACCAGAAGGTAGATGATTTGAATGGGATTTCAAAAAGAGATGTATTACTGATGTTACTCTATTACGTGCAATGCAGTGATTTCAATAGTCATAGAAAAATATACCCTGGGGAAACAGAGCTCAGAAAGAACTACTGATTTGCCTCAGCTCATAGAATAGAGTAAATGGCGATGCTGGCATTTCACCCCAAGGCTGTCTTCCCTAAAAGCCTAACACCCACACATGTTCCATGTTACCACTTGTAGCTCAGTGAGCCACCTGGACCACTAGTCCTGCCACTGCCTGCAGGAAAGAACATTGATGGCTCTATCAGGGGTCCCAGGAAGACTTTAATCTCAGATTCACCAAACACAGCTGCCATCTTAGACTGTTTGAAACTAAGATTACATCTGTATTTAGCGTCTTTTAAGCCACTGCTCTAAACCTCTGAAGATAAACACCACAGATAAATTTATGACGCTCCATTTATCAGTCAGTCTTTTGAAATCTCCAAATTACAGATGAATTCTCTGAGTTGTGTGCCCCTTTCGGGCCCCACCCTTCCCTTTTCTCAGCCCGCAGGCTGCAGGGACAGGTGCTACATCAATTTTTTCAACAGTTAGAATGACAGAGTTGTTAGTCTTGCTAGAGTTATTTATTAATATAGCCATGGCTCCATTACAGTCTGAGTTTCTGGAGGTCAGTGGCCAAGTGCTGTACCTTTTAAAAATTCCTCAAGCTTCCAGAAGAGTCAAGAAGTATTTCTTGTATATTTGTTTTTTTAAATTAAATGCTGTCATATTTATTAAGGTGATCTGGGCCCATGGAGAGTAACATGATACCTTTGACAATTTATGGATAATTGCTAAGAAACCTTCCTACACAAATCTCATTGTAGAGAAAGGGAGAAAAAGTGGAGGGAGACTCCACTTTTGACCGAAATAGAATAATAGGGATTGGATATACTCTCCTGCCTGAAACAACTAAGGAAAGGCAAAGTATATACAAGTTTTCAAGATACTGATAGCAGGCAATGACTGACAGTGATCCCTCAGATATGAGAAACAAACTTGGTGAGCCCTATGACTGCCCAAGTTTATTACCTGCCCATAGCTCAGGGAGGGGAAATCCAAGTAAAGCTCAGCATACTTCCTGAGTTGAGAAGATGAAGCAAAGGCAGCAGGGAGACTAAGGCAGCTACAATATGCAGTACAGGGAGAAGTACCAAAGAGGAGAGAGCTGCACAGAGAGAAAACCCCTAAGATCTGCATAGAGTCCCTCTCAAGTTTTAACAGGATGTGATCAGCACATATGTGGGAGAAAACGATCAAAGGTTGGAGAAAGAATCATCCAAAAAGATTAAGGGAAGAGTTCCCAATGCACACATAGGGCCAGAAATAGTTCTGTTTCCATCAGCCACACAGGAAAAACACATAATTCATGGGGCATTGACTGTAATACTCTAGAAGTTCTTGCCTCAGTAATGGAGAATAATTACCCCTAGACTGAGTCTTGTTCTGAGCCCATCTAATGAATCAAAAAAAGCAAGATTTGAAATGATCAAACTGTTTCCAAATAAGTTAACTCTTTCCTAGAACAAAGCTCAAAAATATATTTATAGGATTATAAAAATATACTATGCCCAATAAGATAAATTTACAGTGTCTGGCATCCAATAAAAGTTTCCAGGAATATAAAGAAGCAGGAGAACTTGACCCAAATGAGAAGAAAAAGCAACCTAAAACTGACGCAAATGTTGGAAATAGAGAAAGAAATTGAGTTGTTATAACTGCATTCCATATGTTTGAAAAATTAAGTAGAAAAAGACATAAAAAACACTAAAATCAAATTTCTAAAGATGAAAACTACAGAGTAAGATGAAAAATCACTATATGAGATTAACAGCAGATTAGAAACCTCAGAAGAAAAGCTTAGTAACTGTGTAGACACAGCAGTTGAAACTATCCAAAATGAAAAACTGAGGGAAAAAAATTAAAAAGTAAGAAAGAGCATCACTGATTTGTAGAACAACCTCAAGAAACCTCATATACATATGACTCTTATCCTTGAAGGAGAATTGAAAAAGGAAGGGAGAAAGCTAAAGAAATAATGGCTGAAAAACTTCCAATTTTGATGAAAACTCTAAATCCACAGATTTAAGAAGATTAATGAACTCCAAACACAAGAAACACAAGGAAAACTATACCAAAGCTTTTCACAATCAAATTGCTCAAAATTAGTGATAAAGAGAAAAATTTAAAAACAATTGGGGGGAGCAGGGAAAGATACATTATACACACACACATACACACACGCAAAACCAAGAGAAGGATGACAGCAGAATTTATCATCAGAACAACGCAAGTCAAGAGGCAGTGGCATAACATCTTTAAAGTATTGAAAGAAAAACCTGTCAATCTAGAATTCCATACCCAGTGAAAATACCTTTAAAAAAAGTAGATGAGGGCTTCCCTGGTGGCGCAGTGGTTGAGAATCCGCCTGCCGATGCAGGGGACATGGGTTTGTGCCCTGGTCCAGAAAGATCCCACATGCCGCAGAGCGGCTGGGCCTGTGAGCTGTGGCCGCTGAGCCTGCGCATCCAGAGCCTGTGCTCCGCAACGGGAGGCCACAGCAGTGAGAGGCCTGCGTACCGCAAAAAAAAAAAAAAATGTAGATGAAATAAAGATATTTTCAGACATAAAAAAGATGAAAGAATTTATTGCAGGCAGACTTACACTCCAAGAAGTATTAAAGAAATTCCTTCAGATGGAAGAAAAATGATACTTGATGAAATATGGATCTAAAAAGGAATGTAGAGCACAAGAAATGGTAACATATGTAAATACATCATTTTCCTACTCTTGAAATCTCTGTAAAAGATAATTGTGTATAAAAAAATAATAACAATGTATTATGGGTTTTATAACATACATAAGTGAATTGTATGACAACGATAGCATAAAAGCCTAGAGGGAAGGTAACTACTGTAAAGTTCTTATACTACGTGTTAAGCTGTGTAATATCACTTGAAGGTAGACTATGACAAATTATTGATGCTATATTATAAATCCTACTAAAGAATCCTACTAATCCTAAAGAGGCTACTAAAATAACAAAACAAAGTTATAATTAGTAAGATAACAAAGGAAACATAATGGAATTGTAAGAAAAAATAATAATACAAAAGAAGATGGCAAAAAAGAAAAACAAGTACAAAAAATAGGTGGGACCTAAAAAACAAGTAGCGAGATGATAGACTTAAACCTAACTATCTCAGTAATCATGTTAGATGTAAACAGTCTAGACATCACCAATTTTAACTGGGAAATTGTCCAACTGTATAAAAAAGAAAAGCCTAGATACATTCTAGGTACAAAAAACACATTTCAAATATAAAAACACAAATATCTTAAAAGTAAAAGGATAGAAAAATATATACCATGTTAATCCTAACCAAAAGAAAGTTGGAACAGCTATGTTAAATTGGACAAAATAGATTTCAAAGCAAAGAATGTTACCAGGGATTAAAAAAGGTCATTTTAGGCTTTCCTGGTGGTGCAGTGGTTGAGAGTCCGCCTGCCGATGCAGGGGACATGGGTTCGTGCCCTGGTCCGGGAGGATCCCACATGCTGCGGAGCGGCTGGGCCTGTGTGTCCAGAGCTTGTGCTCTGCAGCGGGAGAGGCCACGGCAGTGAGAGGCCTGCATACTGCAAAAAAAAAAAAAAAAAAAAAGTCATTTTTATAATGACGAAAGGATCAACACATAAAAAGGAAACATTAACATTAAATGTTTCTGTACCTAATAACAGCTTCAAAATATATGAGACAAAACTGATAGAAATGGCAAAGAGAAACATACAAATCCACTGGTAGAGTTAGAAATTTCACTACCTCTGTCTCAATAATTGTTAGAAAAAGTAGAGAGAAAGAGTGACAAATAATAAAAGATCAATTTTCAAAAATAAGTTGTATTTTTAAGTTGCAACAAATGATTTGAAATTTAAATTTCAAATGAAGACAATTTGAAGAATGCTATCAACTGATTTGACTTAATTGACATTTGTAGAATACTCCACCCAACTACAGTGGCATATACATTTTTTTCAAGTGCGAACACAACATTCACCAAGATACAGCATATTCTGGGCAATAAAACAAGTCTCAATATACTTAAAAGTATTCAGTCATAAAAAGCATGTTCTCTGATCACAATGAAATTAAATTAGAAGTCAATAACAAAAAAGATAACTGAAAACATTCCCCAATATTTGAAAACTTAATAACACACTTCTAAATAACCCATGGGAAAAGGAGAAATCAAAAGGGAAATTAGAAACTATTTTGAATTAAATAAAAATAAAATCACAACGTATCAAAATTCATAGGAATTCCACCAAAGCAGTACTTAAGGGGAAATTTATTGCACAAAATGCCTGCACTAGAAAAGATAAAATGTCTCAAATCAGTGACTTAAGTTTCCACCTCAAGAAATCAGAAAAAGAAGAGCAAATTAAACTCAAAGTAAGTGAAAGAAAAGAAATAATAAAGACTAAATTGGAAAACAGGGACTTCCCCTTGTGGCACAGTGGTTGAGAATCCGCCTGCCAATGCAGGGGACACGGGTTCAAGCCCTGGTCCAGGAAGATCCCACATGGAGCCGAGCAACGAAGCCCGTGCGCCACAACTATTGAGCCTGCGCTCTAGAGACCGTGCTCCACAACAAGAAGCCACTGCAATGAGAAGCCTGCACACCTCAACGAAGAGTAGTCCCTGCTCGCCACAAGTAGAGAAAGCCTCTCACAGCAATGAAGACCCAATGCAGCAAAAATTAAAAAAATAATAATAATAAATTAATTAAAAATAAAAAAATAAAGTGGAAAACAATAAACTATTGTTTCTTTGTTTATTTTCTAGAGAAAAATCAATAAAACCAAAAGCCATTTCTTTAAAAAGAGCAATAAAACTGATAAAACTCTAGCTAGACTGATCAGGAAAAAAAATCCATAAACATCCACAAATATAGGTTAATAAAGGAATATGATGAAAAACTTTGTGTTCATAAGTTTGAAATTTTAGATGAAATGGACAAATCCCTTAAAATACACAGACTAAAACAGCTCATCCAACAAGAAATAGGTAACGTAAATAGCCCTATGGCTATTAGAGAAAATTGAATTTGTAGTTTAAAATTTTTCCTACAAAGATACCTCCAATTCCAGATGGTTTCACTGGTGAATCCTACTAACTATTCAAGGAAGAAATAATACCAGTTCTACATAAACTCTACTAGAAAGCTAAAGAAGAGAAAATACTTTCAAACTTATTTTATTTTACCTCATTACCTCATACAAAGACATTACAAGAAAACTACAGACCAATATATCTCATAAACATAGATGCAAAAATTCTAGCTAAGATTTTAGCAAATAAAATTGAATAACGTATAAAAAGAATATGCATCCTTATTATTTGGGGTTTATTGCAGTAATGCAAGGTTGTTTTAACATTTGAATATTAATTAGTATAATTCACTCTATTAACAAATTAAAAAAGAAAAATTATATGATCATCTCAATAGATGCAAAAAAAAAAATTTCTAAAAATACAACATCATTCCTGATTTTAAAAACTCAGCAAAGTAGGAAAAGAAGGGAACTTCTTCAACCTGATTAAAGACAGCTACAAAAAAAGTATAGCTAACCATATGCTTAATGGTTAAATGCCATTGTACAGCAACATTGTACTAGAGGTCCTAGCCAGTGCATTGTGACAAGAAAAAGAAATAAAAGGCATCCCGATTAGAAAGAAGTAAAAAAATTTTTATTCACAGATAACATGTTTGTTTGTATAGAATCTGAAGGAATCTACAAAAAAATCTACCAGAACTAATGAGTGAGTCTAGCAAGATTACCTGATACACTATGGCTATTCAAAAATCAATTGTATTTCTATATACTTGCAACAAGCAATTCAAAATTGAAATTAAAAAACAGTACCATTTACATTTGTCTCAAAAAATATGAAGTACTTAAGGATACATCTGACAAAAGATGTGAAAGACCTATTCATTGAAAACTACAAAATTCTTCCAAGAGAAATTAAAGAACACCTAAAATAAATAGGGAGATATATCTTATTCATGGGTTAGATATATCTTGTTCATGGGTTAGAATATTGTTAAGATGTCACTTCTACCCAAATTGATCTGTAGCCTCAACATAATCTCAATCAAAACAGTATATAATTAACACAGATAGAAATGTAAATGGAACAGAATACCTAGTATACATATAGATCCACACATGTTTGGACAACCAATTTTTGCCAAAGGTGCAAGGGCAATTCAGAGGAGAAGGGATCATCTTTCACAAAGTAGTACCAGAATAATTAAATACCCATATGTAAAAATAATGAACTTTTCCATACTTTACACCATATACAAAAATTTGATTCAAACTGAAATACAGACCTAAATGTATCATGTAAAATTGTAAAACTTTTAGGAGAAAACATAGGAGAAAACCTTTTTAACCTTTTGCTAAATTGGACTGATCAAAATTAGAAACTTCTGCTCTTTGACAAGCACTATTAAGAGAATGAAAGGACAAGCCAAAAATTGGGAGAAAATATTTGCAAATCATATAAATAAATAAATATATATATATAGTGATCATGATTTCACAGGTATATATTTGTGTCGAAAGTTGCACACTTTAAATATGTGCAGTTTATTGTATGTCAATTATATAATATCTCATAAAGCTGTTACAAAACAATGGAAGAGAAATAAATCCTATTAATGATTTCAGCTGTTCTTCCCCAAAGGATTTGCAGCCTAACTGCCCAGGCTACTATTAGGTGGTTGGTGGGAACAAAGAGAGGAGACATTTATTTCATCCAAATGCTTGCAATCCATTGGCCAGAGGTAGAATGGATAGATGAGGATGTACATACACAAAACAGTGTGTAACAATCTAAATTAATGTACTGATGACATGCAAGATGTCATGACAATGATTTATTTTTACATTTAAAATTTTAAATTATTTTCTTATGGAATTGTGAAATAGCTGCTATTGCCTGACAGCCAACAATTGTCTGTTCTAGCTTGCCTTTGAAAGGAGGCATCATTCTTAGCTATATATATATAGTGATCATGATTTCACAGGTATATATTTGTGTCGAAAGTTGCACACTTTAAATATGTGCAGTTTATTGTATGTCAATTATATAATATCTCATAAAGCTGTTACAAAACAATGGAAGAGAAATAAATCCTATTAATGATTTCAGCTGTTCTTCCCCAAAGGATTTGCAGCCTAACTGCCCAGGCTACTATTAGGTGGTTGGTGGGAACAAAGAGAGGAGACATTTATTTCATCCAAATGCTTGCAATCCATTGGCCAGAGGTAGAATGGATAGATGAGGATGTACATACACAAAACAGTGTGTAACAATCTAAATTAATGTACTGATGACATGCAAGATGTCATGACAATGATTTATTTTTACATTTAAAATTTTAAATTATTTTCTTATGGAATTGTGAAATAGCTGCTATTGCCTGACAGCCAACAATTGTCTGTTCTAGCTTGCCTTTGAAAGGAGGCATCATTCTTAGCTAACTGGCTGTGGGACTTTTGGCTTTCATTCATTCATTTAACCAATTTCTTGAACATCTACTGTGTGCCAGGCAGAGTGCTAGACATCAGGGACATGATGGTGAGTAGAATGAGCCAGGGTTCTTCTCCTTGGATTTTGCAGAGTCAAAACTCTAAGTTTATTGTGAGGTCAGCAATTCACAACTTACCTGGGGTCCTGTAGTATGCCTGGCTGAAGGTATGGTACAAGGAGCCATTTAGACTAGATCAGTGTCTTTCACGCTATAGTAACCCATTGGTGGGTTGTGAAATCAATTTAGTGGGTTGAGATCAGCTCTCAAAAAAATAAATAAATGGAATAGAATATATTAGAGTGCATCACATTCATCAAGGATAAGTGAGACTTGTTTCAATTAGGTGTTTGTGTGTGCGTGTGTGTGCGTGTGTGTGTGTGTGTGTATTGAACTGTGACGTAAAATATATTTCTTATTGTAGGTCATGGTCAGAAAGTGTGAGCAATTATGGCTAAATGAATTCTTAGTTCCCTCACCTCTGTCATTTTACAGATTTCTTATAATGACTGACTCAAGTATCTGAGGATTGTATTTGGAACCATTATTTCATTCACTGATCTGGTCCCAAATTTCTCTAACTTAGTTGGATTCAATTTTGTTCTTTGGGTGTACATTTTCTACTCTACTTTATGAATGTAAACTTCTTAATGGTAATTCTTACGTCTTTGCCTTTTTTTAATCCCCATTGCACCTAACTCAGAACTTTGGATACAGTAAGTTTTGAATAAATAATAGATTTTATTTCTTTGAAAATAAGTTTTTGGTTTAATTTCCAGTATATATCAAGTGCCTGCTACATGAAGGATAAGTACCTTCTTTTATGCTAGACATGAGAGTACTATGAATATAAATAACTTGGCTAATCTTTATTTATAGCTCTTCAATTATACTTTCCAAATATTCAGAGCTTCCATTCAGAGTGTGAGAGTCCAGGCAGCCTCTTGGGCCACAGCACAGCTGACATAGCAATGCTACCTACTTATGGTATACTATACAATAGCCAATACTATGAAACTGAGCAACTGGCTAATGTCTACTGTCCGGGAAGAGGACTCCTGCCTTCCCCCAAACTCCCCATCATCCGTGGCCTGCGGGAGAATTAACACTGCCTGTTTCCCTGAGCCCCTTGACCTTCCTGACTCTGACCTTAGCGCTCTTACCTGGATTCCCACACTGAGTTCTCTCCAGTCCTCTGCAAACTTAAGAATGCCCTCCCCTGGCCTCTCCAGCTGCCGTCAGCAGAAATCAAGGGAGTGCCCTACAGCCATCCTCGTTCTCTGTGACATGCCCTCCTCCAACCTCCATACCTCCATCATCAGGAGTCCAGGCAGCAATCGTGAGCTCTGTGCACTCCTGACACAGCTCCTCCCTATCCCTGTGGGAGAGTTAATTTTGTATGTCAACTGGACTGGATCATGAGATGCCCACATAGCTGGTTAAACATTATTTCTGGGTGTGGTTGTGAGGGTGTTTCTGGGAGGGTTTAGCATTTCAGTCTGTATACCGAGTAAAGTAGATGACCCTCCCCAATGTGAGTGGGCATGATTCAATATGCTGAAGGTCTGAATAGAACAGAAAGGTGGAGGAAAGTTGACTTTGCTATTTGCCTGACTGCATGAGCTGGAACAGAGACCTTTCTAGTTTTCAGGCCTTCAGACTTGGATTGGAATCTACATCATTGGGTCTCTATCTCTCAGGCCTTCAAACTATATCACCAGCTTTCCTGGCTCTCCAGCTTGCAGATAGCAAATCCTGGGACCTCTCAGCCTCCATAATTGCATGAAGTATATATTATAATAAATCTCTCTGTGTGTGTAAATATATATAATATGTATTTTCTATTGGTTTTGTTTCTCTTGAAAACTCTCATTAATACACTCTGTCAACCCTTGACATTCAAGCTTTACCGCTATTCTCTTCCTTGAAACCATCAGAACTTATCTTATTAGTCCTCTTTATATCAGTCACCATAAAAGGCCCGAGGCTCCCGGGTTATTCCTCATCCCCCAGACCCTCATCCCCATGTGGCTCAGGTGTCACCTTCCAGGTGAGGCCTTCGGAACCACGATAATTAAAATTGCAACTCCACCCCTCCACACCACCTGATATCTTCCTCTACTTTATTTTTCTCCATAGCACTTATCACTATTGAACACACTATATACTACTTATGGTCTTGCTCACTAGAATATAAGCTCCATAAGGGCAGGATGGATGCTGTATGCCCAGTATTTAGAACAGTGTCAGGCACATAGTAAGCAGTCAGAAATTATTTGTGGAATGAGGAATGCACACTCTGTCTGCCTTTAACTGCTGAAAGTTGTGTCTACGATTTCCTCCTTCAAAAAAAGTGGGAGGCCCAGTTTCGGAACATAATCTGGCACTCAGTCCATGGGGCTGCCTCTGAATTGCTCACGAGGTGCTATTTGGGGAAACATCTTACAACGTCTTAGGGATGATGTGTCAGCTGTCTCTAAGCACTTAGTCAGATCTACCCCACCACCCCTTAGCCCCCTGTCAAAGTCTTCTAGAAGACCAAGAAGCCAGAATGTCCCTGTGGCCAAGGTTGTTCTCCCAGATCTGCCTCTCCTTCAATTCCCCCACCTCAGTAAATGGCACCACTCTTCACCCAGGTGCTCAGGCTAAACACTAGGCATTATCTGTGATCTCTCTCTCTGGTCACTCACATTGAATCCATCTCCAAGACCTGTCTCCTCTTCCTTCCCAATACATTCTGAACCTGAATGCTTTCCTCCATTCCCTCAGAGCAGAGATCTTTCTATTTGTTTACTACTCATGTGTTCAAGAATATTTTAGTGACTTAGGAAATTGATGAAAAGAGCAAGATATAAAATGGAATAGACAGTACTATCCAGATATGAAAATACATACACAGAAAAAAGGCTAGAAGGAAACACATGGGTATTTTAAGAGTAATTATCTCTGAGTGGTGGAATTATGATTTCAATTTCCTACTTTATACTATTTAGTATTTTACTAATAGTCTACAATGAGTATGCATAGTCATTTAAAAAAATAAGAAAAATGCTGAGTGGTCAGTGAAGCAGCACTAACGATGGTCAAATTTATTTACTAGATTTAGAATTTTTAATTTAGGAATTTAATTAAAATCAGACTCAGCTCATTTTTACAGGTCTCTTCTTGCATCCCAGTCACTGTGCTAAGTGCTTTTCTCATACTTTATTTCCAAGAAAGGATTTATTCTGGTTTTACAGATGAAAGAATCGGTTCAGAGAGGTTAAATGGTTTGTCCAAAGTCACTCAGCTGATAAGAGACATGGCAGGTGCTAAAGCCAGGTCTCTAGACCAGGCTCTTTTCACTGCCTCCCTCCCCCGTTCTCTTCCCTTACCCAAAGGCTGGGGTCGAGGCAGACATCACTGGAGAATTGTTGGGGGAGCTGAACGAAGATGACAGGAGTGAAGTTATTAGCATAATTAAGGGGAGGTTATAGTTTGGTGAAAACATTGACAGTCAATATAAATCAAGTAACTAGAGCATCATTTCACAGACATATTTGAACTTGAAACTTACTGGCAACATGGATTTAACTGGAAAAGCAGCATAAAGTTAAACCTTTACTGGTTCTGCCTCCTTGCCCTATAAAAACAAAGCCCACGCTCTTGGAGTTGATGAGTCTGGAAAGAGGGACAAGGGCCTCTGGTATATCCCTGACCATGTGAGGACAGAAGGGAGGCGAGGGGGGAAATGAGAGGGGCAGTTGTTTCCTGTGGTGCTCCTGAGAAGACTAATCTTTTAAAAACAAAACCCACCTCCCATTACACTTGGAATAATATCCACATGCCATGAGCCCAGTGTCCCAAGGTCCATGCACCCAAGATCCATGTGCCGGGTCCATCCTCCCTACTCAGCCCACCTCCTCCTTCCCTTTCTCACTCTTGGTCACAGGCCTCCAGTCTTTCCAGTCTCTGCTGCTTCTGGAACTCCCAAGTCATTCCGTGCGGGGCCTTCACCCTCCCTGTCCTGCTGTGAGGATCGCTCCTCTTCAGACCTTTGCACTGCGGGCTCCCTCTCATCCTTCTGATTTCAGCTTAAATATACATCTGGGGAGAAATCTTGTCTGATGACTTCATTTAAAACAACCCCATGCCCCATCACAATCTCTCTCCGTCCTCTTACCCCAATCTTTTTATAAGCACAACTTTTTTATTCTATAATACTGAATTAGAAGAATATATTTACAAATGTTAATCAACTATATACTCCAATATAAAAAAACATATACAAAAAAATATGGAAAGAAGAGGTATGTTATAAAGCATGATAATGTAATGAATACTTATGAACCCACCAACCAATTTAAGGTCTAAAATATTAACAACACTTGATTTTTTTGCATAGCATTTATTAACTATCTAAAATTATATTATGTACTTACGTATTTATTTTCTGTCATACCTACTGGAAGGTAAAGTCTGATGCCTGCCTTTTTCATTGCTGTGTCCCAGAGCTTAGAACAGTACCTAGGAAACAAATACTCGTAAATGAATGAATGGCTAACTGAGGGCGAGGCAGAAAGGCCAGTGGAGCGGGGTTGTTACTGGGGGCAGTCGTGCATGGCCTGCACTGTCTCCAAGCAGAGATCCGCAAGCCCACAAGACACGACTGCTCTCTCCCCATATTTCTCTGAAATCTAGTTAATGTGTAGTTATGTAACATGAGGTGCAATGTCTAGCTAGCTGCGTAGACAAAAGCACACAGGGCGGGTGATTTTGCCATTTTGAGAGTCAGTTTCTGTCTCTGGTAAAATAGGCAGTACTAGCTACTTGTACAATGCCTGGGTTAGAGCTACAAGCATTCTCACCTCCTCCACCCTGATAACACCTGAGAAGGGTAGGGCCATCAGGGAAAGGGCTGCTGCTGGCAGCACATAGCCTCAGACCTGGGGAGAGACAGGCAGACTCTGGGTGGGCAAAATTGTGGCAGATAGACACTCAGGCCATCCTGGAAGCGGTGGAGAACAGCTCCTGTCCCCAAGTGGCCCACTGCCTGTGCTTTAAGCCTCACAGTGATGCCCAAGGCCAGGATCAGGCCCCTAGAACAATGGGATGGCCAGGCCTGGGCACTGCCTGCCTGGCAGAGGTGGGGAGTCCCTCAGAGAACATATAGGGTCTTGATGCATGAGTGGAGGATACACAGTCACTGAAAAGAAAAATGAAACGTATTTTCTCTTCAGTGAATCAGGGAAAAACTAAAGTAGAGCCTGTGTTTTTTTTCCCCCCTCCAATACAAGTACCCTGTTTAAGCCAGTTTATTCTAAAATTTTATCCAAAGGAACCAGGCCTTGGAACATTCTTCAATGCGTCCCTTTGCCTGGCAGGTTAATTAATTATTTAGCTTAACCAACATTCACCAAGCAACAGGGCGAGGATGAGGAGGGGCAAATGAACAGGTGCAGAGTAGAGCTCTCAGTGCTACACCGGAGGAAGGAGCGGCCAGCTCTGTGGCGGGCCAAGAGGAGTGGGCACACGCTGCTCCATGCAGGAGGGAGCCTTTGCATTGTGCCTGGAGAAAGATGGAGGGATGGTACAGGCCAAGCCACGGATGGTGGGGGGAAGGCAGGAAAGGTGACGGTATGGCGCAGCAATGGGGAGTCGTTTCAGAGATGTGGGCTGGGGCCACACCTTGGAGGCCTTGCTCACCATATCCTGAAAGCAGTGGAGCAGCATGATCAGATTTGTGCTTCAGACAATCATGGCAGTGAACGACCCTTCCTTTGCCCCTTCAACCCGCACTCGCCCTTCAGCTAATCATAACGTCTCTGTTTCGCTTTGGGGAGTCACCCCTCCGTCACTGTCGGTTCATATGGTTCCTTCTGGTTCCTGAGTGGGCCTATGATTCAGGCCTAGCCAATCGGTGTAAGTTGTCCCTCAGTACCCACTGGGGACTGGTCCTCCCACCCCCACCCTGCAGATACCAAAATCCTCAGGTGCTCAAGTCCCTTATATAAAATGGCATCGTGTTTGCATATAACCTACGTACATCCTCCTGTATACTTTAGATCATCTCTAGATTACTTATAATACCTAATACAATGTAAATGCTATGTTAAATAGTTGCTGGTGTGTGGCACATTCAAGTTTTGCTTTTTGGAACTTTCTGGAATTGTTTTTCTGAATATTTCTGATCCACAGTTTGTTGAATCTGCGAAGGTAGAACCTGCAGGCTGTATTTCGTTATTTGATTCTAAGGGATTGATTCAGAAATGGGCACACACTGCTGGTGGTCCAAGGAGACCCAGCTCTTAGGCTACCATTGGCTCTGTTGGGAAGCAATCCTGTTTCTCGAAGCAGGAAGCCTGCTGACCTG
The DNA here is from genome assembly GCF_002837175.3 of Physeter macrocephalus. Taxonomy (NCBI): domain Eukaryota; kingdom Metazoa; phylum Chordata; class Mammalia; order Artiodactyla; family Physeteridae; genus Physeter; species Physeter macrocephalus. The sequence continues at coordinate 67,416,921 of NC_041229.1, forward strand.
TGGCTGTGGGGCCACCAGAGGGAGATGGCCAGCTTGAGAGTGACGCCAACACAAAGGGAAACAGAGCCAAGACAGAGAGATCAAGTCCTGATGCCGCTGCTAGCGTACCTGAATCCACCTCGGCCTGACATGAGATCTACCGGGCGCAGGACGTGTTAGAGGATTCAGCCAGGGAGACCAGTTAGTTGGGAGACTGTGCAGTAGAACTGGGGAAGCTTGTGAGGGGCTGGCTTAGAACAAAGGCAATAGGACTGGAGAGAAGAATTCAAGACCTGCTCAGGCGACGGAAGCGGCAGGTCTCGGAGACCTATCAGATGTGGGTGTGGGCAGATGGTGGATTCATTCTCAAGAGCACTGGGCCTTGTTTTTCTCTAGTTTAGGATGTTTCCAGCTTGAATATTGCTCCTACCATTTCAACACAACTCAGTTCTTCTACATGAAACATCTCTGCCTCTTGATCGCATTGTGTCCCCTTGATAATTCTGATTCCTACTTCAAGACTCATTGGAAGAGTTACCTCTTCCAGGAGTCCTTCCCAGGCTACCCCCATGAAAAGAAGAATCACTTTCTTCTCAGTCCCTTCCTTAAGGCTCCATCGGGGCACTCATGGCTGCCTCATAATTATCTATTGACAATTTGTCTCGCCCCTAGATTGTGAACGCCTTGAAAAGAGGAACCACAGCATGTTTATCCAGGTGTCCTCTTATCCAGTACCACACCTGATTTATAGTGCATGCTCAGAAGTTGTTTGTGGAAGCAAATGGAATGTTTGAGCTAAAAAAAGTCCCTCACATTTTATAAAATAAGGTGTAACTGGTAAAGGCAAATGTTGCAATCTTAGGCGGCGTATTTGTCAGGATGAGATTTTGGCTGATTTGGCTGAGGATTTCCAGAAAACAAAGTTATTTTCTCAGACAAGTTCCCTTGCAGGTGAACTGCTTTCCCGTGGTGCACGATGTATCACGGGTGCTGACAGCTCCTACTCTTTACCTCCTCCATCTGCAAGTTCAGCTTTCCCAGGAGCAAGCACTCAGCAGCCAGGCGCCCCTGAAATGCTGACCTCATGAGCTGTTAACACTCCTCATGCTGCCTCCACGTCCTCCCTGCCCAGGCTGAGGGTCCTGTCAGTTACCACGACAGGGTAGTCCTGTACTACGGAAGCCATCTTACAGACAGAAAGGGTACTTGTTGCTGCTCTGTCTACTGGGGAGCGATCGTTTTATATTACTCTGGTTGCATGAGGACCCAGAAAACAAACCCCTCTGAAAACAAATGGGTCATTCTGGAGGGATTTTCCAGTTCCCGTGATCATTCATTCATTCCACAAATATTTACTGAGCATCTACTTTATGTCAAGTTTTGTGATAAGCCTGCAATTGTGAGCAAAGCAAACACAAACTCTGTGCTCATGGAGGTTGCAGCCTATTGAAAAAGAGAGATGGTGAATTAGTTAAAGGTATAATCAGAAATTGTGAAAAGTCTCATGAAGGGAAAGGACAGTACCTGTGAAAATGCATTCAGAGGTACCTGATCTTGTTGGCAGTGGGGGTGGGTGGAGGTCAGGGAAGTTTTTCCCTAGGAAGTAACAAATGAAATATGAGCGAAAATAGGTGTGGTAGTTGGCTGGGGGATGGACTGGGGGTGGGGGACATTCCAGACAGAGGGAACAGCATGTTCAAAGACCCTGGTGTCCTGTCAAACCTTATGAAGCACTCCATCATCCCCGCAGTCCTTCCCAGATGGTAAATGGGGAGGGGAGGGTGAGAAGGGTGGCCTTGGAATCCAGTCTTGGCCTTGCTTGGCCCTTGGATGCAGATGCAGGACACATAACAGGCTGCTTCATTCCTTAACATCTCAGTCCCAGTACATTTTTCCACACTCTTCTCTCTTATCATAAGCCCCACCCCACCCCCACAAGTATTTTGCATTGGTGATGGTGAGAGAAATGGGGTTTTAGCCCACCTCAAATGCCATTCGGCCAGTTTGAAAACTCCATTCTTTCCCCATTTCTTCTATAACAAGGTTTCAGTCAGGTTTATTCCATTATTGTAACTTGTTCAAGACCATAGTGATGATCCATTGCTTTTTCCTAATTTGGATTTAATGCTAGATATTTAACATCAAAACTTTATTTAAATAATAGACTCATGTTTTAAAAGGCAGAGCCCACTTAAGAAACAGACCTTATATGGCACCAGAAGCATTAGAGACAAAAGAAAAAATAAATTGACTTCATCAAAATGTAAAACTTTTGTGTTGTAAACGATATCATCAAGAAAATGAAAAGACAACTCACAGAATGGGGAAAAATATTTGTAAATGATATATTTGATAAGGGGCTTGTATCCAAAATCTGGAAAGAACTCTCACAATTCATAATAAAAAGACAAATGATACAAATTTAAAATGAGCAAAGGATTTGAATAGACATTTCTCCAAATAAGATATACAAATGGCCAATAAGCACATGAAAAGATGTGCAACATCATTAGTCATTAGGAAAATGCAAATCAAAACCACAAGGAGATATCACTTCATTGGTGAGAGTGTGGAGAAATTGGAACACTACAATACTGCTGGTGGGAATGTAAAATGGTGTAGCTGCTTTGAAAAACGGTCTGGCAATTCCTCAAAATGTTAAACTTAGAGCTACCGTGTGATCCAGCAATTCAACTCTAAAGTATATACACAAGAAAAATGAAAACATATGTCTACATAGAAACTTATACACAAATATTCATAGCAGCATTTTTCATAATAGCTGAAAAATGGAAAAAAACCCATGTCTGTTACTGATGATTGGAGAAATAAAATGTGTTTTATCTTTGAAATGGGATGTTATTCATCAATAAAAACGTGAAATACTGATACATATTACAACATGGATGAACCCTGAAAGCATTATGCTAAGTGAAAGAAGCCAGTCACAAAGGACCACATATTGTACAATTCCATTTATGTGTAATATCCTGGATAGGCCAATCTATAGACACAAAAAGACCACTGGTTGCTTATAGTGGGGAGAGGGGATTGATAGGAGGGAATGAGAGTGACTGCTAAGGGGCATACAAGTTCTTTTAGGAGCGAGGAAAATGTTCTAAAATTAGATTTGGTGATGGTCCTACAACCCTGTTAAAATAGTGAAAAACATTGAATTGTACACTTTAAATGGGTGTAGAATTGTGTAGAAAGTGAATTTATATCTCAAAAAAAGTAGGCTAATGATCCAGAGTAGCTCAGCCAATACTGTCTGAGCCTGCTGTGCAAAGAAAATTTTACTCAAATTCCGGCACAATGCATAGGTCAGGCAGAGAAAACTTCCTAGATGGAAAAGTGTAGCAATAGTAATAATAATAGTCACATTATTAACAGTAAATAACTAAAGTCGATATGATCTTTATGGTTAGGAAAGCACTTTCACGTTTATTTGAGTCAATTCTTCCGCTCATTGAATCCTATGAGGGTGGCATCACTGCACACATCTGACACCTGAGGGAACTGAGGTTCAGAGAGTTTAGAAGGGGTGAGCTCATCTGGATGGTAAATGCTAGGGCTGGGATTAGAGCCCTGGTCCACCTTCCCTACATCTCATGTCACTCCACTAAGCCTGAGAGGGCAGGGGCCTTGAGCTGTCTCGTTACAATGGTAATCCCCAGTGCCAGTCAGGGTGAATGAACGAATGAGTAGTAAACTGCTTCTCTTGGGACTCTGCCACCAGGTAATAAAAAATGTGGCTCTAGCTTCTCCTAGAAAAAGGAGACCAAGAAGCACAAGTCAGAAAGTCCACCCTGAAATGCAACGATGCAGAGTGCTGGCCAGCAGGCTGGTCTCCAGAAGTCACACTGACTTGATCCCTTTATAGGCATAGGAAACAGGCAGGAATATCTCAGAACTGCAGGCTTCACATTTCTGTGGGCCTTGTTCATGGTCCTCAGCCAGCCAGTGTCCTACTGGGATCTCCCTCAGGAGCACATGGATTACCTCAGCCCCACTCTCCAGACTCCCACCGTCTTGAATTCCTGGTCAGCACTCGCACTCCAGAAAGAGGCTGTATCCCCCAAGGCTGAGGCGTTCTCATAGCCAGTCTGTGCTGTCCAGAAGATGGGATGGGATCCCACAAATAAGGTACAATCCCCCACCACCTGGGTTGTCTCTTACCGATGGAACTTTAATGGGACAGAGAGCTTTGCCCTTCTGCCTAACTTGTTGAGTTGGCTGATGGTTGAATTTGGGTGGTTGTATTTCAGATGGTAGTAGGAGAAGTAGCAAAGATACTCTGTTTGCTGAGCTTTTCCTTTCTCCATGGATCAGATGTTTTTTTGGAAAGAGCCTTGGATTTGGAATCACACAGATCTAGCTACAAAACATTTTTTGCTATTTACCCTGGTGCCCTCTCTGAGCCCAAGTTTCTCACTTCCCCAGTGAAAATCTCACAGGGCTGTAGTGAGAGAAATAACTTAGCCAAAGCCCACAGCCAGTAAACGGCAGAGTTTTGATTTGATCCCAGGACAGTTGACTCCATCTCCACATGTGGTGGAATGAGATCATGGATGGGAAAGAGATGTCTAAAGTGCATGCACAAGTGCTGGCTGTGATAACTGCCAACACTTCCTCCCAGGGCTGGAAGCTAGGAGGGTTGGGAGGGAGCAGATGAGGTGTGCATTTCCCATTGGTCAGGGTGGAACATGTGCTCTGTGCCCTTAAGAGGATTTATGACTTGGAATTCTCCTGCTTGGCAGCCTGGCCGTAGTAAAGGCTGGGCTAGGGTTCTGGGTGTAATGGAGATGCTGCCCAGATAAGTGTCTGCCCAGGCACATCCTCGGCCTGGTTCCGTTAACAGCCCTTCCATTTCACAACCATCGCTGTGTCCAGGCCACACCACGAAGGGATGGGATGCAAACACTGACCCTGTTCCCCACACACAACCAGTCTGGATTATTTAGGTCTAAAACACTCTCTGTTCCTTTGGCAATTCCATCTGGAAGGCCACACAAAAGTGAATGACTTACTTTCCTTCTGTGGGCTGTTCATCAAAGGGATGGCCGCTTCTCTCCACCCAGGGATGGGAGGTTTTATGTGATTGTGGGGTTAGAAGTAAGGGCCCAGACTTTGGAATTAGACAGTCCCCCATTTAATTCTGGCCTCCTGGTTATTACTGTGTGAACTTCAATCATGCTACTTGACCTCTCTCTCTATTTCATTTTACATTTTCTGCAAAGTGAGGGCAATGATAACTCCTTCTAGGGCTATGAGGACTCTGCCAGGCAGTGTAATTATGTGGCTGGTGCTCAGCAGGCCTCAGGGACCAGAAGGTCTTTTCTCCTTCCTGATTCTGACTCCACTAAGTTCTCTGATGTATATCAGGGAATATTTAACTGTGTCTCAGACAAATCTTTGAGGGAGAAGAAGGACAGGGAAGTGTCGGAGGTATTAAAAGCAAAGAGAGAAAAGATACAGAGGGGGGTGTGATAGTGAGTGTAATAATAAGTAGTAACAGTGATAGTCATAGTGCCTCTTTTAAATGAACACTTACTATGTGCCAACACTCCGCTTGCAGTTTTACATATATTTCTTAACTTATTCTTCCTCTTATCGTGTCCTTTAATAGATGCAGCAACAAGTTGACAAATGTCTTGATAAGCTAGTAACTGCAGTTTAAAACTTCATATCACCCCAGAGCTCTGGGGAAGCACATGAGTAGTAGAGAGGGTGGCGTCTTGGGCTGGCCTGGCCTGGCCTGGAGGTTCTCCCTTCACCCCCCGCAAGGAGGAAAGCTCAGGTTTTCCCTGGTTCTTGACCAAACCTGGGTGAGGCAAGAAGTACGAGGCTTCCTTGGCCAGAGGACCTGCCTCCTGAGATCAGAGGTGAGCACCTCAAAGGCAGGGCCGCATCTGCCTGCTCCCTCCAAGCAGGGGCCCACTCTGCGTGTTTAAAGGAAGCGGCAAACGCTGCAACCTGCCCTTTTCCTTTACACATTGTGGAGTCTACCCAAGGTGAAACAACACCTTTGAAAGGTGTGGAACCTGTCACTGTGGACAAAGCACAGTGTCGTTCTGGAGACCTCATGCTACCCGAGACTCCACTCCTCCCCACTGCTGACACCAAGTCCAGCCAATTCCTCCTTTAAAGGCAGACTTGACTGGCCCCTCTGCTCCTTCCCCGTGGCCACTGCCCAGATTCGGGTGTCTGTACCTGCTCTCCTCACTTCCCATCTCACCCTGCACTGAGCCCCGTTTCCCACCCAGGAGCCAGAGAGAACTTTCTTAACTAAAACTCTGCTCAGGTCTCTCCTCACTGCCCCCAGGACCAAGTCACCCCCTCCACAGGGCGTGAGCCCTTCACAGTCCCGTCCTCATCTCCTCAGACCCACTTCTCTTTTTCTCGCCAGGCCCCAGCTCCACCTGGCTGGTCACAGTGCCAGGAGCGACCCATGATGCCACATTCCAGAGTGACCCGGGCAGGGGAGACGGGCCTGGAAGCCCTTTTCATTACTCCCTCCGTCATCCCCTTGCCCGTACAGACACGCCCGTCTCACCTGGTGATGTCGCAGGCCTGGCTGCTTGTGCAGTAGTTCGCACCAAGGCTCCAAGGCCGGGGGTGAGGTGGAGAGCGATGAATCCCCACCCGGTTTCTCTTCAGAGAGAGAAGGTTATGGCCTGAGGGAAGATGAAGCAAGACTTGGCAGGAGGCACAGTGGGGATCGTCCTCAGGCCTCTTGTTTTCTAGCTGCCATGTGGCCCCCAGAGCCTCCCAAGTAAGAAATGAACATGCAGCCCTTGATAAATAATGTCACTAATAGCTAATATCATATTTGTTAGATAAAGTACTTGTATGGTACTTTCTTCATGCCAGGCACATTGTAAGCAGCCTTTGTGAATTTATATGTCTGATGATTTATCCTCATGACAAGCCATTTAGGGAAAACTGAGGCCTAGAGAAATTAAGTAACTTTCTCAGAGCAACACAGCTAGTAAGTAGGAGAGCCAAGGTTTGGCTCTTGACTGTGTGCTATTAACCTCTATGCTATTTTGCCAGCTTGCTAGAGTCAAGCCTGCCACCTGCCTATGGGAACGTCGTCCTCCTGTGGCCCCTCACTCACTGGTGCTTGAGAAGTGTCTGTAGAATATCTAGCCCCAGATGTGCCCTCTTGGCCTTATCTCACTGTGCTGTCATTTAATATTTCATCACTGTGAGGCCTCATCTTTCTTCTCAGGTGGGTTTTATTACTCCCATGCTGTAGGTGAGCAGACTAAACTCAGAAGATCACTGCAAGGCAACACATCCACAGGATTGCCAGGATTTGAAACTGAGCCTGTCTATCCATAGTCTATCTTCTCCCACTCCTCTAAAGCAAGCCTGGGGCAAGCAGACATTCTACCCCTGCCACATGGGGCATGTTGATCTGAAGTGTCGCTGAGGCACGCAGGCGCCAAAGCCTGGCTTGTGGCTCCGGAGAGAGCGCAGGGCTGGAGATGTGTTTGTAGTCGACAGAAGAGGAAGTAAAGGAGGGGTCAGGAACTGAAAGGAACAAAAGACAAGCCTTGGGGAAGGTCTGTTTAAAGAGGATAAAGGGGATGAGATACAGTATAGAAGAGCAAACAGGGAGGAGAGAGAAAAGTGACAGAGCAAAAGAACCAAAATACTCCTATTTGTGTATCATTTTATAGTTCACAGTGAGTCTTTGTGTTCCTTATCTCTTATCATATAAACACACACGTGCACACACCTACACACACATCCAAAAACCACTACAGAGTCCAGTGTTGGAAGCAAGCTAAGTACTGTTATTACTGGCAGTTTACAGATATGAAAACTCAAAGAGGGTAAGGGACGTGCCCAAGATATAACAGCTAATAAACAACAGAACTGGTATGGGAACCTCTGTATCCCATAGACCCAGCTTCCACTGTCCCGGATGCCACAGGAGTAGAGGAATCAGGGAGGGGGCTGCAGTGTCAGTCTGGCCCATAGAAGTCTTGTAGGAGCAGCGTGGGAGTGGGCATCCAAACTGAGGCATGGTGAGGGCGGGTAAGGAGTTGAAGGGTGGGTAGTGTGGAAGTAGAAGAGTCTGGACTAGACCCTTGTTGGAGAAAGTGGTGAGTAGGGAAAGGAGAACCAGGAAGCCTTGGGAGGGGTTGTGCCCTCTGCCCGTTTCTTCCTTCCTGCCCTCTCTCTACCTGGTGTCTTTCTCTGCCCCGCCCCCCATCCCTGCTGTCTGCCTGCCCAGGCCTCTATCCCTGCCCGCTGCCTCTCCCTCTCTTTTCCCCTCAGTCCATCTCTCTCCCCTGTTTTCCGTGGGTTCTCCTCTGTTGCCAAGGCCCATCCTGTGTCCTTCTGTCTCCATTCCTTTCCTCTCTTTTTCCTCTTCCCCTGCTCAACTACCTACATCTGGAAATCTAAAACATGTTTAGTACTATGTTTACGTATTGAATCAGGTTTAATGCTACTTGTTGTTAATTTAAAAAGCAGGAGATCTGAAATGTTTTTCCCTTTCTTTCTAAAAAAAGAAAAACTCTCTCCAAAAGGGAGGCGCCTTTAAAATATCCTCCTCGATGAAACTTTTATGGGCAAACCAGTGCTCTCAAGACAAAAACAGCAGGCTCCCCATCTCTCTGTGGAGGTGCCAGGGAAAGAAGAGAATTTCTGGGCGAGCAGGAGAGGGACGCTCCTTTCCCACTTTTGCTCTGAGCGACGCAGGCGCTCATGGGCTCTTCCCTGTGATGAGACCCAGCATGCCTAGCAGGGTGCTAAAAAATAATTGTCGTCAATGAAGACATACAAATAAATCATTCTGCCTGGCAGAGAAAATTTGAGTGTGTCTGCAAAACGTGCAGGCAAAGGATCCCTCCAGCTCCTGTGCTCTGAGGACAAGCATGCTTGACCCACCCCATGTAGATGGGGCCAGGAGCCCTGCTGCACACACACAGTGGGGGGTAGCACATACCACGCTCCATGGGGAATTGTTCAGGGCAGTGCTGTCATGGGGATGCCTCAACCTTTCCTTCATCCTGTACCCTGAGGGCTACGATGCCATACAGTCAGTAATAGTGGCTTTCAATGGCTGTGATTTTGCTGTTCTTCAGGCCACCTACACCCCAGTTAGAGGGCATCTTAGAACCCCAGTGGGGTTTCGCCATGAACTCATGCATCCAGTGACGGAGCAGCCTCGTGGGCTTCTGAACCCTTGGAGGGAGGAATGAGCACCACCCTCTCGCCTGCAATCGCTGCTATAGCGTGCCTTTTTACTGGCTTCTATCTGAAGTCCTTAAATCATCTTTACTGATATTAAGTAATGAGTTAGTCACTTTCTTGACACACTTGACAGAGAGATAAGAGGTTTCCCATCATCTAATAGGAAAACCAATGCCTAGGTTTGACTTTGAATTTATTTCCTAAGACCAGATTCTTTCATCAGTGAATCATTTTGCTGACTTCTTTCCAAAAGACCTGAGACAATGGTTGGCTCTTTGGGGTGTGCTCACAGAAGGTGGCATGCTGGTTGCTCTCCAGGCCACTCACAGGACAGAGAAGGGAGACAGGCACCCATACCCAGCTCAGCTCAAGGCTGCGAGCTCTAAAAGGAGGAAGGAATGGCTGAGTTACAGAGCCAGGGGTCATACTCTAAATGTGGGAGGCCATGGAGAAAGAGGAGAAGGAGGTGAAAGAAGAAAGGAGAGAGAAGAGGCGCAGAGAGAGGAATAAAATTCTCACCCTTTCCTGGATGTCTGCTTCTAGGTGTACTCTCTTAAAGATGTCCTGGCTATATATAGCCTTACATCGAAAGATGCAACACAGATGTGGCATGCACCTGGGAAGACTTGCTTAGTCCTGGGTCTGAGTCTACTGGTCCTGCCAATCTGTCCACAATTTTTTCATTTCTGTCTCAGAATTGTTCTTAGTTGGGATTCCCCTAGAAGGGTACCCTGAGACAGCGTCCTGAAGCTGAGAGAGTTTAACAAGGAAAGGAAGGCAGCCAATAAATGTGTGGCAACTGGAGCTTCATCCCTCTGGGGGAAGCAATTCTGGGAGCCAGTGTAGAATATGCACTTTGGAGTTATCCCACCAAAGGAGCAAGGGAAATGAGTTCTTTAGTCACTGACTCCTATCAGTCATTGGCTGGGTGCTGCTCCTGGGGGAAAGGGAGGGTGTTAATTCCTAGCACCTGACCTGCTCCAGGTGTGCTCAGCAGCTGGAAAAAGCCCCCAGGCATGGGGCCAGGAGTCGCAGTTGGAAGTAGTCTGGCATGCACGGAGATGGAAAGGGTAGAGGCATATAGGTGGGACATCAACAGCCTTTGCCAATGTGACTGCAGCATATAAATGGCCCAAAGCTGGGCATAGGGTCCCCAGTCCAGCCAGAAGGACTGAGACCACAGAGCATTTTGGATCCATTAGATGCAACCATTTGGAGCTTTTAGTCAGGGCTCTCAAATGTCTTTGGTCTTGAGGGTCTCCTCAGGCATAACTGAGGCACAAGTAGGAAAAATGAAGAAAAAGTAGAAAAAGAGACTAGAAGAAGAGAATAGGGAGGACAAAAAGAGAAAGAAAAGCAAAAAGTATGTAACCCACAGAAAAGTAAGCATGAAATATATATCAGCAAAACTCCCAAGAGACGTGGAGTGGGCCACACAGGAGATGCATCTGGTAGATATTTGGGAAGGTGACTCAAGAAACAACCGTGAGGGCTTCCCTGGTGGCGCAGTGGTTGAGAATCCGCCTGCCGATGCAGGGGACACGGGTTCGTGCCCCGGTCTGGGAAGATCCCACATGCCGCGGAACGGCTGGGCCCGTGAGCCATGGCCGCTAAGCCTGCGCGTCCGGAGCCTGTGCCCCGCAAAGGGAGAGGCCACAACAGTGAGAGGCCCGCATACCACAAAAAAAAAAAAAAAAAAAAAAGAAAAAAAAAAGAAACAACCATGAAGAGAGAGATTTCTGAGGAGATGGTGAAAGGATTCTAGGCAGCCTTCAGCCCAGGACATTTATCTTTCTTTTTCTGACTAAATCCAAGAAGATCTCTTAAGGTCTATTTTAAAGCGAGAGCTACATCTCCAATATATCCATGGTGAGACATTTAGCAATTAAGAACAGAAATCGTTAGAGAATCACAATAGTACGTGTGGCTGAGAAGTCTGGGCAGCAGCATTTTAGCTCGGAACGCCCAGTGTGACTCAGACTACCAGTGGCTTCCAGGGACTCAGATCATTGTGGGTCCCCGATGTGTATCAATAGCGTATAATCACAAAGGGGGGGTCTGGGTGGGTCAGCATTGTTACTACCAACAGTTTTTCCTTATTTGAGGACCCTGGGGAGTTGGATTTGGTAGCATAAAATGATATAAAGGGGAACTCTTCCTGTTGATTCACAATTTTGGCATGGTGAGAAGTATCCACATACTCTAGAGAGAGGTGCTAAAGATATCTGTTCAGGACTTCTCAAGGGTTAACAAAAATAGGTCAGCAACCATTAACCCACCTGGGCTTATATTGAAAGCAAGAGATTTGAAAGGAGCTCTCTGGAGAGTCACTGAGGTAAGGAGTTGTCAGCTTAGCTGGGAGAGCTGTGATGTTTCTCATCTCTTTCCCATCACTCCCAAACCAAGTGAAGGGAAACTGATGAAATTGAGATTGCAAAAAAGAGGGCTGGTATCTCACAGTCCTGATGAGCTGCAGAAATTGTGGGTCTATCTTGAGAGGGTCATTGGGAGAAAGTGACGTTTGTTCCCTTGGAGTTTGGAGGTGGACACTGGACACTGGTACCCCCTCCTAACCTTACCTCCTACTAAATTTGGAAGGCAAGAGGGTGGCTGAAGTCATCCACTAAGGCAGGATAAAAAGAGTGAGCAAAAAGACCAGCTTAAGTGTGAAAAGAAAGCATGATTTTCCTTTGGGATAAACTGCACTGGGGAAGATAATTAGGCTTGAGATCAGTTGGGACTCTGTCAGAGAGGATCGCCTACCAGTTAAGAGGTGACAGGAAAAGGCTGCACAGTGGGTTGTTGGGGGAAGTTGCTAAGAGTGTTGCAGGATGTTGACCAGACAGTGCACCCCACCAAGTTGGAGAACCTGCATTGGAGCCAGTCTTTGAACACTTACGGTTCCCAGAAGCTGTCAACACTCAAGAGAAAAGCACCTGCAGGACAGGTAAGACTACAGACGCTCTCTTCCCCAACCCTGGAGGAATCTACAGCAGGAAGTGGGAAGGAAATGAAGAAAGAGTGAAGGAACACAGCAGTCCTCACCTCCCCGTTGATGATCCCCAAGCCACACGTCCAGCCTGGGCTTAGAGGAAGGAAAGTAGGAGTGAGACACCTGGAATTGGGAGTGTTTCAAGCTTTTTTTGTTTTTGTTTTAACCAATTAATCATTTTGGTTTTTATTATTCATTTTGTTTTTTTCTTTAAATTCTTTCTCTATCCATTGCATTTCCCCCCCAGTCTTCACTTCCTCTTTATTCAGAATAAGTTCCCATCTGTGTTCTGGAAGAACCTTCTTCACCCTTGTTTATTTATTTATTTATAAAAATTGAGGTATAGTTGATGTACAATATTATATGTTTCAGGTGTACAACATAGTGATTCACAATTTTTAAAGGTTGTATTCCTTTAAAGGGTTGTATTCCTTTAAAGGTTGTATTCCTTTATAGTTATTATAAAATATTGGCTATATTCCCTGTGCTGTATAATATATATTTGTTGCTTCTTTATTTTATACATAGTAGTTTGTACCTCTTAACCCCCTACCCCTGTATTGCTCCTCTGCCCTCCCTCTCCCCACTGGTAATCACTAATTTGCTCTCTATATCTGTGAATCTGTTTCTTTTCTGTGATATTCACTAGTTTATTTTTTAGATTCCACATATAAGTGATATCATGCAGTATTTGTCTTTCTCTGTCTGACTTATTTCATTCATCATAATACCCTCCAAGTCCATCCATGTTGTTGCAAATTTCAAAATGACATTCTTTATGACTGAGTAGTATTCCATTATATATATATATATATATATATACACACACACACACACACACATACACACACACACACACACCCCACATCGTCTTTATCCATTCATCTGTTGATAGACACTTAGGTAGCTTTCACATCTTGGCAATTATAAATAATGCTGCTATGAACATTGGGGTGTGTGTATCTTTTCAAATGATTGTTTTAATTTTTTTTTTTTTCAAATACCCAGGAGTGGAATTGCTGGGTCATATGGTGGTTCTGTTTTAAGATTTTTGAGAAACCATCACAATGTTTTCCTAGTGGCTACACCAATTTACATTCCCACCAACAGTGTATGAGGGTTCCCTTTTCTCCACCTTCTCCCCAACATTTATTATTTATGGTCTTTTTGATAATAGCCATTCGGACAGGTGTGAGGTAATAGCTCATTGTGGTTTTAATTTGCATTTCTCTGATGATTAATGAGGTTGAGCCTCTTTTCACGTGCCTGTTGCTCATCTGTATGTCTTCTTTGGAAAAATGTCTATTCAGGTTTTCTGCTCATTTTTTAATCAGGTTGTTTGTTTTTTTGATATTGAGTTGTATGAGCTGTTTATATATTTTAGATATTAACCCCTTATCAGTTATAACATTTGAATGCTTCAAGTTTTAAATTGGTCTGAACCCTTTAAATACACAAAAGTGACCAGAAAGCCATGAAAGGAAGGCAGTGCAGCTGAAGGTAGCGGTAAGAGAAAAACTAATCTGTTTTCTGTTTGTACAACCATTGAATTCATCCCATTCAATAAACTGGTTTACAGAAGTTAACACCAGATGTATACCATTGTTACACTTTATTTATCATTGGTGTGTGCACACGCATATGTGTGTGTGTGTCTAGGGGTGTGCGTGTGTTTATAAGCACCGTGCATAGCTCATCCCATAGTATGGGTTTATTTGTTAGCAACAAATAGCTTTGCTGTCTTTAAGTTCTGGGTCTTGGTAAAGAATCCCTGTAGGCATCATTAAGGAGGCGGACCTCAGCCAGGTGAACCCAGTCAATATTACAGTCCCTGTTTGGGAGCCTCAAGTGGGCAGAGTAGGTTCAGAGTGGTCCTGAATGAGCTGCTGGGTAGATGTGGGGGAAAGTTATGTCTTTTTGGTGTCCATGCGAGGAGAGGCAAAAGGGGCCTCCTGCAGCAGCTTTGGTTGACTTAGGTTCCTATTGGGGAAAAAAAAGCCCATAGCTTTACTTTGACTCCTCGATTAATCAAACTCAAAGAATTTGGATTTTGCAGGAATCCAAGTGAACTTGTTCTCCCTGAATACTGACCTCGTCTGGTCTCCCTATCCCATTCCCATTTTGTCCTTGGGGAACCATCCTTCTGTCTGGAGCAGTAGTTCTCATATTAGAATCATTAATTTTTCATTGGTATTTTTAAAAATATATCAATGCCATAGTCTTACCCCCAACCAAGTCTAGAGGTAGGGTCTGGGCACTAGTATTGAATATTATTTTAGAAGCTCCTCTGGTGATTCTTGTGTGCAGTTAAGGTCTAGAAGATTGAGGAGGATATTCAGCAGAGGCTGAGTGTGTCCAGTTATTGTAGATAGGGGAGGCGAAGTTCCGTGGAGAGCATGGCTCCAGGCTGACACTGGTGGGCCTGGCCATGTGAAGTGGAGAAGTTCATTCATTCATTCATCAGATATTAATTGACTGTCTACTATGTACCCCGTGCTGTGGATACAGCAGGGAACAAAACAGACAAATCTGGCTCCCTCATGGAGCTTACATTCTACTAGAGAGAGCTTTCCTGATTGGGAAACAGGTGAGACCCTGGGAAGGCCCGCTCTGGCTCTCAGGTGAGTGATGTTGGGAAGCAGCATCAGAGTACTAACAGGCTGCCTGGTTTTATACACACTTTCACAGCTGGTTGCACCCTCACACAGCTGATCACATCAGGCTGGTGATCGTCTTGAGTCCAGGCTGATGTGGTCTCAAAGTCTCTGAGTGGTAAGAGAGTCTGTGACATGGCATTCAAACTTAATATGTCCTCTTCCAGCTTCAGTCCACTGACCCAGAGCAGCAAAGGGAAGACATGTGTGGAGCAGGTACTAACAGCCAAGTGCACTGGCATGATCCCACTGTTGTGGGATGATGTTTTCGATGGTGATGTTGAGTGTCTCCATTTTTCGTTTAATTTAGTATCTCACATGAGGAGTCTGAGGCAGAGACAGCCTTTGAACTTGAATCTTCCATTCCCTAGTCTAGGCAGGGTCCTCTCCTGACTCTCACCATGGCAATAGTTAAGCTGACCTTCTTGACACCAGAGGAAAGAGATTCTAGGAACCTGCTTTGTGTCCTTCGTTGCCCCAGGCTTAATGCCTTGACAAATCCCTTCTACTTGTCTTCCTCAGAATGAGTGGCTAACGCTGTGTTTTGAGAGGCTAGGATCAGAGGCAACTTTGACCCACAGGCCGAGGCTAATTGCTCTCATCACCACCCCGATCTGTGAAATGTGCTTCTGCTGGAAGCATAATTAGAGCCTTGTGAAGACTTGGAGGGCTGATGAAAGCTGGGCTAAGTGCCGAGCAGATAGCATCAATGTGGAGCAGAGGTGTCTTCACGGCTCAGCCCTACCCATGAGTCTTGAAAGTGTGGACCGAGAAAATGGAGGAGCAGCCTGGCTTTGGTGTGCTGTCATGGCCACTTGTTCCCAGCACGGAAGAGCCTTTAGGTTTGCTTCTGCCCTATTTGCAGGGAGGCCCATTGCTGGGTGATCCCATTCTCATTTCCTGAGTCCTTTCTACCCAGCCACTTCCCCCACTCCATCCTCTTTCCCTCCTTTCTCCTTTTCCCTGGGTTCAGCTCATACCTAGAGCCTGGGCAGCATCTGCACCTTTGGTGACCAAGAGGTGGCAGAACCCCCAGACCACTCTGCCCAGCACCTGGGAGCACAGACTCTACCCACCTCAGACCCTTTCAAACTCTCCCTTGGGTCCCGAATACTAGTTGGGGACAGGAAGAGCTGTGTGGGAAAGGGAGCATCATTACAGTTTTCAAGGATCGATGAGAAATATGTGAACACAAAACTGTACCAAAAACTGAACAGATGTCTTTTTATACCATTGCTTTAAGCTCTTTGACGGTTGTCTTTTATGGATTACTTACTGTGTGCCAGGCAATGTGCTAGGTGCTGCCCGTGTATTATCTCATTGAATCCTCACAACGGCCCTATAAGATAGGTCTTATTTTCCCATTTTACACTTGAGAAAACTGGGGCATAAAAATTTTAACTTTCGCAAGATCATACCACTGGCAGGTGCTGGATTCTCCAAAGCCTGAGTGTCTGGACTAAGTGGCCTGGGGGCTAGAGAAACTGTCCTGTCGGAGAGACTCAGGAATCCAAACCCAAGTGGTTTAATCAGCCCCAAGGATAACAGAAGGAATATGGTGGCAAACAGACAGTTTCCAAATCCAGCCTGAGCAGTGAGTAGGGACAGATCTAACCGTGTGAGCCAGGGATATGCAAATGGAGCAGTTGGCAGGGAGGTGGGAAAGAGAGTTCAGCCTGGAGGAGGAGGATTCAGAATCTAGGTCAGGAACTGGGGCCATGGCCACTGGCTGAGATGCAGAGCAGGGCCCCTGGCCTATGGAGGAGGAGTGGCCCTACATGGAAATTAAGGAGAGGAAATGCAGGCAGAGGCACAGTCTTGGAAGTAGGCGCACACAGGAAGGGGAGTGGGTGGGTGTGGTGTGTTAGGGTATGGGGGATCCACAGATGCCCAGAATGCTCTCTGGTATGCTGGTTCCTGCATCTAGCTGACAGAAAAGGAGACCTGGAGCAGGGGGCATGAGAGTTGCTCTTACCTGGCAGACCCCCATCAAAGGTGAGTTAGCAACTGTATCCTAAGCCCTGTATGTTGGAGGGGCTGAGGCCACTGATAAACGTCCTGCTTCACTTTGGACAAGCTCATGACCTGGGGTAGCATGAGGCTGCCCAGCTTGCGAAGCTGGGGAGGGCAGGTCTGGGACAATGAGTAGGCTTTTGCCCACTGAGAGCCCCGAAGAAGGTACTCTGAAATTCTACCTCATTCCTGTCTAAATGGGGAAGTCCCTCTGTTCCTGGCAGATCAGAAAGCAAGATGAGAAACAACCTAAATACAGCCCAGACTATCTTAGTTGACACAGAGATTTTTAAATTCATATTGTTTTATTGCCTGAAAATTATAGATTTCTTTATTTTATGGAAGGAGTGGCTGGTAACCCAAGTGGGATCCGCATAAAATAAAATAATAAGTAATAGATATCAAGCAGTTACTATATGTCAAGCATAATAAAACTCCACAAATTAGGTACTGTCATTTTTCCTTTCTACTCAGGAGGAAGTTGAGGCTCAGAAAATTAATAATTAGGTCAAAATCATATAGCTCATGAGTACGAATTCCAAAACTTGAACCCAGGCATTAGTCTACACTCATAACCACTGTGTAATGCTATCATTCTGTGAAGCTGCAAGCCCCTGGGTAGGGTCTCATATATAGTAGGTCACAGGAATTATATACTGAATGAATGAATCAGTGAATAGATGGATGAATGTACCCTCAAAATATATTATCCAGACCCTGAGACCCAGGCAGGTCCAGAGGGGGATAGAGTTAAAATGAAAACTGGGTGTAGGGTCCCCTCATCACATCAGAATTCACTGGGAGGATGTCCCAAGATGAGGCCAAAGTTCACACATCTGTCAGCTCCCAGTGAAATGAGGACCCCCGGCCACTCTATGTCCTTTATATTTCTTGCATGTGATTCTCCTTGGAGAACATGGGCCTGGTCATTCTCAGAAACAGCAGTGTTATCTTCGTGATGTTTCA
The DNA here is from genome assembly GCF_002837175.3 of Physeter macrocephalus. Classification (NCBI taxonomy): domain Eukaryota; kingdom Metazoa; phylum Chordata; class Mammalia; order Artiodactyla; family Physeteridae; genus Physeter; species Physeter macrocephalus. The sequence continues at coordinate 67,434,738 of NC_041229.1, forward strand.
AGTCTTGTTTTCAACGTTGTATGTTGTCAAATATGAATGCTAAAACTGGAAGCCTCTACCTGAGTCTTAGAAGCAAGTTTCTGGTTCCAGAATAGGCAAAGCAGGGGAACAACCGCCTGGATAAACTTGAGCCTGAGGGATCCTTTCTCTTCCTGGAAGTGAGATTCTGTGCTCAGACACACCCTTGCAGGAATGGTCAGCAACTGGGCCATGGGAGATAAAGAGCAATGGGGATTCAGGTAGTGGCTGAACCCTAGAGAGGCAGGAAATCAGGACCCAGTCATCAGAAGGGGGTGGGTGAGTACATGCGGGGTCTGGGATTTAGGGTGGGGGTGGAGTACCAGGTAGTGTAATTGATCTAAGGCTTTGGGAGGGAAGCAGATGAAGCTCAGTCTTATGGACTGCCACCACATGGCAGCCAAAGGAGAGAGAAGTGCTTTGAAGCAGTGTGGTATCATGATTAAGTATATTTGATTTTTGCCCCATTCCTTGCACAGAGCTCCTAAAACCCTTGGAATTTCCTAAGTCTGAGAGCAATCAAGGTGTCTTTGTTATGTTAACAAGGCAACTTTTGGAAAGCATCTAAGGGCGGGGCTGGTTGCCAAGAGAACCAACCAAGTGATGGAAGAGTTGGATCTTCCACCCACTGATGTCCTGGTAGTAAAGAGGGGCTGGAAGTTGAATCAATCACCAATGGTCAATAATTTAATCAGTCATGCCTATGTAATGAAGCATCTGTAAAAACCCAAAAGGACTGAGTTGAGAGAGCTTCCAGGTTGGTCAACACATGTTCATTTCTGGAGAGTGGTGCACTCAGAGAGCGTGGAAGCTTTATACAGCTTTACACACATACCTTGCCCTAAACATCTCTTCCATCTGGCTGTTCCTGAGTTATATCCTTTCATAATAAACTGATAGTTCTGTGAGCCTCTCTAGAAAATTAATGGAACCCAAGAAGGATGTCGTTGGAACCTCCAATATATAGCTGGTTGGTCAGGTCAGAAGCACAGGTGAAACCTGGAACTGTGACTGGCATCTGAAGTGGCAAGGGAGGCTGGTATTCTTGTAGGACTGAGCCCTTAACCTGTAGAATCTGATGCTATCTCTAGGTAGATAGTGTCAGAATTGAGTTAATTGCTTGGTGGTATGGGAAAAAAACCACACATAGGAATTGGTGTCAGAATTGGAGGCAGGTATGCGTGATGTCAGGAAGAGAAGAGAGGTACTCAGGATGGGGTCAGAGTATCACCAAGTCACAGGATCTTGGACAAGGAGGTCAAGGCCAGTAATGCATGTCTTGTCTGGGTTAGGATTCTACATGACTTGGACCTGCAGGAGGAAGATGAGGGGACCCAGCTGCCTATTGCTGGGGTACCCTGAGGCTGCATGGGAGGAGGAGGGTTCGCCCTCTCTTATGTTTCCCTCACCACTCTTGACTCCCTCACTTTGGAGCACGTGTTCGGCCAGCTCATGCTTCAGAAACGTAGTATTCTTGATTGTTGCTTGTGCCAGGACAGCTGTGCGATATTGCCTCTTGCTAGCTCTCTGCTGGCCTTGGGTCTCTTCTCTCTGTGGACTGAAAGACACATAATATTCTCTCTGTGGACTGTGGGACACATAATGGCACTGGAAAGGAGGTTTACTCCTCTTTAATTGGGAAGGGTCACTTCCTTTTTGGAGCTGGAGCCAAAGATGGCTTCCACCATTATACAGAACATGGCCCCTAATCCTTCCTCTGCAGGCTCCAGAGAGCCCTCAATGCCCAGAGCTGGCAACCCAGCTCCTTTCTTTTTAATAACTTTCTGGGAATTCCCTGGCGGTCCAGTGGTAAGGACTCGGCACTTTCACTGCGGTGGCCTGGGTTCAATCCCTGGTGGGGGAACTAAGATCCCGCAAGCCACACTGTGCAGCCAAAACACAGACACAGACACACACAGACACACAGACACACAGACACACACATACACACACACACAACTTTCTATCTAGCACTGTGTGGGGTACACCTGCCTTGCCCACTTGCTTTAGTCCGGGCTGCGTCAGAGGGAAGGTCACTTTTTTGGCTGTACTCTCTACCTTACAATCTCTGCCCAGTCTGGATGTACTCCCTTCCCCTGCTCCCCCTGTTGTCAAGGACCCAGAATGCTTCAAGTTCAGTGCAGAATGGTTAAGTATCAGAGAACATCACAAGCCCCTCCAAGTGTCTCAGAGGCAGACCTTTCGGGATCCTCCTTCCTTCCCTTCTTTCACTCTTTTATGCTGAATGGAGGCTCTTGGTTTCTTTGCAACTTATGCAGCACTGGATTATTTGTTTGGAAACATAACATCTGGTCACACCTTTTCTTCCCACTCTCTCTTCCACCTCCCTTTCCTCTTTCTCCTCTTGGTGTCCAGATCACCCACACAAGTCTCTCTAGGTTTGGCAAGGCAAAATGCAGCCCAGACAACTGTGAGAGTAAAAGCTACAACAAGGAACTAAAGAATTTGCAAGCCCAGGATTCTTTGTTTTGTTTTGTTTTGTTTTACAGCTAATCACCCTATGACTTAATTAGCTGATTTGCTAATGCCCGGTACAGTCAGCATGGTTAATTATAGATGGTGCTGTTCAGGTCAGAACATATGCAGGTCAGCAAGGTATTGGGGCAGTTGCTCTACCTGGGAATCTGTTCCTGATTCCAAATCCTAGGATTCGTTTCTTAGGATTCCTATTGGGCACTAATTCCTGGCACAATTTCGGCAGGGGGTGGTCCTTTCCTCTTTCTGAGAGTCCCTTTCTAACCTCAGAGGTGTCCAGTGGCATTGATGGGATCCAGAGTGCTTAGAAGAAGGTACAATACATTCTGTGATTCTAAGGGGTCTTAACCCCATTGGCTTCATGACTCAATAGCAAATGCCTCTGTAGTGGGAGAGTGGGGACCTTGTAAATCCTTCCTATTTCTGGCTTGGACTTTCATCAGGTGGATGTGCTTGAAGAACATATGCAGCTTGGGCCAAATGCCTAGACACAGACCCCTTGCATTGGTGCCCTCAGTGGCCTGGGCAGGACAAATGCCTGACTTGTCTCAGTGCAAAGAGACTCCTGGCTACCTGCTAGTCAGCCTGATTCTGGCTTGACCCACTTTTAAGACTCTCTGTCCCTGTCTCTGTCTCTCCCTCCCTCCCTCCCTCCCTCCCTCCCTCTCTCGCTCTCTCTCTCTCTCTCTCTCACACACACACACACACACGCACGCACGCACACGCACGCACACACCCTAGGCTACTTGTTCACATCACCAGAACCACACTCCTCACAAATATTTTCTTTCTTCACAGCCGATAAAGAAGATTGAGAAAAAACTTCTAAATATTTTTCTCTTCTCACATTACCTCCTCCCCGCCCCCTGCACCCTCACACTCATTTTTCCTCTCTCTCTCTCTCTCTCTCTCTCTGCCTAGTTCGAAAGCAGTAGCAGAGAGATGAAATTGTATCATGTGTCCGGAAGGGGAGCCAAGATGTTTGTGGACAGCCCATGCTCCCTCTAGAATTCCTCCCCCTTCTACAGCAATGCAACTCCACCCAGCCCTCAAGAGCCCCTGGGAGTCCCTTCCAGACAGCGCCTCCCGTCTCCAATTCCCTTCCACCCCAGGCTGCTATGATAGCACTGTGCACATGTACCTATGGAAAAAATAGATCACTTTAGGTTACAATTATCTACAGGTGTTGTGAGAGCTCCTCAAAGGAGGGTCATTGAATTTGTAGGTCAGAGTGGAAATCTGCTAGGATGACAGATAGATTGGGAGTGGGTGGGGAGGGAATTAGGGCAAGGGAGGAAGGAAGGCTGTCAGAGTGCTATGACCGGACAGTTGGGGTTGGGGAGTGTGCTTCTGGCCTGGGGGCTCAACCCCGCTCCCTCTTGGGAAGGATGGGTGTAGAGTTCCCACTGCTTCAGGGATTCCCAGGGACTGCTGGATTTGCCCACTAAGTTCTGAGCCCCAGGAGTGGCCACCTTTGATCTGGGCTTTCTTACATGCTCCTGCAATCCCCAGGTGTCCCTGGCCTGGGGGCCGCCTCCTCTGCCACCAGCTCTCTGTCAAGACCCGCTTCCCCTCACCAAGGCTGACTGCTCAGGACCAAAGGGTTTTCTCTTTGTCTAGCAGGTACCAGGCACAGAGCCAAGGTAAGGTCTTACCCCTTCTAGGTACACATCTGCCTTGTGATAGAAGCTCCATGGAGACATAATGCCCTAATGTAAAGGCTTAGCTCAGTGGGAAAATTCCAGATTTGGAATCCACAGACATTTACAGAATACCTATCCTAATCTGAGGCCTGGACTGAGAACTGCCCCAACCATTATTCTGTTTGATACAGCAAACCATGGTAAGTCTAATTGTCCCCATTTTAAGATGAAGAAGCCAAAACTCAAACACAAATTAAATGAATCACCCAAGGATACAAAACTGGCAAGTGGGAGAGACAGGATTAAAGCTCGTCTCTGTCAGACTCCAAGTCAGAAGTTCTGATTGCTTCCCCTACCCACATAGCAGCCGTGGCTGTCTCCCCAAGCCTGCACCATGCCCCAGCTTCCTGCCACCATCTGGCCACGACTGGGGCACCCTCAAGTGGTGAGACCTAGGGCTTTTGATTTAACTTCAGCAAAAGTAGATGGACCACCCACTACATTCTGGTCTCCTTTCTCTCTCATGCTTTGCCTTATGTGATGCTATGGCATCCCTGTGATAGACCCATTCTACCTGGGATTTCCAAATTGGATATGCGGTGGTGGCCAGAGGGCACGTAATGCCACAGAAGAGCCATCTTACGTTTTCCTAGCCAGTCAATTTTATTTAAATATTGTTTTATACAAATTATATACATATATATTATTATATACATATTTTACATATACATTAATATTTGTATTATAAATATATGTTTATAATATATAACAATATATTATGTTATTTTGATATATCATATTATATAACTATACATAATATATAATTATATACTATTACTATATAGTATAGAATAATAAACAATCTATATTATAAGTATATGTTATAAATTTACATACAAATTTAAATAAACATTTATCAAAACAAATATACAGGGGCTTCCCTGGTGGCGCAGTGGTTGCGCGTCCGCCTGCCGATGCAGGGGAACCAGGTTCGCGCCCCGGCCTGGGAGGATCCTACATGCCGCGGAGCGGCTGGGCCTGTGAAGCCATGGCCGCTGGGCCTGTGCGTCCGGAGCCTGTGCTGCGCAACGGGAGAGGCCACAGCGGAGGGAGGCCCGCATACCACAAAAAAAGAAACAAAACAAAACAAATATACAATGAAATAGACAAATAAATTTGACTGTGGTAGGCAAAATTCTAAGATGTCCCCGAGATTTCCTGACCTTGGTGTATGTGTTCTGAATAATCCCCAAAACTGTGAATATGAAAAATTTTCCTCCTGGGTTTGGGTGATGTTATATGACCAGTTGACCTTAAGGAGATTATCTGGGTGGGCCTGATATAATCACTTGAACCCTTTAAAAGCAAAGCATTTTCTCTGGCTGGGTGCAGAAGGGGAAGTCAGAGAGATTCAAAGCATGAGAGGGATTCAATGTGTGGGGAGGGTCTTTATTGCTGAGGTGGAGGGGGCCACATGTCAAGGAGCCAAGAGTGGTCTCTAGCAGCTAAAAGCAGTCGCTTTTCTATAGCTAGCAAGACAGCAGCGACCTCAGTCCTACAACCACAAGGAACTGAATTCTGTCGTCAACAGGGGGAGCTGGGGAATATATCTTTCCCCAGTTAAGTCTCTGAGTGAGGACACAGCCAGCTGGCACCTTCATTTCATTATGACACTCTGAGCAGAGAAACTGCTAAAACATGCAAGCTTCCTGACCAGCGGAAACTATGAGATAAAAAATTTGTGTTATTTTAAGCCACTGAATTTCTGGTCATTTGTTATACAACAACAGAAAACTAAATACACTGACCTTTTAGAATTGAAAATATTTCATATTAATTTTTGGCTAGCTGACCCTTGCTGGGTCAGCTGTTTGGGCCTATGTTTCATGGCCCTGTTGGGCTTGCTGTTTATGCCCCCTACAGAAGAAACTTTAGAAGGAAAGCTAGAAACAGCCTGGCTTATAGGTATGCATTTTTAAACAAATGTTTGTTGAATGTCTGCTCCCTGTCCGGTATTAGATTAAAGCTATAGTGATATATAAGACAGGTAAAATTCTCTGCTCTCATAAAAGTTCTAGTATAAAAGAAGGGAGTCTGATAATAAATAAGGGAACAAATAAATGAACAAGATACTTTCAGGAGTGGTAAGTGCTGTGAAGACCATAATAGAGGGAGAAGAAGGCACGACTGGGGTGGCTCTGGGGTCACAGGTTGTGGCATTAGCTGGGTGCTCAGCAGAGGCTCTCAGAGGATGGTATTGAGCTGAGACCTGTGTAGTCAGGAGCCAGCCATGTGAAGAGTAAGAAGTGTCAGATCCAGGGATTTGTGAGCCTTCCTGACGGTGGTGCTGCCAATGTGCGTCAGTGCCCAGGATGGAGGCAGTCAGAACCCCCAGCCTGGGCCTTTCTAGCACCTCAGGGCTGCCCCCTTGAGGCTTTCCTTAGGCCATGGGTGAGCTCAGTACCCAGCACTTCTAAGGCTCCAAGGAGGCTGCCTGTATAGCCCTGGACTCTGGGCTTGTGGTCCCACCTCCATCCCCCTTTGGGATAATAGGTAAAGCTTGAAGGACTGGAGGCAAGAGTTTCCAGATAATATGCACCTTTCAGGGCCTGGAGAGTAGATCCTTGCCAAACTGAAAGTGCTCTGTCCTCAGCTGTGAGAGTTTTTCTTGGAAAATGTTTTTTTCCTTGGGGCTTTCTGGTCAAGGGCCTGCAGGCTCTTCTGAGTTATCTCGGTCTCCCCATGTATTCAGGCCAAGTTCCTGTCAGTCTTCCTAAATCATTACAGGGTCTGGTTTTCCCATTGTTTGGGGAGTCCCCCCTACCTTTTTGAATGAGAAACAGGAGGCGGTGGTAGTGCCAGGTCTATGCAGGCAGGCTCCTCTCGGCTTCTTATCCCTCATCACACTCGCACCATTGCAGGACCTGGGGAAAGAGCACAAACGGAAGTCCGCATACCATATGTCTAAATACTTGAAAGTTATGCATCAGGCTGGCAAACTGTATATAAAATGCATTTTATCATCTAACTTAGACAAATCGAACTTCATAATGACCTACAAGGTCAGATCTGAATTTGGACTTCTCAGACCCCTTGGAGTTCCACCCTGAACAGGTGGTGTGGGGAGAGGGGGCCTCTGGCTCCCACCCTGCAGCCTGCTCCCTTCTCTTCCCACTCCTGGCTCCATCCTGCACTGCAAGGGGTGTCCCCTGAATGCATATGGATACCCTGCCCACACATCCTAGCTTCATGCAGTGCCCCCTGCAAACATCTGTCGCTCAGGGATGTACACCGCAACAGCATGGTCCATTCTTAGGAAGATGGACCCAGGCAACAGGCACACACAAGTCTGGAAGTGGGCTCTGCATTATATGGCAGGGAATTCCAAGTTCTGGGTACTTGGAGAATGCTCTAGAATGGGATTGATGGGCCCTGGGAGGGTACATCCCTTTGGCCCTGCAGCCTTCTTGTCCTGTTGGGAGGGGCGCAGCCAGAGAGGGGGTAGGATATGGCCCTGTAAACTGCAAGGTGCAGGGCAGGAGCCCCTCTTACCTGGATCTTCTAAGGGTGCTACTATTTAAAAATGAGAATTAGCTGGCACTTTCTACACTGCTGCCTCTCATATGCTTTTCAAAAAATTTATACTTAAAAATTTTTTTAACTTTCTACTCTCAAAATATTTTCAAATTTATGGAAAACATGCAAAAAGAGTTCAATGAATGCCGTTTTGCTTTCTCTATATATACATACACAGATATATATACCTACAATAACTTTTGCTGAAACATTTGAGAATAAGTTACAGACACTGTGATCCTTTACTTCTAAATACTTTTCAGTGTACATTTTCTATGAACAAGGACACTCTCTTAACCACAGCACAATGATCAAACTCAGGAAATGTAACACGGAGACAATATGATTTTATGTCCATATTCAGATTTTGCCAAATGTCCCAGTAACGTCCTTTAGAGCGTTTTTGAAAATGTGGCATTTGATTGTTAAATTCCTTTGATCTAGGATCCTTTCTCAGCTTTTCTTTGTCTTTTATGATGTTGATATATTTGGAGAGTACAGGCTAGACTGTCCCTCAGTTTGAGTTTGTCTGGTGTTTCCTCCTGATTAGATTCAGACCATATATTTTAGGCAGGAATACTTCCTGAGTGATGTTGTGCTCTTTTTGGTACATCTCATCAGGAGGCCCATGATGTCAGTTTGCCCCATTATAAGTTTGCAAGTTGGTTTGCACGCAATAGTAAACCATGAAAACATCCTGTCACATGATATTGCTTGAAACCTACTTTTCCCCATCTTGTAACTTTTATCAAGACTAGTGTTGATATAGATAGATAGATATAGATAGATATATACTGTAAGCTATATATTAATTTCAAATATTCTAATAGCTATGTTAAAAAAGAAAGAAAAATCAGGTCAGATTATTAATATACTTTATTTAACCCAACATGTTCAAAATGTTATCATTTCAACATATGACCAACATAAAAAATTGCCAAGGGGGTATTTTAAGTTCTTTAATCCCAAGTCTTCAAAACTCCAATTTTTTTCATGTCTATAGCTCATCTCAATTCAGACTAGCCACATGTCAAGTGTTCAATAGTCACATGTGGCTAGCAGCTACCATACTGAATGGCACAGATCTAGAACATGTTTTCAAAGGACGATAGATGTACCATAATTTATTTAACTACCCCCCATAAATAGAAGTTACAATTATTCTTTAAAATTTGCCATTATAAATGATGATGCAATGAAAATTTTTGTACATAAATCTCTCTGTGCATCTGATTATTTTCTTAGGATATCTTCTTTGGCATGGAATTGATATGTCAAGGTTATCAAAGTTATGACAGTTCAGTTTTTCTCCTCTGGATTGTTGCAATAGAAATGATTCTTACCTCCAACCTTTTCAGAGTGACCTTTCTTAAATTCAAATATCACCCTGTTGCTCTCCTGCTTACAAACTTTCAATGGTTCTCTTCAGCTTTAAGATGAGGCTTGGTGTCTTTGGTTTAGCTCACAAGACTCTTCTTTATCTGGCCAAGACCAGTTCCTGCACCCTTTGCTCCTTCTTGATGGAGCTCCTTGCAATTTCCTGGACACATCACGCTGTTTCATGCCTTTGTGCATTTGCTAACATTGCTTTCTCTTCCCAGTAAGCTCATTCTCCTATTTCATCCAGCTAATCACTCCTTGCCTTTCAAAACTCAGCTCATACAGACTCTCTGCTGTGAAGATTTCCTTGCTTTTATCCTTGCCCTATGCAAAACCCACAGTCTCCATGTGCCTGTGAAGGGAATTTGGGCAAAACAGCAAAACCTCATTCAGTGCCTACTCTGTGCCAAGAATTGTGCTAGAGACAGAGTTTACATAGCTTCTCTTAAAAACTTACAGTTTGGGGGCTTCCCTCGTGGCGCAGTGGTTGCGCGTCCGCCTGCCGATGCAGGGGAACCGGGTTCACGCCCCGGTCTGGGAGGATCCCACATGCCGCGGAGCGGCTGGGCCCGTGAGCCATGGCCGCTGAGCCTGCGCGTCCGGAGCCTGTGCTCCGCAACGGGAGAGGCCACAGCAGATGGAGGCCCGCATACCACAAAAAAAAAACCAAAAAACTTACAGTTTGGTAGGTGAGCCAGAAGGCAAAACAGATCATTTCATCAACATGGGACTGCTGAGATTATATATTTGGTGCTTTTGGAATACAGAGGTGGAAGCCTGAATAAATTAGAAAAGGTGGGACAGGGAAGGTTAGGGTTGAATTGACCTTGAAGGAGGTTTTAGTAAATTTGGAGCAGGAGGAGTCTGGAGAGGTTGGCAGGAGCCATACAACAGGGAAGTTAAGGCTATACTATAGGCAATCACCGTGAATACCTGTATCTGTGACACCACTTCTCCCTTCCACATTCACACAGACCTCTCAAATCTGTGACACTCAGCTCAAACACAGACTCAGGACTCATCTGCATACAAATGCTCCAGACATCAACAGTTGATTGATCACGGTGCATTCACCCACATCCCCCATCAGATTTGCATTTGAGCATAGATCCCTCTAGCAGCCATGAGGAAGGTGGATTCCTTATAAGCGAGGGGCTGTGGTTGGCCTCAGTCTTAAAACACTACCTTAGGCATCTGGAATGTAGATTGTGAGCAGCTGCCATGATAGTTAACTGCAGACAGTTGGTCTCTGCAGAAAAAACCTGAGCCATGGCGCTCTGCAAGTGGATTGCCCCATTCTCATATTATGCCTCATCGCTGAGTCAAGGTCAACCAGAGATTGTCATGAGAATTTGGGGTCATCTTTGTCCTGAGATGGATTTATTTTTCTTACTTAGGATCAAGGAAGATCAGCACTATTCATTTGCCAGTTTACTTGGGCTGATCTTTCACAGTCAAGGTAACTCAAAGGAGTAAAATGATCTGTTTGTACAGCGAGATTGTTATAAGGAACCTCAGCTAAATACCAGTGGCCACTGGGACTTGTACAGAAGCTCAGAGGACACATTCCCCAGGATCCTGTGGTCTCTTTTTCAGCTACCATCACACATTTTTTCAGATACAATGAGAACTATTTCCTTTCGGTGTAACTTACAAGGCAGTGTTACATTTCCCTTTCATTGCAGGGTGAGGACGGAGAAGGGAGATTACTTCACACAACCTGCTCACCTTAATGCTTTCCTTTTAAAGAGACTGAGAAGGGACTTATGAAACCTGAAGAGATTTCTCTGCTGTGCTAATGAGCAGAAAATGATGAAAAAATAATAGGGTTAGAGGATTAAACTATTGCCCTTCAGACATCAAGGCTGGTGCCCAGCAGGGCCTGGAAACTGTCTAAAAATGTATTTGTTCCAGTGAGTTCCATTCTAACTTAGGTTTTTGTTTTCTTTTTTAAACATCTGTCCTTTTTTGTGGGCTGTGTACGTTAAGACAACTTGCCTTCCTCATGATGACCGTCATTCCTCAAGGGTTACTGGCTGCCTACATAATGCTGGATCTTTCCTTTTTTTACTTACTAGTTGCCTCCCAACAGCTATCCTTTTCCCCTCTCCCTTAGATTAGGAGTCACAAACTTTTTCTGTAAAGGGCAAGATGATAAACATTTTTAACTTTGAGGTCGTATAGTCTGTTGCACCTACTCAATTGTACTGTTGTAGCAAAAGCAGCCATAGACAGTATGTAAATGAATGAGTGTGGCTGTGTTCTAATAAACTCTATTTACATAAACAGGCATCAGGCCTGTGGTCCATCCTTTGCCAGGGCTTTTTTAGTATGTTCCATGCAACAATGTACCCTTTTAGAAATTGTCACCTTCTCAGACTCCCTTGCACTTAGGGGTAGTTATGATCAATAAGACATCAGCCGACTATTATGATGGAGTTCTGGAAAAGTTTCTGTTTTCCTAGTAAAGGTGTTACCAGTTCCTCCTTCCTTTTCCTTTTTCTTTTTTCCTTGAACATGAGCATGAACCCTAGAGGAGCAACAGCCACCTTGTGATGATGAGGTTACAGTCATGAGGATGAAAGACTACATCGAAAACAGAAAGTGTGTCTCTGACAGCATTGTGACACTGGCTCAGCCCTGAGCTCTCTACCCAATGACTTCTTTTTAAAAAAAAAAAATTTATTTATTTATTTATTTTTGGCTGCATTGGGTCTCCGTTGCTGCGTGAGGGCTTTCTCTAGTTGTGGCGAGTGGGGTCTACTCTTCGTTGCAGTGCGTGGGCTTCTCATTGTGGTGGCTTCTCTTATTGCGGAGCATGGACTCTAGGCACACGGGCTTCAGTAGTTGTGGCACGCAGGCTCAGTAGTTGTGGCTCGCAGGCTCTAGAGCACGGGCTCAGTAGTTGTGGCGCACAGGTTTAGCTGCTCCGCGGCATGTGGGATCTTCCCGGGCCAGAGCTTTAACCCATGTCACCTGCATTGACAGGTGGATGCCTAACCACTGCACCACCAGGGAAGTCCTGACTTCTTATTTTTGAGACAAATAAATCCCTATTCTTTTAAACCACTGTTAGTCAAATTTTCTATTTTTGCAGCTGAACATATTCCTAATAGATACATAAACAAAAGCAACATGTGTACTATAGAAAATTTAGAAAATTCAGAAGAGCTGAAAGGAGAGGGGAAATCATATACAGTTTCACCACCCATCAACATATCATGTCACAGAATTAGGATGACATCTTCCCTTACCCTCAGTCTCAACTTGCTTGGACCATCGTGAGGTAACTGTGATTATACTCCCGAGTACAAAGCACAGAAAGGTTGAGTTTGACTTGCTCCCATAACTTCCTTGCAAGAAATCTGGATGTTGCAAACCAAGATTTTTATGGCATTGGAGCTACAGCATTCTTGAAATTCCTACAGTTTATGGGGTATGCCTGTTGCTTTGCTTCCCAGTTCTTGGCACGTGTGGCCCTTATCATAGGTCTTCTTAAAAAGTGGGCAGCCTTCTGATAGCCAAGAAAACCTTTCAGACCTGAAACTCTACCCGGGGATCACACCCCACCCATCTCTATCAGACACACACACACACACACACACACACACACACACACGTATGTGTGTGCATGCACAACCTTCCATGTTATTGGGCGAGTTGCCACTAGAAGCAGGAAGAGACCAATAGATTGGAAGAACAGACTAGAAAACCTGGAAACTAAAACACAAATGACAGGAAACCTAGTATAATACAGCAGAGGAGATATAACAACCAAGTGTGGGGACTTCCCTGGCAGTCCAGGGGTTAAGACTCTATGCTTCCACTGCAGGGGGCACAGGTTCAATCCCTGGTCAGGGAATTAAGATCCCACATGCTGCAAGGTGCAGCCAAAAATAATTAATTAATTAATTAATTAATTATTTAAAAAAAAACCCCAAGTGCAGAAAGGAAGACTAGTCTCTAAATGGTTTTGGGGCAACTGGATTTCTAAGTGGAAAAAAATGAAATCAGACTCCTACTTCACCCTTTATCCAAAGTAATTCCTAGGAGGATTAAAGACACAAATGTAAAACACAAACCTTTAAACCTATTAACAGAAAATATATGTTATGTCCTTATATTATATCTTTATGTCCTTGGGGTAGGGAGAATTTTTTGACAAGACCTACCATGAGGAAAAGAGTTATAAACATGTCTATATTAAAATGAAAAGCTTTGGTACATCAAAAGACACATTTTTAAAATATGAAAAGATAAGCCACATGATGGGAGAAATGTTTGCACATGTTACAAAGTATCTGTATCCCAAACATAAAGAAAGCCTACAAATTAAAAAGGAAAATACTACAACCCAATACAGAAATGGGAAAAGGTATAAACAAGTAAGGCACAGAAAGAGAAAAAGTTTTCTGAGGAAGAGAAACATGGGAATTCCCTGGCGGTCCAGTGGTTAGGACTCTATGCTTTCACTGCCGAGGGCCCAGGTTCAATCCCTGGTTGGGGAACTAAGATCCCACAAGCTACGTGGCCAAAAAAAAGAAAAAAAAAAGAAAAGGGAAGAGAAGTAGGAAAACACAATCCCTTTTGTTCCTCTGGATTTGCTATGAACTCTGCATATGAAATCTGCACCTGCTCTAGCCATCTTGTTGGCAGCCTGAAATAAAGCCAGTATCAACAATGGAATGAAAAGAAGTCAAGTTCAGGAAAATGTCATTGGGCCACTGACCATACCAGCCTAAATCCACCTTACTTCTGGACATCTTAAGTGAAATTATACATTTCTTTATTGGGAGAACATATAGGAGAAGACTTTAAATAATTTGGAATTAAGTGTTTTTTAATCAGGATACAAACCCTAAAATCTGTGAAGGAAAAGCTTGACATAATTGATTATATATATTTGATATTCCAAATAACAGATTTCATCATAATAAAGTAAAAATAGCAGCACAAGGGGAGAAAATATTTGCAATGTACATAATGGGTCGACAAACGATTATCCTCAACACTAAGGAAATCCACAAATCAAGAAGAAAAAAATACTCCAATGGGAAAATGAGCAAAGGATATAAAAAGGCAGGTCACAGAAGTGTGATGAGCAATAAACATGATAAGTTAATCAACCTCTCTGGTAATCAAGAAAGTGGAGATAGGGCTTCCTTGGTGGCACAGTGGTTGAGAGTCCGCCTGCCGATGCAGGGGACACGGGTTCGTGTCCCGGTCTGGGAGGGTCCCATATGCCGCGGAGCGGCTGGGCCCGTGAGCCGTGGCCGCTGAGTCTGCGCGTTCGGAGCCTGTGCTCCGCAGAGGGAGAGGCCACAACAGTGAGAGGCCCGCGTAACGCAAAATAAATAAAGGTGCTTATACTTGAGAGAGCAAGTTATCTATTCTAGAAAAAACGGGCACACAGATGCTTCATAAGAATGTGTAAAGTGATCATTGCAGCATTTTGTCATTGCAAAAAATAATGGAAATAACCTAAATATTAAGTTTGACATTTAAAGAAAAGAACTAATAAATGATGATACATGCAAGTTATGAAACACCATGTAGCATTTTTATTGGGGTAGATAGTTATGACGTGAAATAGAACAATCTACCAAGTCATATCATTAGGAAAAGAAGTAAAATGACAGAAGATAATATGATAGATAGATATACAAATAAGAAAAACCTTATATAAAGTAAGTCAATTCTTATAAAAATACATTAGAAATAAATCCATTGTTAAGATTCAAGTATTTTTTAATATCTAAAATTGGGATGCATCTCACAGTTGCTAGCATGTCATAATTTAACTCATAGTGTTTTTCTTTCTTAGATGTACAGGAGATAATGGTACTTTAAAAAATAGATACATCTTAGAGTCAATATAACATAGATGATAGATAGATAATCAATAGATGATAGAAGACTAAAAGGATAAGCAGCAAAATGTTAGCAGTGCTTACCTTTACCTCTATTTAATTCTATATTGTTTGGACTTTTTACAATGAAAATATAACTAGGTGTCTAAACATTAAAAAAATTCTAATTATCCTGTTTAAGCTTTGTTACGTTAAATTCTTTTTGTTTTCTTTTTGTTTACATTTGCATGACATGTCCATACCCCATCCTTTTATTTTCAATCTTTCAGTATCATTTTAAGTCATTTTTGGTAAGCAGTCATTGAATCGCTTTGTTGTTTTTGCTCCAACCTGAATCTTTGCCTATTTTTAAAGGGGTTTAAAAGTGTTAATGTTTGTTGGCATAACTGTTATGCCTGGTATTACTTCTGTCATCTTGCTTTATGCCTTACATTTTCTGTTTACTTTCTATTTTGTCTTTTGCTATATGGAGAGTATTTTGTTTGCTCTTATCTTCTTCAATGATTTGGAAATTAGATTTCCTGCTTTAAACTTGAGTGGTGACTAAATTATGAAGTAATTCTTAAAGTCAAATGTATCACTAGGCTTCAGTCAGGAAAACCACTGTCTAGGTATTCCAGGAATGAAAAGTTTAAAACAGGAACTAGGGCTGGCACAACTTTGGAAGAACAGGGCTGGGAAGGTCAGTGCTCCATACCAAGATCTGAGCCTGAAGGTCTAAAGCAGGTGATTCTTGGGACTCACTGGGAAGCCACAGGACTACCCACTTTTGTGGTCACAAAGACCTCTCCTTCCAGACTTCTCAAGAGCATCTCTCCTGGGCAAAATCTAACCCAGAGCCATTCAGGGAAGGTGATTCTAGGAAAGGTAGTTCCTGGCTTCTCTGCAGCCATGCAGAATGACAGCAAGTTGATAACAGACAACCAGAAGAGCATATTTATTATTTTATTTAAAAGTAAACATTTAACTTTTTTACTCCTCTTTACATGGAATGAGGAACCAAGTGTTCTTTCTTTCTCATCTATTTTTCCACATTTCCAATAATTTTAACTGAATAATTGTTTTTAATATTTACTGATTTATTTGGCTGCGCCAGGTCTTAGTTGCGGCACGTGGGATCTTCAGTTGTGGCATGCGGGATCTAGTTCCCTAACCAGGGATTGAACCCGGGCCCCCTGCAGTGGGAGTGCATAGTCTTAACCACTGGACCACAAGCGAAGTCCCTTAACTGAACAATTAAAAATATAATTATCCATTCAGTTTACTTTCTATATTCAAGCTCCCATAAGCACATTGATAATAATTGTGTGTGCGGAAAAACAAAACAAAACAAAAAAACAATCATCCTTTCCTCTGGGAGTTCCATGGTGGTCTAGTGATTAAGATTCCAGGCTTTCCCTGCCTTGGTCTGGATTCAGTACCTGGCCGGGGAACTGAGATCCCACAAGTCGTGTGGTGTGGCAAAAAAAAAAAAACCAGGGTAATTGTGTGTGTGTGTGCACGTGTAACTAGTTTCAGTACTTATTTCCAGTTCTTTCCTCCTACTTGTACTAGATCTTACTTTGGACTCCTCTCATGATTTTCTGGTTTACATTCTCAGGAACCTTCAGGAGGAGTGATGAGATGTACATTTTCCTAGTTCTTGCATTTCTGAGAACATCTTTCTATTGTTGTCACAGATCAATTTTTCCTGAATTTGTAGGTAATAACCTCCTCTCTACATATCTCTGTAGACATTTCTTCAGCACCTTTAAAACTTTGGTAGAACTAGCAGATTGTCCTCCACCAAGACCATACCAGTTTATTGTCCCATTAATACCTGCTTCCTCATCAAAATGGATATTGTTATCATTATATACATTTTTGCGGATTTGGTAAGTTGTTTTTATCTCCACTTTTTTGTGTGTGTGTTATGCAAAAAAAAAAGAGAAAAATTGAATGGAGAGTAACATATGAGAGATATCCTCACTATTCAGTCAGGGCAAAGCAGATATAAATAAGTTACAAGTTTTCATCATTTGTGTGCAAAGATTTTAGAAATAATAGTGATGCCGAGGGTATGGGAAAATAGGAACTCTGCAGGTGGGAATGTACGTTGGGTAGTAAATCTATAGTGAAACCTTTATTGAATAAGCTGAACTCAATAGGGTACAGGCAGAGATCAACTCTTATTCTTCCCCATGTCTCCTTTTTTTTTTTTTTAATTTATTTTACATTTGGCTGCGTTGGGTCTTCGTTGCTGTGCGCAGGCTTTTCTCTAGTTGCGGCGAGCGGGAGCTACTCTTCATTGCGGTGCGCAGGCTTCTCATTGCGGTGGCTTCTCTTGTTGTGGTGCGTGGGCTTCAGTAGTTGTGGCACACGGGCTCAGCAGTTGTGGCTCGTGGGCTCTAGAGCGCAGGCTCAGTAGTTGTGGCGCATGAGCTTAGTTGCTCTGCAGCATGTGTGATCTTCCTGGACCAGGGCTTGAACCCGTGTCCCCTGCATTGGCAGTCGGATTGTTAACCCACTACGCCACCAGGGAAACCCCCCCATGTCTCCTCTTGACTCTGCTCTGCTGAACAGTTCTTTCTCTGTTCATACTATCTTCAGATACTATGAAATCCCAATAACAAGCCTAATGCTACAGACTGAACTGTGCATGTCAATCCTGACCCATTGTTAAGGCGATTACTTCATTTTCTCCAGAATCTGGAGAATGCATATCTCTTGCTCATATACAGCATAGACAGGCTGGGGTAGTGTCTAAATTTTGGGGGGTCAGATGCGAAAAAGATGTGATTACCCTGGAAGAAATGGATGGCCATTTATTGGTGCTCCTAGAAATATGAAAGAAAAACAAATAGGATTAAAAACAAAGTGGAATCATTTCCAGGCAGAGACTGAGCCAAGAAAGGGACCCAGGTCATCCCTTTTACCCAGAGCACCCTTCAGCCTTGACATCTGGTCCCTTGAATCGGAGTCATTGTCTGAATCTAGTGCAAACCCTGGCTCCATTGTGATTCTGCAGAGAGGCTGCCCCACATGCACTGATTTCCACCCACCTGGGGCTTCTTTGGGCTTATCCCACTGAGCTGTGACTCCAGCTGCCAGCCAGGAGGGCCTGTATCCAGGGTGGTGTCTTGAGATTTGTGCTTATTTATTGCACAAGAGCTACCAGGTAAATCCCTTTGCCATCCCTTGGGAAATGTCAAGTCAGGGGCAAAGTTTGGGTGCTCCCTGTTTGAATCCAGGGTTTTGGGTCAGAGAGGATGGTGGCCAGGACCTGCATGCTTATTTATATTTGCCTTTGAGGACACTTGGATGGACCTTAGACTACCTGGAAAGTTCTAGAAAAAAAATGTAGGTTCTGCATATCAGGTGTTCTAAGGGATTTTCATGAAACCTAATGGAACAGAATAGTCTGAAATAGACGAGGTTCATAGGGTAGCTTAGGGCAATGCTTCTCAAACTCACCGTGCATTAGACTTATCTACGGAGCTTGTAAACATGCAGATTCTTGACTGCATTCCCTGGGCTTCTCACTCATAGGTCTGCAGTTGAGACTAGGAATTTGCATTTTTTGTGAGCATTCCCAGCTGATTCTAGTGCAACAGGGTGACACAACAAATTCCACTTAGAAAAACACTGATTTCTGGTGATGCTGGCAAAGTAAGCACTTAGATCAGTACTCATCACTGTTGTGATGAGTACTGATGTGATGAGTACTGAGCCAAGAATGGGTTTGTCAAGAACTACAGAAGGAAGACTATCTGCATCCCCTCCCACTGGTTGAGCACTGCCTTGCACCTAACCAGACTTCCTCGGCAAGCAGGGTTTCTACAGTCTCCAATTATATGCATTGTTGTTAAGAGAGTCTATCCCAAAGGAAAGGGAAGTAGCAAGTAAAGGGAAGAAACTTTCCTTCTGTCAGGGTCAGACTGATGCGCTCAACTGGAAAATCCCAGTGACAGAGAGAGAAACAGTGTATTGTGATATCATTCAGTGCCTGTCTGCCCACATCTCCTCTAAGGGAAACTTCCCCACTCACAGCCCCTGATTTCCCGGTGGCCACATTGAGTACTATAAGAAGGTGCATCCCTCCCCACAGCTGAATAGGCCAAGGATGGGCACCTGAACCCAAGGCAGGCATTTCTCAGGTAAGATAAGACATGACCTGGCAGGAAAAGATGAACCAGGCCAATCAGATTACCTCTCTTGGGAATTTGTTGGGAAACATGGAAAACCCAAACCAGTTATCAGTCGGTGATAGTTTATCAAAAGATCATGTCATAGCAAGAAAGGCTGGGGAAGCTATGATGAACTATGAGTAGACAAAAGAAACTGGTCAGTGGGGAGAAGAAAACAGAGCAGATATGCAGAGAAAAAAGAGATTTCAAGAAAAGTTGAGAAATGAGAAAAACAAGAAACCTGGTTAAGAGCACCAGATAAAAGCAGATAATATATGCTCTCCAGCTCAAGGAACATGTAGCCTTACTTGAGCAAGCTTGAGAGGGTCTCCCTTCCTGGCAATGAAATACACGATGAAGAGGGACCAAAATTAGACTGAATGTTTATGTCCCCTAAAATTCATGTGTTGAAACCTAATCTCCAATGTAATGGTATTAGGAGGTGGGGCCTTTGGGAGGTGATTAGGTCACGGGGTTGGGGTTGAGAGTCTCATGAATGGGATTAATTCCCACATGGAAGAGACCCCAGAGAGCAGCCTCACCTCCTTCGGGTTGGGGGTTGGGGGTCTCATGAATGGGATTAATTCCCACATGGAAGAGACCCCAGAGAGCAGCCTCACCTCCTTCCACCATGTGAGACACAGCAAAAGACAGCCATCTGTGAACCAGAAAGTGGGCCCTCACCAGACACTGAATCTGCCAGTACAGATCTCGGACTTCCCAGCTTCCAGAACTGAGAGAAATAAACTATTGTTTATAAGCCACCCAGTCTATGGTACATTTTTTATAACAGCCCAAAATTCTCAGACAAACATTTAATGAGCTCTTATTGCATGCAGGATACTCGCTGAATGTGTAATGTATTCTTTCTCATTTTGCACTCACAATAGCACTGAAAAAATATGCATTATAGTGCTTGCCTGTTCTATTTTATCACCCTTATTTTATTTTTTAATTTAATTTAATTTTTTTATACTTTATTTATTTAGCCCCATTGTGTGTCATGCAGGATCTTAGTTCCCTGACCAAGGATTGAACCTGTGCCCCTTGCAGTGGAAGCACGGGCTCCCAACCACTGGACCACCAGGGAAGTCCCCGTCACTCTTATTTTAGATATAAGGAAAATTAATAAATTGTTTTGCTCTGTGCTGTCCAATGTGGTAGCCATCATATGTGGCTCTTAGGCACTTAAAATTTGGCTAGTCCAAACTGAGATGTGCTGTAAGTGTACAATCCACATCAAGTTTTGAAATTTAGTAAAAAAATTTTAAAAAGAATGTAAACTATCTCATTCATTTTTGATTGAGAACATGTTGAAATGATATATTTTAGATATATTAGATTAAATAAAATATAATATTAAAATTAATTTCACCCATTTCTTTTTACTTTTTAAATGGAGTTATTAGAAAATTAAAAATTGCATATGTGACTTACATTTGTGAGTCACATTATATTTCTTTTGGATAGCACTGGTCTAACCTGTTGGCTTATGAGACAAAAAATAGTGATGCATGAAAAGGAGAAAAACATAAGCTTCCCTTCATGATGTCACACTCACCAGTCCTCACATTGGAAAGCAAATTCAACAAATATTTTTTTTTTTTTTTTTTTTTTTTTTGTGGTACGCGGGCCTCTCACCGCTGCGGCCTCTTCCATTGCGGAGCACAGGCTCCGGACGCACAGGCTCAGTGGCCATGGCTCACGGACCCAGCCGCTCCACGGCATGTGGGATCTTCCCGGACCGGGGCACGAACCCGCGTCCCCTGCATCGGCAGGCGGACTCTCAACCACGGCGCCACGAGGGAAGCCCAAATTCAACAAATATTGACCAAGTGCCTTGTGGGAATCTCCAGAGATAGCCACCACAGTTTTTCCCCCTCCCTAGATAAGCATGTCCCTCCCACATCAAGAAGCAGAGCTTAATTCCCCTCTCTTGAATCTGGGCTGGCCTTATAACTTGCTTTGACCAACAGAGCATGGTGGAAGTGACATTATGTCTGTTTTGAGTGTAGCCGTTAAGAGGCCTGGCAGCTTCCATTTCCATTTTTATTCTTGGAAGCCACCACCATGGTATAAAGAAGCTGTGGTTATACTACTGAATGGACAGATAGAGGCCAGGGGGAGGAGCACCTAAGAGCCAGACATGTGAGCAAGGCCTTCTAGGACCTTCCAGCACAGCCAAAGTGACCAGCAGAATGCAGCCTAACTAGTGACCCTGCCAATGCCATGTAGCATGAACTGCTCCACCAAACACAGCCCAAATGGCAGAACCATGAGAAATAGTAGATCACTCTTGTTCCAAGCTGCTAAGTTTTGGGGTGGTTTGTTATATAGCAATAGCTAATTAAAGTGTGCCTTCTGCAGGCAACACCCTGTGATAGACAGACCCTGGCAGTGACAGCATAACTAAGGATGTCTCCCACCCTCCATGAGCTTAGAGTCTAAGGGGGACATCATACACTTGTATACAAAAATAAGTTTAATATGGGATATAGGAATCAAGGGGATAGGCATTTTAAGTTGAATATTGCAATGGTTGTTGAAGCAACTCACCCAGAACTTCATACTGCTTGGAACTAGGGTCTTCTCACAGGTCCCAGGGTTCTTAATGCCCTTTTCTTCCCCATTCAAGCCCGATGAGGAGGGAAGCAGCCACTCCAGCTACCTCTCTTGGCTCCCCTTAAAGCCAAGTCCACACGTCTAACCGCCGTTCCCAGCAGCACAGCCAGAGAGAAAACAAGATGCAAATATGGGAAAATAACACAGATATTGAACTCTTACAAAGTTTTTATTCTCCACTGGTCTAGGCTTCCTGACAGCTCCCAAAATGTAGTAAACAAGAGCATGTTGGGGGCTTATAACCTCCACTTTCATTTCCAAGGACAGTGCTCACCTCCTCTCTTCTCCTTTTGACTCTGTACCAAGGGTCCTCTGAGCCATTTTCCCCATTGAAGTCTCTCTGCCTGAAGGTGACATCCAGGCACAAATAGGTGCTCTTTGTCTCAAGTTGGCCATTTGCATCTCTGTGGTCTTCATGCCTGGGTGACACCCACTTGACTAAGCATTTGCCCCTTGTGGGCTCAGAGTCCCTCATTTACATTTCCCCACAATAGTGAATGGCTTACAAGCTGTTGAAATACAGTTGCTAAACAGCTAGTAATTCAGCCAGAAGACAGCCCTTGAAGGGTTGGAATCAGAGCGATTCTGAGAGCTCTAAACCCCTAGGCACTGGCACTGTGGACAACCAGTGAAAGTAAAGGCAGAGTGAGAAAACTAAGAGCACCTCAACCATGCCTAGGGCAAACGTTTTGCTGACCACTTTCCCCCAGGGCTTCCTCAATAAACCCCAGGAGAAAGGATTTAGTAGTTAAAACCAAATGCACAAAGTAGAGTCGCTGTTTAGATTCTGATTCTACGTGGAATCAGTGCATAAGACAAAAATCACATATAGTCACAATTATCCTTCAACATCCTTTAATGTTTGTGAATAGAGCAGACATTGTTTTGTGTTTACAACCCTGGACAGTACATCTTATAACCATTGGATGTTCAAGACCACTGAGATACAAATGAAAGGGGAGAACAAAAGTAAATTTTACGTGTAGATGTCTGTTTTCAAAGCACTTTACCTTGAAGATAACTGCTAAATTTTCATTCACCATTATTATTATTATTCACACGTTCCTAGTAGGAAATGGGGGAATGGGTAGAGAATAATAATAAAAAACCATCAATGCTCGTGATAGGCAGTGTTCTAACTGCCTTATGTGTATTAGCTCATGCAATCTTTACCGTGTTAGGAATCATTATCCCTAGTTTACAGAAGAGGAAACCCAGGGATATAGAGGTTGTGGAAATTATCTGAGATTTTCTGCTAGAATGTGACAGCGCTTTCAGGAGTAGGTGGTATAAAGCTACTTGTGAAGGAAATATAAGATTTCAATAAATGGAACTGAGGGACAGGGAAGGGTATCAGGGGTGGAAGGCACTGCATGAGCAAACGAATAGAAGTTGGAAAATACAGGGCAGGTATGGGGAATATTCTTTTGTAGCTGGAGCAAAAGATGAGTGAGATCTGTAATCTTAGGCTGGATAACCAGGTGTAATGGCTAATTTTATGTGTCAGCTTGGCTGGGCCCTGGGTGAAACCATGCACCTCATATTGGGACTTGAACCCACATGCCAGGACTCGAACCCAGCCAAAACCCAGATTGGGACTCGAACCCACACTGCCGGGACTCGAACCTGGCCAAAACCCTGATTGGGACTCGAACGCACGTGGCCAGGACTCAAACCCAGCCAAAACCCACAGTCTTCCAACTGAGATCACACACCTGGTTTCAGGACTTAATGAAGCTCAGGTTCTTGATGTCTCATCACAGAAGGAATTCAGTGAGAGACAAAGTGATAGGTAAGAAGTGGATTTATTTAGAGAGAAACACACTCCACAGACAGTGTGGGCCATCTCAGAAGGCCAGAGTGGCCTTGGGAGAAGCACACTCCACAGACAGAGTGTGGGCCATCTCAGAAGGTGAGAAAGGCACCAGGGTATGGGGTTGTCAGTTTTTATAGAGGTGGGTAATTTCATAGGCTAATGAGTGGGAGGAGTATTCCAGCTATTTCAGGAAGGGGCGGGGATTTCCAGGAATTGGGCCACCACCCACTTTTTGGTCCTTATGTTCCATCTTGGAACTGTCATGGTGCCTGTGGGTGTGTCATTTAGCTTGCTGATGTGTTACAGTGAGCATATGCTGAGGCTCAAGGTCTAGTGGAAGTTGACTTGTCTGCCATCTTGGACCCATTTGGCTCTAATCAGTTTATGTCATGTCCTTGGGCTATGTCATTCTTTCAAAGGTTGTGTCCTGCCCCCTTCCCTCCTGTTTCATGGGTACCCAGATATTTGGTCAAATATTATTCTGGGTCTTGCTGTGAGAGTGTTTTGGGATTCAGTGGACCTTTATTAAGACAGGTTGCCCTCCCTAATGTGGGTGAGCCTCATTCAATCAGTTGAAGGACTGATTAGACTAAATCAGTTGAAGGACTGGCCTCCCCCATGTGACAGAGAATTCTCCAGGCACCTACCTTTGCACTTCAAGAGTAACCTCAGTTCTTCCTGGGTCTACAGCAGACAGCCTTCAAACAAATTGCAGCATCAACTCCCCTGGATCTCCAGCCTGCTGACCCACCCTGCTGATATTGGACTGATCAGGCTCCATAACCACCAATTCCCTGTAATATGTCTGTTTCTGTATACACACATTCCTATCAGTTCTGTTTCTTAGAGGAAATTGTGGAAGACTCATAGAACTTGAGATCTGGAAGGCACCCTTAACCCCTCTCCCTCATTAGAAAAGCAGAAAAGAAAGAACACCACGTCTTAGAGAGTTTCAATGGCCAGTGAAGCTCACAGAGCCAGTAAATAGCAAAGTTGTGGACTAGGAAGCTCCTGGCTCAGAACTCCCTTCCCCATCTCTCTTTCACTGCAGTGTGCCATCTCCTTTAAGTCACACACAGGATGCAGGTGGGGTTGTTGAGGGGACAGAGCTCTCCTGTGTGCTTCCTGCTTACATGCAGGTGGGGTTGGTGAGAGGGTAGAGCTCTCCTGTGTGCTCCCCTCTACATTTCCTGCTTTCCTTCTCCAAACATGGCGTAATATTGGTGCTGGCTCCAAACATGTTATGACACAGACCCATCTGTCATTATCCTGTGCTGTCCAGCACCTTTCAGGTAGGCTGCTCCCAAGAGCGGGCCAGGACTGAAGTGGGGCAAGCAGGCCTCACTCTTCCCAGCCTGACCAGCACTGACTGCTTTCTCTCCTGGCATGATTTTGGGATTGCCCATTCCCCTCCCTACTGCATTTCCTGCTTAGAGCAACTTTTTTTTCTAGGTCAACTCAGCTGCTCTCTGATTCAGGCAAAACTAGAAAGGCAAGGGAAAATGAAAACTGGTCAGAGCTCTTTTGCTCTACTGTTCACACTACAGAAACACCAGGTAATTACCTAATCCTGCACCTTACCCACTCTGCCCCTATCTCACAATCCTGAGTATTTGAGTGTTTTGCTTACATTGTTCAAACATCCCCTTAATCAAGTTCAAATTTACACCTCCTTGATGGAAAAGACAGGTGCAGGTGGCATTGGGGCCCTTGTATACTGACCACTTTGGGCAACAGTATGAGATATCTCTGCATCGTCCACGGCTTGCCTCACCCACACTTCCAACCTACTTGTCCTCCCGAATGCAAATCCTTTCCTCCAGTCAAACTGGCCTTTTGATTGTTCCCTGAACTTGCCGTGTGTTTTTCCACCTTTAAACCTTTGCTCCCACCTCCTGCCCCCATGGAATGTCCTCCCCACTTCTTTCCACCTAGCCAAATCAGATTCGTTTCACCCTGATTCAATACCAACGGCAGGTGGGCATTGGGCCAGCACTTTCACATGTGTTATCTCATCCTGCAAGGCCCAGCATAAAATTCTTTTTATCCACGAAGCCCTCTGGGGCTCTCCCAACTGGAAGTTACCACTTCCTCCTTTCTTTTACACTTATTGTCTGTACTACTCATTTGGCACTTAACACATCCTAGTACTCTGTAATGAATCATTCACTCATTCATTTATTTAAACAAGTATTTACTGAGTGATTATTATTTTCCGGTAGGTGCTAGAGATTCGGAGATGAGGAAGACACCTTTGTTGTCCCCATGAAATTCAGTCTAGCAGTGAAAACCGACACGTAAGGAGAGGATTATCATACAACGTGAGTGCAGGTTCGAGGAGACTTCCTGTGTGATCTCTGCCCAAGTTAAGTCTTGATGAATGAGTAGAAGTCGGCCAGGTGAAGGTGGGGAGAGAGTACACTTTCAAGAAAGAACGGGACTCAGAGCCGAAGAGTAGCCAAGTGTGTAGGAGACTGCAAGCAGCCCCTTCTTGCTGGAGCAGAGAACATTGCTAAAGCATAGAGTGTACAAGATATAGCGGGAGGTCCTGGAACACCAGGCTTAGATGCTCTGATTCACCCTGATGGTTGTGGTATGCCGTTGAGGGTCTTAAGCGAGGGATAGACTCAAGATCTGTGGTCCGAGATCACTGTGACTACAGTGTGAAGAATGGATCAAACCAGGGAGAGACTTGAAACCAGGAGCTGTAAGGAAGTTGTGGCAAGAACCCAAGGCAAGAGATAGGAGGACGGTGACCTGCCCCAGGAATGAGGACGCTAAATATGAGCAATGTACACGATGTGAAATTATACCACACTCACGGCTCTGGAAGGCCTCACAACTGATAATGTAGAAAATAAGTACAGTGCAATGCAGGAAACCTATAATGGAGATAGAGAAAGTGCTATCAGGGGAGATGATGGCTGACACAGTCTAAAAGATAGGGAACAGGCCACCAATTTGTCAATCATATAACCTGAATATTTATGCATATGCGTGATATCTCTTCTCCTAGACTGCAGGCTCACTGAGGGCAGGGGCTCTGAAAATACTAAAGCACATCAGTTCTTGTGACAAACCAAGGCCTCTGCTCTCCCTGTTAGAGGTGGGTAGATTATGTCCCAGAAACCATGTCCTGCAGCAGGCAGGCCAGGAGTTTCTGCAGCGGAGGGCAAGGCAGGGAAGAAGCATCGAGACATGTTGCCCACAGGCCATGAGGGTAAGCCCAGAGCATGGAGTTGGAGCCAGGCAAGGCTGAATTCACATCTCCATCCTGCCATTAGCCAGTTGTGATCTTGGACAAATAACTTAAAATCTTAGTCTCATCTCTTTATCTATAAAATGAGACTATTATTACCTGCTTCACTGTATTGACCTCAGTATCATGCGAAATAGTGAATGGATATCTCTAGGCACATACTTAGTACCCGGAGAGCACTCATTGTTATTGACGTAGGTGTCACTGATGTTGGTGTCTTTTCTGGTCTGTTCCCCTTACTAACCCATGAGATCCCTGAAGGCAGGGACTATGTCTTACTCATATTTTTTTAAAAATAAATTTATTTATTTTTTAATTTTATTTTTGCCTGCGTTGGGTCTTCGTTGCTACGCGCGGGCTTTCTCTAGTTGCAGCGAGCGGGGGCTACTCTTCCTTGTGGTGCACGGGCTTCTCATTGCAGTGGCTTCTCTTGTTGCGGAGCACGGGCTCTAGGCGCATGAGCTTCAGTAGTTGCAGCACGTGGGCTCAGTAGTTGTGGCTCACGGGCTCTAGAGCGCAGGCTCAGTTGTGACACACAGGCTTAGTTGCTCTGCAGTGTGTGGGATCTTCCCGGACCAGGGCTTGAACCTGTGTTCCCTGAATTGGCAGGCGGATTCTTAACCGCTGAGACACCAGGGAAGCCCCCAGCAAAATTCTTTAGTTTCAGATTCACTGTGACTCTTTAACGGCCCTCTCCCCACCCCCATCCCAACCCACAGCTCCCACATTCTGTTACCCTCCTGCGGCACCTCTAGGGCCGACTTCAGAGCTTGGTGCACAGAACACAGTAGATATTTGTTGAATGATTGTGGTAAAGGCTGTGAGAAAGAGAAAAACCAGGACCTAGGAGAGTTCAAAGGAGGAGAGATGACCCGTGAGTGGCAATGATAAAACATTTGATGGAAGCTTTGAAAAATGGATGGAATGGAACCAGCTGAGGTGCGTGAGACTGTAAGAGTGGGTGGAAGAGGAGCTCTCCAGGTGGATGGACAAACCTGTTTGGAGAAACCAGGTGGTGTCTGAGAAATGATGAGTAACCAGGATGTCTGGAATATAGGGCTTGGGAAGGGGAGAAGGACTAGAAAGGGTATGGTAAGAGCTGGCTTCGGGACCCATTCTTATATCTCCAGGAGGTGCTCATGGTAGCTAAGATGCTTCCCTGGCACAAAGGGGTCCTTCTTTTTCTGGAGTGCAGGTGCCTGGGTTAGTTCACAAAAATTTGCTTCTCCTTAATTAGTTCTCACTCAGGAGTTGGGGGCAAGAGGGCCTAACACCTTTCAGCCCCCGAGGCTTCCCACCCCACCTGAGCTCCAGGCACCTGGCTGGCTGGTAGGCTTCAGCCAATTCCTCTTTGCAGTGGAAATGGAATATTGCTTATTCTGTGATGTTAATTGTTTAATCTAATTCCACATTAGGAAACTTGGGGCTTTGGAAAATTTATAGGGAAAATGGGACAAAATTCAAACAGTTCTTCCGTAGGCACTTGACTCATGTTTGAATCACATCCATGTGTGGATCGTCTCCACTCACCATGGGGGCCACTGAAAAAATTCAGCTACACAGGACTTTCTGAGCTTGTGCCCCACTATTGAAAACACGTGCATGGCTCCTCTATTCAATAGATTATGGTTTTAAAGGGACATTTTGTGCTTTATCATCTATCCTGTTAGGTGCTTTCCATGAGTTACCTCATTTAGTCCTCACATTCAATCCGTCAGGGAAGCACTAAGATTTCTCTTCTAGATAAGGAAACCATGCTCAGAAGGATTAAGTAACTTGCCCAAAGTCACACAGCTTGTAGGCGTAAAGCCTGCATTGGCACTGAGATCTGTCTGGCCTAAATCCTGTGCTCTCAGCTATTAGACTCTGCACCTTTTTCAAAGGCAAGGTACATTGACTAGGCTTTGGGGATCCATCAAGATTACTTTTGAAAGAACTTTTTTTACTTTCAAATAATTACAGGTTCACAGAAAGTTGCAAAAAACTGTACCCTTGCCTAACTGTAGTGTAATATCAAAACCAAGGAATTGACATTAGTACAATCCAGAGTTTATTTAGATTTCACTAATTTCACCATTGGGGTTATTTTTAAATTTAACAAAATTTGGGGGAGAACAAACAAAACCAAAAACAACAACTATCTAAAAGGCCCTTTGGCACCCCTTCCTCCCTGGATACTTAAATGCTCAGTCACCTCTGGGGCTTCCTGTGACAGCAGGATCAGAAGAGGGGACAAATCAACACACATGGAGAGATCCGTTTCTGCCATTATGGGCCCAGGGAAATGGGCATTATATAGTTTGAACACCAAGTGAACTCACTGAATCCCTGCTGCTTTAACTGGGAAAGGACCCCTCGCCTAGAACCTAGAGGGACCTGGTGAGACTGCCGGAGTCTGGTTATTTGGAGGCCTCTAAAACCCTCGGGGCCACCTAAGACCTGGACCAGCCAACATGCCTCTTTGTCCCTATTGTCTGTGTCCTGGAAGCTGATGATGAGTGATAAGCATGAGAGATAAAACAGGTGTGGGGCTGTGAACCTGCCTGAATCACTGGCAGCCAACCAGGCCATTTTTTATCTGGAAAAACTACCCCCAGGACAGCCCAAACCAGTGTTTGGGAACATGACTGAGGGAACAATGGCGGGAAATGGAGGCCCAAGCTTGGGCGTTAGGGCCCTGACACCCACACTCCTTTGCACTGTTATTCCTGGCGAAAGCAGGCATTTGCTTTCGTTCACAGACTCTGTGGGAAGAGGCACAAACGAGGCTTGGAAAGTAAAAGGAAGTCGTATGATGACAAAGGAAGTGATAGGAGATTGTTTTCCAGGCTTTAGAGATTTCATTATAAATGATTCTGAGAACTGCCTCCTTGGATTTATAATACGACTGCTATCCTAGTAACTATGATAGCTTATTGCCCACCAGGCCAAATGTTGAAGCCAGTTGGGGGATAACTTTCTCGCTGAACTGTTTTACTTCTGAGTTTTAGAGACCTTGGAACAAATGAGAGGTCAGTTACGTTATATAGGCAGATGTCCGTCCTCCTTTTGTGTGGCCAAAAGGGCGTTTGGGCTCTGGCCCCTGCCCATCCCTGCAGGTAAATCTGGTTACTTGTGTTTAACCCTATGACAGTAAGAAATGGTTAGACTGACATGGCTTGTTCTTAGTGGACTTACATTGATTTCTAGAGATGACTGATTATTTTACCAAATGCTCAAAAGCTCCCTCTCTCCCCCCAAAATTCCTATGTTGAAGTCCTAACCCCAGTGACTTAGAATGTGACCTTATTCGGAAATAGGATCATTGCAGATGTAATTACTTAAGATGAGGTCATACTAGAGTAGGCTTCTAATCCAATATGACTGGGTTCCCTATAAAAAGGAGAAGTCTGGACTCAGGCATGTGCACAGGAGAATATCACGTGATGATCAAGGCAGATATAGGAGTGATATTTCTCACGGAACACCGCAGATTGACAGCAAACCATCAGAAGCTAGGAGGGAGGCATGGAGCAGATTCTTTCTTAGAAGGACCGACTCTGCTGACACCTTGATCTCAGACTTCGAGCCTCCAGAACCGGGAGATGATACGTTTCTGTTGTGGTACTTCCTGTTTGTGGTACTTTGTTACAGCAAAACTTTTGTACCCATTTCAGGGGCTATTTCCTGCTGGTTCTTAGTCCAAATGGTTGTGGAAACTGGTGGCGGCAAAGGGCTACTGCATTCTCAGCTGGCACATTACACTTGCATTAGGAACAAAGCCCACCTTTTCCTTGGATCTCAGATGCAAACAAAAGGGAGAGTCACATCAGAAACCCTGATGAGCAATTAGTGCTGGCAGAAAGATGAACTAGGAAAACAAAAGAAGCTGCATAATATGATCCCTAACCCTGCTGGACAGGGGTGGGGAGTGATGGGTCCTTTCACTGCATCCAACCCAGTGGTGCCCTTCAGACAGGGACAACCAGACATCTGGGCTCCAGCAGGCCCAACAGAAATCTCTGTGACCCATGGATCACTGGGATTTGGTGCACATGTCTCCTGGCCACGGGGTCCTGGCACTTCTTCTCCAGCTGCAAACCCTACTTCCTCCGGAGTGCTGGCTACTGTAGATGGAGGTCAGGTCATCTTGAGGACACAGCTTAGAAACCCTAGCACTTCCTCTCCTTCCTGAAAAGTTCTTAGGGCCTCCTCTCGGAGTGTAGGTCAGGCTTTGGGCATTTGGCTGCAAGGGTCAGCAGAAGGGAGGGAAGACCATTCCCCTTCCTCCCGTTTCCCGTCATTTTCTCATGTCTGACACACAGCCTTGCTTGGTCTTTGCAAGATCCTCTGCTTTCCCTGCCTAAATGTGAGTGCTTTTGTTACACGCGGAAGGAGAGAGAGCCACAAGGGGGTGGAGATTGGGGGTTGGGGCTTTGCCGGGATGCTGGGCCTGAACGTTCCTCCAAGTGGTACTGGGTTTAGAAGATCAGGGCTGGAACCTTTGAGGAACCAGCCAGAACTCTCTTTCCCTTAACTGGGAAAACTCTAGTCCTCACTGCAGCTGCCCTGACTCAGCTTGTCCCCAGCCTGACCCTCAGCTGACCCATTCTCTAAAGGGTGCCCGAGGCAGAAGATGAGGAGGAGGAAGGGGATGGGGAGGGCCTAGGGAGCTGCCTGAAAAGCCCGGATGCCAGGTGCTCACCCAAGTGGAGAACGGACCTCCATAAATGGTACCATCTCTTTGGTCCCTTCATTCAGTCATTGATCCAGTAGGGTCCACCTTGGAGGCATCCAGAATCCCTTCTCTGACTGGCTTCCCTCTCTTTTCACCTCCCCCATAGTCACCTCAGTCTCCTTCTAACCTCTCTTCTCCTGCACGGCCCCAGCTCCATCCCAGGAAGGTGTAGATCTCATCCACAGACTCCTAGGCACCGCAGGAAGAGGTTCAGATCTTTCAGATTGTTCAGAAAAGAACATTGACAAAACAAGCCTTTCTGTTAATATTGACTGCCTTTCCTAGCTCAGCTCAGATGACTTGTTAAGCCAACAAAGTCTGTTTGTTTAAGCGGTCTTACAAGAAAACCCAGGAAGAGGTGAGAAGGGAAGAAAACCCTGTTCTGCCACAGAAGCAGAGCAGAAAAGAAAATTCCCCAGCCCAGGAAAGCAGGGTGGGGGCGGGGTGGGGGGGATGAACTGGGAAATTGGGACTGACATATATACACTAATATGTATAAAATAGATAACTAATAAGAACCTGCTGTATAAAAAAATTAAATTAAATTAAATTTAAAGAAAAGAAAATCCCCCAGCCCAGCTGCACACTCTGAGGCAGAGAACAGTGCTATAGAGCTGGGCTGGACACACTCACGGTGCCCTGGCGGCTGCAGCTGGGCCTTCCTGGCAGGGGACATAAAGAGTTAAGGAACTGCGCTTGGACAAGCAGGGTAGCCTGAAACTCAAGCTCCAGAGGTCTCTTTCAGAGTCCAGGGCCAGGGAAGTATCTATTGTCAACAAATGCCACCACTGAACCAATAGCAAGCCTGAGTGTGGTTCTGAGATAGGGGCCTCTGGATGTCACCAGGCAACAGGCACAAAGAAGGCTGGATCAACCGCCCAGCAGACAATTACACCACCCACAGCTCCCGCCCCCTGCAGTTCCCACTCCAGCGTGGCCAGGCTAGAGAGTGACTCTGCCCCAGATTCCGCCAAGCTCAAATTACCATCAGTCTTGGGATTTGGAGGGAAAGAAGATGGTGTAGGAAAGTCTTTATTTAGAAACTTCAGTACAATTTAGTTTATTGAAAAGCTGGGCTGATGGCAAAGGTGAAGACTTTCAGGTGAAAGGAGATGTTGCTGCAGACTGCAACAAGACTCGTGTACCTTTCCTCTGGTTCACGTTCCTGCCAGTCAAGAGATGGGCACGACCCTAGGATCCCTCACCCTTGACCTCATGGCCTTCCCTGGGAGATGTAGGGTGGGAAGCTTTTGACAAATTTACTAAATTAGAGCCAAGGAGAATATAAGGTAAAACCTAAGGACACGTGTTTCTCATTCCTACAAAGTACACTCCCTCCATGTCCCAGAGGCAGAGGGGGGGCGCGCCGTCACCCACGCAAAGCCTTCTTGTCTCAAACGAATGACGAGCTTAAGAAACATTTTCATTTCATCGGGCGCTTATTCATTCAACATTTAGAGCAATGGCAGGGGCTGAGCTAAGTGCTGGGGTTTCAAAGATGAATTGTTCGTTTTCCCCAGGTGGTCTGACCCTCCCCAGAGATTCACCATCTTTTCTACCCCATATGCTGAAGACTCTCAGATGTATATTCCCAGCCCGGGCCATACCTCTTTTCTAAGTACCAAACCAACGTATCAAAGAGTTTTCTAGACATCTCCTCATTGGTTTCCCACAGGGCCACTGAATGCAACAACCCCCAAGCTCAAGGCTTCATCTTTCTATCACCAAACCTGTTTTATCACATGAGTTCTTTGTCTTAGTGAATGATGCTACCCCCACACCCTGCAACATGGGTTGAATTCCCCTCCCCCCAAATTCATTTAATGAAGTCCTCATCCCCTATACGTATACATAATAATAATACATAATACCTATACATCCCCTGTACATAATGGGACCTTATTTGGAAATAGAGTTGCTGCAGATATCATTAATCAAGATAAGGTCATATAGGAGTAGAGTGGGCCTACTCCAATATGACTGGTGTTCTTAGGAAAAGGGGAAATTTGGACGCACACATGAGTACTGTAAGAAAGCCATGTGAAGAGACACAGTGAGCAGACAGCCATCTACAAAGCCAAGGAACACTTGAGGCTACCAGAAGCTACAAGAGAGGCCTGGAGCAGATCCATCCCTAGAGCCTTCAGAAGGTACATGGCACTGCCAACACTTTGATGGTAGACTTCTGACCTCCGGAACCCTGAGACAATAAATGTCTGTTGTTCTAAGCCACCCAGTTTGTGGTACTTCGCAAAGGCAGCCCTAGGAGGTTAATACACCTCCATTAAACATTGTCCAAGAAAAAAGCCTAGAAGGCTCCACTGAGTCTTCCCCTCCGTTACCATCTCTACCCTCCATCTGTAGCCATATATGATAAGCCACAAGCTCTGTCCATTCCACCTGTGAGACACTGCTGTCAACAACCCACTTGTCTTTATTCCTGCTGCTACCATCTTGGGGCGGGCCACCGTTATTTCACCAGAATCCTTCCTCACTGCTGGCCCTGCCTCCATAACAAGTCCTGCCTATCTATTCCTCAAATTGCAGCCAGAGTCATCTTTCAAAGGGCTAATCTGAGATGCCACTTCCCTGCTTAAAACTCTTCAGATGTTCTTCTTTGCTCTTAGGATAAAGTTTAATCTTCCTAAAGGGCTCAAAAGGCACAGGGTAACGTGGCCCCTGCTCTCCCCTCTGTCCCCATCTCTTGCCAGTATTATTCTCCAGCAATACTGAGCTGCTTTCTCTTCCTTAAATGTGCCAGGTTCTATCTGGCCACCACCATTTACATATGCCTTTCCCTCCATCTGGAACACGTATCCCCACCCTCTTCTTCGACAGGACTCTTACTTATCAAATTCATTGCAATGCCCTCTTTATCTGTTAGAGTCCTACCCAGATCGTAAGCTCCTATGGGGGAGTAATCCTGTCTGTTTCATTCATGGATGTGTCTGCTGTGCCTGGCACAGTGCTTGTGACTTAGTAGGTGCCCACCGTCATTTGTTTACTGACTGACCTACTGATAGACTGAAACACGACTCCTGTCCCCAGTGAGCTCAGTCCAGAGGGGAGGCAATAGTGTGGACCAAGTCATTCAGCAATGCAGAGGCAGGACTCAGTTTGCTTCAGTTTGAGGGAGGGTGGGGGAACATTTCACAAAGGTGAAGACACCTAAGCTGGGCCTTCACTGATGGGTAGGAATTGGCCAGAATAGAGAGAGCGCAGGGAAGGGAAGCTCATTTCCAGCAAAGAAGGTGCTATGGGTGAAGGAGCAGGGCGTGTTTGGAGATGGTGAGCATGTTTGTCGTGCCCGGAGCTCGATGTGCAGAAATTCAGCTGATGTGGGCTGTGGGTCAGACTGTGAATCCTCTAAGGAACTTATTTTGCATATAAACCTCAGTGACTTTTCCTAGACATGATAGAACAAAAGAAAGTCTGTAATCCCTTTTTACAGGCAGGGAGGTGGAGGCACACCTAGAGGTGTTTGTTTAGTCTAGAGGTGCTGCTCTGCTGCTCAGGGTACCCCTGCGAACCCAGTTCCCTTTGCTCCTGGGCTTGAGACTTATAATCTCTTCAGGCCCACCCGCTAAACACTGTACACATCTGCTGCGGCTTAACACCTGGGTAAAAACCACTGGGACCACACCTGCATCCTTCCCCCTTCCTCCACACCCCCTCTCCCAAAAAACCCTGAAAATTCTCAGGAAAACATAAGCTGAGTGAATGGTTGTCTGATTTCCTTCATATGTCCCCCAGGGTAGGGAGGCTTTTCTCCGATCACCCTTTATCATTCTGAAATCTCTCCAGCTCTAATTTAATTTCGTTCCCTCTTGTTAGTCTTTTCAGACATAAAGAATAATTTTTCTATATTCCTTGCAGTAAATTATTGCCTATACTTGAAGGCAAGAATTAAACCATCCATTTACCTTCTCCTCTCCAAAGAAAACAAATTTAATTCCTTAACTGTTTTCTTACTGAATCCATTCTCTCTCCCCCAACCTTAATTCCTTAAGGTCATTTTAATCTCTCTTTCCCTGAACCCTGTGGATCAAATGCATGGACTAGAACTGAAGATGAATCATAAAACCAAGAAAGTTTTTCCTAAGATAGGTGAGGGGTCCATGGCAGAGAAAGAAAAATAGTCTCTTCTGTACAGGAACTTCTGCATGGTC
Organism: Physeter macrocephalus; assembly: GCF_002837175.3. Lineage (NCBI taxonomy): Eukaryota > Metazoa > Chordata > Mammalia > Artiodactyla > Physeteridae > Physeter > Physeter macrocephalus. The sequence goes on from NC_041229.1 coordinate 67,470,470, forward strand.
CAACACAGTTCCAGGGGAGCACATGTCACCACGTTGGCTAGAGAGGACATCATCAATCAGAAGATCCATTGATCTTTCAGAGTGGCAGCTGGTCTCAAAAGCCCCAGAGGAGATAAGCATAGCCACCTGGGAATACTGCTGATTCACATGAGGTGAAGCCTGAGGAGGCTTGTGCCGGGTGTGCTGTCATCCCACCATCTTTGAGTCTGTAGCCTGAAGCCAGTACTGTGGTCAGAACATGGACAAGTATACCTAAGTACAGGCACACATGCGGCTCAACCCTGAGGGCCAACAGTGGACATCAGTAGCCCAGGGCTAGGAACTCATTCTTAGTGGTACATTTGTGAGAGTAGCAAAGTCAGCATGTCAGTACTGTTTGGGCAGAGCTACATCTCATGCAAAAGAAATGCCATGCCAGCCAGCAGAAGCAATCGGATTGCCAGGCTGCTGTCCTGAAAAGGAAAAAGGGGACATCTGGTTGACCCAGTGCATGGGGTGGAGGGTCAGAGAGAGCTTCCAAGGGGAGAAACAAGGTCAGGGCTCATGCAAGTCCCATCTGGGATCAGGGCACCCACCTGGACAGCACTGCTAGCTCTGCCTGGTCCTAAACACCATAGAGGCACTTAGAAAGTTTTAAGAAAGTCACTCGATAGTGTTTGTGTATATGTACGTGTGTGTTTGGGAGGGGGTAGGATCCTTAGTACATGTGGGTCCTGGCAGGAGCCCCTTTTACCTGGGTGTAAGAGAAATACTGGTTTGAATTCAGGTTGGCTTGACCTCAAACCCCTAATCCTGACCACTAAACAATATTGGGAATAACACAAACCTTTTTTAATGACAAAGTTAAAACTTTTTGTATTTTTTTTTAAAGATTTTCTTTTTTGGATGTGGACCATTTTTAAAGTCTTTATTGAATTTGTTACAATATTGCTTTCTGTTGTGGCTGTTTGGCCGCGAGGCATGTGGGATCTTAGCTCCCTGACCAGGGATCGAAACCACACCCCCTGCACTGGAAGGTGAAGTCTTAACCACTGGACCACCAGGGAAGTCCCAAAATTTTAAGTTTTAGATAATGAAGATACAGATGTGAACAGACCCACTGCCTTGCCCCCTTCCTCCTTGTCCTATCAAATGTTTTATTCCTGCCCCGCAGCTGGTCTTGACAACCTTGCCTTCTCACTAGGTCCTGCCTCCTTCATTCTTCCGACCCTCCTTTCTTCTTTACCCTGCTGTGTGTGACACCATCTCATGACTTGGGAGCTGGGTGCAAGGCACTAACACTTCCTGGTAACGTGGGGCTGGAATGGGGAGCGTATAGGGCTGGATTTGTTGAGCAAAAGCCACAGTCAGGCAGAGACTAATTGGGACAGGGCTGGGCTTCGGAGAACAAATTGAAGATTAGAGTTTTTTATGTGTCCATTTCCAGCCCTAGGCAGTGAGCTACTCTGAGGGAGGGGCCATGCCTTTTATAGTCTCTTATCCCTTCGTTCCTTGAACAATGCCTATCACCATGCGTACTACGCTGAATAAATGAAAGGAAAAAAAGATGAATGACTGAAAGGCCCTGCCTTTGCCTGTTGAGATTGGCTCGGAATTTGGGACAGGCTTGACCCTGAGTTAAAACCATCAGCAGATCCAGCTGCCAAGGAGTAGAAAAAGCAGTAAGAGAGGTGGATCTGAGATTAAATGTCCCCTTCTCCCATACCTCAGAAGAATTTCATTAATTCGATATTTTAAGAATTCAATTTGTGACTCAGTGTTGCTCTCATGCCACCACGTTATTGAGGGGTACCTCAATAACAACAGTGTTGCCCAGGGGCAACTCTGCCCCCCATCAAGGACACAAAAATCCCTAGGGTTCCCTTTGAACCCCATCACTGTCATAGTGTGCCACTTTTGAATTATGAAATAATTTAGTGGGTCACTCTTACTTTTTTAAACAGTTCCCAAGTAAGTCCCCCACTAGCAACTATAAAATCATGCCCTATCTTAGCCACTCCTGGGATTTATTCAATGCTGTTTGCAGTCACCCAAGCACCCTAGTTTCAAATAATTAACAGCTCCCTCGGAATGCTTACCTTTGCAAAAATACTGCATGCTCATTTGAGCATAAAGAGGGTCCTGATAGGAATATCAAAATCACCTTTGAATACTGGATAATTTATGGATATGTTCATACCCTTCACTAAGCTCTAGGTGACAGCTTGGCATGCAATTAACAAAACAAAACAAAACCTGGCCTCTGATCTGTAAAAAAGCATATTGAATAGGCCTGTCTCACAGATGGTGACTCTTGGTGCCTTTCAGCTGAGCGTGGTTGTGTGGAAGGGAGTGTTATTGGAGAAGAGGCCCAGGAAATACTAAGGCAACTGCTGCCAGCTGTGTTGGGAAAACAAGATGTAAAACAAGATGTAAAGGGGCTTCCCTGGTGGTGCAGTGGTTGAGAACCCGCCTGCCAATGCAGGGGACACAGGTTCGATCCCCGGTCCAGGAAGATTCCACACGCCGCAGAGCAACTAAGCCCGTGCGCCACAGCTACTGAGTCTGTGCTCTAGAGTCCGCGAGCCACAACTGCTGAGCCTGCGTGCTGCAACTACTGAAGCCCACGCACCTAGAGCCTGTGCTCTGCAATGAGAAGCCACCACAATGAGAAGCCCACGCACTGCAACGAAGAGTAGTAGCCCCCGCTCGCCACAACTAGAGAAAGCCTGTGTGCAGCAGCGAAGACCCAACACAGGCAAAAATTAAATAAATGAATAAATAAATAAAACAAGATGTAGAGGGAGATCAGACCCCATATCTGGTGTAGGGGTGGAGGTGGGGGCAGGGGGTTGGCTAACACCTCTCTCCATGAAGGCAGTTTCTCCTGCTTATAGAATACCCCTACCCCAGCTCAGTGCTGCCAGCAAGCAGACCTCAGGACAAACTGGCCATAGTGTGTTTCCCTATAGCAGGACTTTGGCCAATGATCAGTACTACTTTTGTATCAAAATTCCAAACAGAATTCTCATGCTTTTAGTCCCTTCCATGTCCCTCCAGGATTCCTTTCATGTAGAAACTTCTACCTCCCTCACCCCAGGATAATAAGACTCCATTAAAATAATATTAATAGTAACAGCCAATATTAATCCTGCCCTTAATGAGTGTCAGAAACTATAGTAAGTTGAAACTATACTAAGAAACTACACTCAATATTTCTATAATTATAACTGACTCAGTATTTGCCTAGTTCTGTTGTGAGTACTTTACACACATTATCGCTCATTCAATCTTCACAATAAATCTGTAAATTAGAAAGAAAGCATTCAGTCTTTTACTGTTAAGTATGATGTTAGCTGTGAGTTTTTCATAGATACCTTTTAGTAGGTGAGGAAGATCTCTTCTATTCCTAGACTAAGTGTTTTTATTATGGAGAGGTGCTGAATTCATCAGATACTTTTTCTGCGTTTATTGAGATGATCATGTGCTTTTTGTCCTTTATTCTATTGATATTGTATTAAACTAATTGATTTTCAGATGTTAAACCAACTTTGCATTTCTGGAATAAGTCCCACTTGGTCATGGTATATGGTCCTTTGTATATGCTGCTAGATTTGGTTTGCTAGTATTTTGTTGATGATTGGTTCTTTTGTTCTTGTTTTTGCTTCTTCTGTCTGGCCTGTCTACTCTTCCTTGTCTGATATGTCCTCATCATCAGAATGGTAGGAACCCAAGGACTGACATCATAGCTGGATTAAGAAGCCAACTAGCTTGGCCATTGTCTGGAGCACCATCTATAGCAGGACTGGAGTACCAAATACAATAACAGTTAACTTGTATTTCTACAGCTTACTGCTTACATCATTGATTCTCAAATTTTAATATGCAAAAGAATCACCTACAGTGCTTATTAAAACAGAGTCTTGGGTCCAACTCGGTTTCTGATTTAGTAGGTCTGGGATGAGGCTCAAGATCTGCAGTTTTAACAGACACACAGGTGATGCTGATGTTGATGGTTCATGAATCACACTTTTAGTAGAACTCTTTGACATGACTGGCTAATTGTAAATTTCTCAATCTCCCTCTGAATACACAGAAACTTACAAGGAAAATAAAAAATACCCCCCATGCCTAAAAACAGTAACACCACTAACAAGGAGCACATACGTTATTCAGATATTTATTTCTAGATACTATTGCCTCCAATTCAAGGAAGCAGGGATCCTTGGAGAAACAGCTAGCTCTAGGGCTGGGATAGAGAAAATACGAGATGAGCGTGGAGTATTTTGTAGTGCACAGAAAATAAGGAAGTACAAAAAAAAGGGGATGGGAACATGTCAAAAAAACACAAATATCCATGAGTTTATACTGATATAAATGAGTGAGTAAATAAATAACAGGGAAAAGGGATAACTTCTTTACAGAAAAATCTGAATAATATACATAGATATTCTCCCTTCCAGGAGGTGGAACTTAATTCCCTTCTAGTTGAGTACGGGATAGACTTAACCAACTTTCAAAGAATATAGAAAGTGGATAAAAAGAAACTTTACAGTGGAGAAATCTGGCAGGTACCACCATAACCAATTGATCCGTATCAACATCACCAGTGATAAGTCATTTTGCTAGCACGCACCCCAATATAATGCTATGAGAAGAGCACCTCACCTCTGTGATAGTCCTCCCCAAATCCCATAACCCTAGTTTGATCATGAGAAAATGTCAGACAACCCCAAACTGAAGGCAGAGACTGGGAGAAAACACTCGCAAATTGCATAATTGCTGAAGAACTTTTTTTTTCCACCATGTATAAGAACTTATCTCAAAACTCGATAAGAAGAAGACAACCTGGAGAGTTAAAGAAAGCATATTAGTGGTTTCCTGGGAGGAGGAGAATGAGGATAGTGGAGAGGGGCAGAAGGGAGCAATTACTAAGGGGCACACGAAAACTTAGGGCATGATGGATATTCACTATCCTGACCGTAGTGACGACTTCACAGGAGTATATGGTACACTTTCAATAGGTACAGCCTGAATAACTCCTGATGATTCTTCCCTACCTTCTCCTAATTTTCCAGAAGACTGAGGGCATGAGGGATGTTGTCTCACTGGCTATACCCGATTGCCAGTAACCCCACTTCTAGATACCACATGACTGGGAAAGCAAGGCAACCAGCATCTATTGCGTAGTTATTATGTTCCTGGAACTTCCACACAATAAACTTTGTTCATCCTCACAGCAACTCTGAGAGGAAGATAATAATGCTGTTGTCTTCCAGATCAGAAAAATGTTCCTTAGGTAGTTTAGTAACATGCCTTGTCATAAAGCTAGTCAATAATGAAGAAGGGATTGATTCAAAGCCGTTTGTTCAAAACCCAGGGGTAGGAGGTAGATGGGTAAAAACTTGTGTAACTATTGGGTTAACCAAAAAGTTTGTTCGGGTTTACCAGAAAGTTTGTTCGGGTTTTTCTATAAGATCTTATGGAAACAACCCGAACGAACTTTTTGGCCAGCCCATATATTATTGTAAATTATTTTACTCTCTGGTGAGTAACCTAATGTTATCTAGTTATAAGTGAGAAAAAAAACAATCAATGAAACACAAAAATTAAAATAAAATTTTAAATAAAAAAATTTTAGTATATTGTTTAATATTTAACAATGCTTTGTTTGAAAATAAAGAGAACCTTTCTTTCACAGTGTTTGCATTGCATTTTTTTTTTTTTTTTTTCTTTTTTGCTATACGCGGGCCTCTTGCTGTTGTGGCCTCTCCCGTTGCGGAGCACAGGCTCCGGACACGCAGGCCCAGCGGCCATGGCTCACGCACCCAGCCGCTCCACGGCATATGGGATCCTCCCGGACCAGGGCACGAACCCGTGTCCCCCGCATCGGCAGGCAGACTCTCAACCACTGCGCCACCAGAGAAGCCCGCATTGCATTTTTATTGAAAATAGGTTTTCTCTTTCCAAGTCTGTTAAATGAATATAGAATAAATATTAAAGCAAATTAGACCTGACTGGGGCAGCCACAGGACTCTATCTGGCCCCAACTCTGATTCAGATGTTGGTTTAGAAGAAAAAGGGGGGAAAGTAAGCCTTTGAGAGGCTTTTGCTGTATCTGATAGCCCTGCTCTGGCTTAGGCCTCTGCCTGCCTGGATTTCTGAAATCTCCTTTCTGGATCCTCCAGTCTGGTGTCCTATCTGTTGGGATAGCCATACTTTCAGAATCACTGATGCCCACCATTTTCCTAAACCATACCTGGGGATTGCTGCATCCAGAGATATTGTGCTTGACCATTGGCTAGGTCTCTCCAGGCAGCACTCTACTGAGTGGGTCAAGGTCAAGCCCATCTTCCCTGGATTTCTCTGAGTGACCACCCATGTGCTGCTGACAAGAACTGAGATTCACAACTCCCACATCACAGACTTGTTTCATACTTTCACTATATCTTCCCTAGTTTTCACAGTCTTTACTGGCCTCCCAGCCTCCACTCAGAGTGATCTTTCCAAGGTACAAATCTTGTCATGCTGTTTTCCCACTCCCAGCCCTTTACTGATGCTTCAACACCCATGGGCTAATGCCCAACCTTTTCACGATTTGCCTCAGAGTATCATTCTAGCTTTACTTCCTGTCAGTCTCCCCACCCCACATAGCCTCTGGTCTAGCCACACCAATCACCCACCATTCCAGGAACAAGCGTCATCCTGTCAGGCCCCTTTCCTCTTCCTCTGCCAAGAAAGCCCTTTTTCTCCCTCTCTCTACTCAACTTCCAACATGTAACTCAGAGGTCATCTTTTCCATAGTGACCTTCCGGACTCTTCCAGTTTTCTGTGTTAACCTACACATAGCCCTAAGCAAAGCTCTATTTCTGTATCTTGCTCTTTCTATAGACTGTGAACTCCTCAAGACAGAAACTGTTGGATCCATCTTTGTGTAACCAGGGCGCTGGCTGTCCCCTTGTCTTACAGCTGTATAATCCACATGTGCTGTCTGTGTTCACCCCGAGCCCACCCGGGCGCCCCATTTGGTAGCTCCTGAGGACTTCTGATACGCCCCGGAGCAATGCAGACTGTGTGGGAATGGTGGAGGGGGACTCACAGGGTACACCCCACCGCAAATAACTGAAAACTGCTCATCAGATGTCTTCCCCATGAAATTCCTTCCTTGGCCATGCTACAACCAGAGGCTTTTCTCTCTTCCCCTTCCCCAAAGGGTACCTGTTGTGTTGGCTCTTTTCTCCTCTATTTTTGTGTATGTATACATGAATGTTGCTATTTATAATAATTGATTTTAAGAATGCAAACAGAACATAAGAGTGCAAACTAAGGGACTTCCCTGGTGGCACAGTGATTAAGAATCCGTCTGCCAATGTAGGGGACACGGGTTCGAGCCCTAGTCTGGGAAGATCCCACATGCCGTAGAGCAACTAAGCCCGTGCACCACAAGTACGGAGCCTGCACTCTAGACCCTGTGAGCCACAACTACTGAGCCCACGTGCCACAACTACTGAAGCCTGTGTGCCTAGAGCCCGCGCTCGGCAACAAGAGAAGCCACCGCAATCAGAAGCCCACACACCGCAACGAAGAGTAGACCCTGAGAAAGCCCATGCATAGCAATGAAGACCCAATGCAGCCATGAGTAAATAAATAAATAAATAAATAAATAAATAAATAAAAGAGATGATCAGCTTTAAAAAAAAAAGTGCAAAATAAAATTAAAGTACCGTATCTCTTTTACACCCAGAAATGACTGCTTTTACCCACTTCTGTTTTGAGTTTTTCTGGTGGTTACCACCATGACTTTAACTTCTGATACTTAGATCTTTATTTCATAATTTATCCATCTAAGACAGTATCTGTTGACTCCTCAATATGAAATATGGTGAAATTAGCACTCTTACTCCACCTCCCACTTCCTTTTTCCATTCCCTCTCCCTTTTCTTGTTTTTTGTGTTAGTCCTAATTTGAGTTCTTCTGATGATTATCATTAAATAATATACCTAAACCTCTATATCTTGATCCATCAAAGGTGTACATACTTATACACTTGCTTTTTATTAGATGCCCCTACTCTCCCATCTACTTCTCCCCTTATTAGCCTCCCCTTTTTAGTCAAGGAACCATATTTTCGATATTCATAACATTTGGATGTTATAGTACAGTTATAATTGAGTTTGCTTCGTCTGTGAGCTGATTTTTCTGTTTCTGTTAAAATAGAAAACCAATAAAGAGAATTCAGATATTATGACTATGTAACTATTATTCACTGTAGAACCAAGTGGTGTGGCTGAATTAAAAGAGAGGGAAATGGAACAAACAGTGGTTTGTTACTAACCCGGGAAGCCATCTGGTCCTAGAAACTCTTGATATTGTACATCTTTAATCACCTTTCAGAGTAATGGGAATTGGTCAGTTTAGGTTTCCCTCTTTCTCTTAGGTCAGTGTTAGTAGTACGTACTGTGCCAGGAAGTCATCTTTTCTCTCTAAATTCTTGAATTTGTTGCCATAGGGTTGAATCTCCCTTTTTTGTTTCTCTTTTTTACTTATTCAGGTTTCTTAAGGGTTTAACTATTTTAAGGAACCAGCTTTTAGGCTTATTTAAACTTTTAAATAAATGTTACATTTAATTAAATTTTAATACATCAATAAATTAAAATTTAATTAACTCATATTTAATTAAATTTTGCTTTTAGTTTTATAAATCTCCTCTTCCTAGTTTCCTTTGGTTTATTGTTATTTCCCTAGTTCTTTAAGACAAGTCCTTAGTTCTTTTACTTTTTAGTCTTCTTTCTCCAATTATAAGAGAATTGTAATAGACCATAAATATTTCTCTCAGGACAGCTTTGCTGGGTCATTTGTTTTAGTTTTGTGTTTCTCCTTTTTATTGCTTTTTAGCAGTAAGAATTTCCCTTTTGATTTCCTCATTAAGCCAGAGATTGTCTAGGTGCACACTTCTTAAGTAAAGATTTTTCTTCACCTTTTAATAATTTATGTTTAAAGTTATTAGATAATAATCAGAAAATCTGCCTGGTTATATGTCAATTATATCTCAATTTTTAAAAAAGAAAAGAAATTTTGCCTGTAAAATTGCTATTTAAAAAAAATCTGTTTAAAGTTTTCTTTTTTGGCTGACAAGTGACTGTGGTTTGTTTGCTAGAGGTAAATATAATCTTCAGTGAATAAAGTTGAAAGACAGCTTTCATTGGTTCCAGTATCGGGCTTAAGAACTAGTAAGCGACAATGTTAGGGCTCAGTCAGGCAAGCAAGGTGGATAGAGCCAATTGTCTACTCAGGGAACGTGGTGGCTCCGTCCCGGTTGGTTCTCAGCCGAGGACCTTGCCGTTATCCCTGACTCTGCTCTTTCTCTTGCATTGCAATTAGGCAATCCTATTAGTTCTACCTTTAAAATACATCCAGGGGCTTCCCTGGTGGCGTAGTGGTTGAGAGTCCGCCTGCCGATGCAGGGGACACGGGTTCGTGCCCTGGTCCGGGAGGATCCCACATGCCGCGGAGCTGCTGGGCCCGTGAGCCCTGGCCGCTGAGCCTGCGCGTCCGGAGCCTGTGCTCCGCAACAGGAGAGGCCACAGAAGTGAGAGGCCCGCGTACCGCAAAAAAAAAAAAAAAAAAAATTTAAAATACATCCAGAATCTGACCACATGTCACCACCTCCACTGCCACCACCCTGGTCCAAGCCTCCTCATCTCTCACCTGCGCATCAGTGGGCTCTAAACAGGTCTCCCTGCTGGCACTCTCGCCCCCTACAGTTTGTTTCTAGCATAGCAACATCGTGAACCTGTTAGAGATAAGAAGAGCATGTGCTTCTCTGATCAGGACCCTCCAGTAGTTTCCTGGCCATTCCGTGGAGGAGCCCCCGTAATAGGGTCATTGGCATCTGCTTGACAGGTTGTAACAGCAAGGAAGCATCCGGTTGAGTGGACAGCCAGCCAGGAGAGGAGGGTGAAGGCCCCTCCCAAGGAGTCTGTGTTGAGAGGCTAGACTGGGGCACCCTTTGGGAACTTTCTGAGATAACTAAGGGACACTTTGATGGGAGCTATTAATTAACAATCCAGTTGCTGGGGTTAATGCCATCATCATTTGGGTACTAAAAGGAAGTGTGACTTTCTTGGTTACAAGCTTTTATCGCAGGAATCGTTTACGTTACAGTAAGTTTTGCAAAATGTTCTTGCCCAATTTTGTCTTCAGGAACGAATGATTTGTTTTCAGTGCTTCAAGTTGAGCTTTCTTTTGTTGGTTGTTACTTTGAGAGAAGATAATGAAATTACATTTTCTTTTTTGCCAGAAGCATCTCTGACTGTGCTTACGATAACACCATCTGATTAATGCAAATGTGCAGGTATCTCTTGGCTGTGTACTCTGTAAGCCAACCAATGACGGAGCCTTTGTTCCAGCTGACCACATGAAATGGGGGGAGGCTTTCTCTCCCTCTCTGCTGAGTTGGAGGATGGCTACTCTTTATTTTCCTTGGAAGAGCAGGTCACCTGATATTGCACACACCAGGATGAACACAAGAGGCCTTTATCTAAGTTACCTGATCACAGTCCAATGCAACTTTCATTACCTGGTTGGCTGTAAGAGACAGGAAGGGTTTTCCAAGGAAACCTCAGATATAACAATACTCCTGGGAATCCATCAGCCTTCTTAGCTAGGGCACTGGCCCTCCCTATTGTGATAGAGACCAATGTCATTTTTTTTTTTTTTTTTTTTTTTTTTTGCGTTACGCGGGCCTCTCACTGTTGCGGCCTCTCCCGCTGTGGAGCACAGGCTCCGGACGCACAGGCTCAGCGGCCATGGCTCACGGGCCCAGCCGCTCCGCGGCATGTGGGATCTTCCCGGACCGGGGCACGAACCCGTGTCCCCTGCATCGGCAGGCGGACTCTCAAGCACTGCGCCACCAGGGAAGCCCGACCAATGTCATTTTTTACCTAAGGAACCTTACCCGTGTGTGTGTGTGTGTGTGTGTGTGTGTGTGTGTGAGAGAGAGAGAGAGAGAGAAACTCCTGGAATCTATATAGTTTGTCCTCTCTTTTTACACCTCAAAAATATTTTGGAAAGGAACTTCTCCACAATGTGTCTTGGGCTGTTTCCTGTCCCCATTTCCCTGCACAAACACAGGGTTGCTTCTGTGAATAAAACCAAAATTGTCTCAGAAAGCAGAGCCTGACAGGCCCAGGAACCTCGGCCAAGGTGTCAGCTGCCTGCTTCATTCAGGAGGGAAGGAAACCACACATCTATTGAGCATTTACTGTGAAGTAGATGCTTTGCCTATTTACTTACCCAAAGCTTTAAATCTTACTGTCTGTTTTATAGGATGACACATGGAAACTCAGGGAGGTTATGGGAAGTCACATGGCCCCCTCCTTAGTCTGAGCTCCCCACCCCATCTTTGGCCTGTATTCTTGCAATTGCTTTCTGAGTGGTCTCTCCACTACGACACATTTTCACCCTACAGCTAGAATGAAGTTTTCAAAATACATATCTGATCAGGTGACACATACATACTCTTTACCTCCACTCCCACTGCTAAAAACCTCCCTGTCATCTCATGCTCTTGGCAAAAAGACCAGATGCCCTAAGGTATCTGACACAGCCCTGCAGGGTATGTGCCCTCCTCTCTCAGCCTCATCTTGTCCCGCTTTCCCTTTACCCTCTGGGCTCTAAACCAAGTCTGCGGTGCGTTGCTTCTCTCTGGCACCAGACCTTCCCACATGCTACCACCTCCACCTGGGGAGCCATCGCAGGCCCACCTTCCTGGTCCCACCAGGGCCTCAGTTCAGTTTTCTTCATCCTTAAGCTCACAACTCCTCATCATTTCCCCAGGCAGACCTGGTCTATTATAGGCCCTTAGTGTCCTGTGTATGCTTCCTTCAGAGCACTTACGACCGTTTAAAATGGGCATTTTTTTAAACATCTTTATTGGAGTATAATTGCTTTACAATGGTGTGTTAGTTTCTGCTTTATAACAAAGTGAATCAGTTATACATATACATATGTTCCCATATCTCTTCCCTCTTGCGTCTCCCTCCCTCCCACCCTCCCTATCCCACCCCTCTAGGTGGTCACAAAGCACCGAGCTGATCTCCCTGTGCTATGCGGCTGCTTCCCACTAGCTAGCTATTTTACATTTGGTATTGTATATATGTTAATGCTAAAGTGGGCATTTTTATCTTATGAGCATTTGATTATCTCTGACTTCCTCACTAGACTGGCATGAACTGGGTCTTTTGTTTTTCTAATCATTGTCTTTTAAACACCTTGCACAGTGCCCAGCCCAGGATAGGCACTCAGTATTCATTGGGCAGCTATGACTGAATATGAATGAATAAAACAACACCTGAGTGACGGTGAGCCAGGGTTTTAAAAGCATAGTTTGTTTTCATTCCATTGCTTCATACCCCCTCTTCTAACCATTGGCTTCCTGACTTTATCACGTGTTAAACATCCTCCCTTGTCCTCCCTTACTCAAGACTCATAAACATAGAATTGCTGGTGTCTTTTCCAGCTTGAAACTTTGCTGCTGGTACCAACACTTTGCCCTTGAATGGCTCCCTTTTTAGAAACTTCTCATTTCAGCTTTGGATAAGGGGTGCTTTTTTGCTGGCTCCCACTCTTGACATCACCCCCGCCCCAATCTCACTTCCCTTCTATCCCAGTCATCATAGGCTGAGAATATCCTTCTTTGCTCCCCTGACCCAAGACGCAGAGCTAAGGTACATGTCACAGTGGCTCTCCCCCAGGAGGCAAGGGAAGTGGAAGGTGAGACATTACAGAGTACAGGTGAGTGAGCACCTGTGAGCCAGAAAATTAAGGTGCAGATCAACAAGAGATCCACTGTTAGGACACCAGCTTCACACTGTGTTGAAGAAATTATGTGACAGATTGGGGGCGGGGGGTGGGGGGAAATACATGGCAGATCCAGTCTTCAAGTTCTAGAAGTTTCCTTAAAAGCATTTAGTGCTTGCTTTCAGCTGTTATATTTGCAGCTAGAGCACAACCACACTGCATTCAACCTACTCCACACTTAGTACCTACTGTGGTTCAGACGCTGGGCAAGGCCCTGGGGACACAGGGCTGGACAGAGTCCAGGCCCTTCCCCCAGGGCAGAGGTGGAGATGACACCCAGATGGAGGTGTGGAGCACACTGCACCAGCTTAAGGGGTGACTGCACTGGGGACATGGAGGAGGGAACAAATGATACTGTCTAGTAGAGGGGTGAGGGTGGGGAGACAGCCCAGAAACAGAGAGAAGGTATCATTTCAGCTGGTTTTTAGGATAAAGAGGATTTCATCAGACAAGCACGGCAGGAAAGGGTAACCCAGACTGAGGGAGGAACGTGAGCAAGGTGAGGAAGCTGGCAATAGCACATGTTTTTGAGGAATTGTGGGTATTTTGTACAAACTGAAGCGTTGGGCGTGTGCTACAAGTAGCGTGACTGCATGAGCTATCATCCACCTTGAGAGTACAGTGCACACTACTAATAATGATGGCAGAATGACAGGCATAATGACAGGCAAATTAGCCTGTGTGGTACCTAGTTAGAGGGAAGGAAGGCTGTAATCAGATCCTAGACTGGAATGTGGGTGGGACAGGGAACGTTAAACCTGCTCAGGAGGCAGAATTTGATCCTCGCCACACTGAGGTGTGAGGAAAATCGGAGGATTTTTAAGCAGGGTAGTGATGTGGTGGTCCCTGGGTTATAGGAAAATCACGAGGCCAGCCATATCGAGGAGAGATTTAAGGTGTGCGGAAAAGGAGCTAGATGGTCAGATTTACAAGGGCGAATCCCATCCTTTTATTCGGAATTTGTGCCCAACGCATGCATAGTGGCCAGCATGATGTCTGGCATAGAGAAGGAGCTTAATAAAAGTTTCAACTGCAAGGCCTTCCCTGACCTCTGTCTTTAACTTTGCAACCCTCCCCTCCCATTACCCTAGTATTCCCTTTTCCTCTTCTCTCCATGGCTTATGGCTCTCTGACTTGCTGTATGTGTGTCTGTGTCCTCCCTCTGGAATGTAAGCGCCACCGGGGCAGAGATTTTGATGTTTTGTTCACTGTAGTTTCCCTAGTGCCTGGTGCAAGGAAGACAATGTATATTCATTGAAGGAAGGGGGGAAGAAGGCCAGGAGATTGGGGGTCTCTGACATTTGTATGGGTGTGAAAGATGAGGATCTGGAGTGGGCAATGTGGTAGAGATAAAGGTAGAGAAAACTTGAAACTAGTCTTGTTTGCCCAGATGCTCTTCCCGGGATCACCTTGCACGAAGCCTTTTCATCTTTGCCATCCCTCCTGTGGCTCTTTGTGCCCTGAGTCTGCGTTGCAGGAATCCCCAGGCCTCCTGGCTGTAAATCATTAACATATCCTCTGCCCTCTCTTTGACTGCCCAGCCAAGGTCACCATCATTTCCTGCACAGCCTGACTCCCAAGTATTCATAGCTTGCCTGTGAATATTTGATGAAAGGATGGCATTTGCCACATTAGCAAAGGCAAAGGAGCATAAGTTCACAAAGTTCATTTTCAAGCACTTTTTTGTGTGTGTGAGATTTAGGAACCTTTTCTCTGCAACTAAATAGCCCTTTCCAATGGCTCTCTCTCCTCTACACCTGCTTCCAGGGCCCTCTCCTGAGCCGGTGGGCCTCCTTTTCCAGCAGGGGCCTCTTTCTCTCAGGCTCTCTCGTTTCTTTTATATGACTTATTTTTTCTGTGCCTCAGCCCTGCCCTCAAATAAATTGGACAAGCGGGCCTTGGTATCCTCCCTGAGGATAAATTCAGCCCATGGCCAACCATCCTCCAGAACCCCAGATGACTTAGAGTGTAAGAGCCCTCCAATCTGCTTGTCTCCATTTAGGCCAAGTGACAGTTCCAAGCCTTCATCACGGTGTTTTCTGGGAAAGCTGTGGGCCTTCCTGCCTGGCAACAAAACCCGTGGTGACCTGCCCAGGCCTGCCTGAACGTGCCAGAGATTGTGTGGTGGTGATAGAATGGGCTTCTCTGTCCCAGCCACATTCCACACTGTGCTGGCACCGGGTGAGAACAGAGGAGGGGCCGGGGGTGTTGTGATGAGAGTCCAGTTCTCTAGGTCCTGCCACCTGGAAAGGGCACCTGATGGGGACCAGTTGGAGACTGGGGGCACCTGGGGACAGCAGTTAGCAGATCTGATGTGGCAGATGCAGGACTCAGGGTGGAATTCGGAGGCAGGTCAGTATCCAGCAGTAAGCGAGAAGCTAAGAGATGAGTGTGGACCCTGTGTTGGCCTCTGAGAGCCTGGATGCAGAAGCTGCAGAGGAATTCAAAACTAAGAAGACAGATGTAAATACATAGGTCTATTTTTAAGAGTAAGGCCTGTTGGAAAATGGGATCAACAGGCAAAGGCCTGATGAAGTGTGCTGGTGAAGACACACAAAAAGAGCACGAGGAAGAAGGGGTTATTTTGGTCCTAGGCCCAGCGGGTAGGGTCCCATAACACTGTTACTCCATTTTCAAGACAGCATACTGTTCAGATATCTTTCTGGGTTCAGCCTTCTATTGGGATTGATTCTGATAGCTGGAGTTCATGGTTCATTCGTTCATTTACAAGCTGTCATTGAGTCTGTTGGCAGGTCCTCAGTTTGTCCTGAGATACAGCCCCGGACAAAACACAGTCCCTGCCTTCGGAAAGCTCTCAGTCCAGTGGCAGGGCCGGCTAGTGGATAGAGTTATGGGTCACTGTGGTCAATACTATAAATGGGGCAGGTCCATAGAGCTGTGGCAGCACATGGGAGTGCCATCCTAGGTTGGGTTCCCTAGAGATTGGTACATCTGATATATTCCTGATTTTTCAAGCAGTGCTCTGGGGAGAAACCGGTAAGAGAGCGGGGGAAGCAGGACAGGGGAAGAGACCCAGCAAGGGTGAGAGGCATAAGTCCCACTGCAAGTGGCTTCCACCTGACCCCATAGGGAAACTCTGGAGTATAAGCCAGGTCTCAGAGTTTGTCCCAACAAGAGAGGATGAGCTTTCAGACTCCCACCCTGCCAGTCATTGGCTAGGCACTTCTGCGGGGGCAGGCACATTCTCCAACACTCTACACCTGCCAGCGCCAGTGGGCCCAGGGCAGTTGTCCCGGAGAAGCTTCAGGAAGCCAAAACATTCCAAAGGGGAAAACAGGAGGAAGCCAGGGAGGAGTACAGAGAAATAGTAAAGGGATCCGAGGAGCTCTGGATGGAGCATCAACGTCTGATACAGGCACCCAGCCCAACTTTATGGGTCAAGATAGACTTGCTGAGCAGGATACACCGCACCCTGGCAGGTGGATGGGAATCACCAGCCAAAGATATGTGAGAGACCTGAGGTGGGGAGATGGCAGAGGAGGATGGGCAGGGCAGGGGGCAAATGCCCTGTGATAACCACATTCATGGGGACCCCTCCCCTCCCTTAGGTGGCTGCTTTTCACAGGTATAAGCAATTTGTAATTACCAAGATAACAGCATCAGGATACCCAATATCTTTTCAAACAAACAAACAAAAAAATCCCCACATACTCCTACCTAGTGTCCTTTCTGCTCCAGACCTCAGTGGGGAGCTGTCAGTAACACCTTTATAACCTGTACCTGAAGCCATGCAGGATGTCCACTTCTGAGTCCTCACTCAGGAGCACCTGCTCTCACCTGTCACCTCTGCCAAAGCCAGCTGCCCTGGGACCCGAGACAGGCTACCTTTTAAAGGAAACTGTCATCCTCTATTTGTCTCTCAAGCTGAATTCTGTTCGGGAAAGACGGGAGAGGCGCACGGCTGGAAGAGGGGATGAGCGTCCTCAAAATTTCTGTTGGAAATATTTTCAAGTGAAGACAAATTAGCGTTTTCTCTTGCGTCCTCCGACTCCTCTTTTAATTTTAATAGAAATCTGCCCTTTGTGTGGCCTTTGATTCTAGAACATCTATACTTTGGTGACTGCAGCACAGAATGGTTCTGCCTCTGGACATAAATACAGTATTTCTGTCTCTGCCTCAAACAGGTATACTTAATCGTTTAACGTGTAGGATGTCCAAATACCAATAAAAATAAAGAGCGTGAAGTTAGACCAATGTATTCTACAGATGGGGAAACTGAAGCACAAAGAGGGAAAGTGATTTGTGGGGATCGACAGGGACAGATATGGAACATGGGTGTTTGGTCACCTGGGCCCTTCCTCTCCACTCTTCTGGGAAGGTCAGCTGCAGGCCCCCTTCCTGCTCCAATGTGTGGATGGGAGTGAGAGGTGGGCAGTGTCCACATAGCTTCTATTCTAGGCCCGGAGTACTCAGTCCTGCTTTCTAGGCTGCTCTGGCCTGGATCCTGACCCTAAGGTCTCCTGTCCTATTGGCGGAAGGATAGGGGTTTGGGTTTCTTTTAAGAAGTATTGTTATAAAGCAGAAAAGTTATTGGGTCTTGGAGGCAGAGTCCAGAGTTCTATCCCTAGAATGTCTTGTATGACGTGGGCAAGGCTCTTCCCTTCTCTGGATCTTAGTGTCACCACCTGAAAAATGGAAGTGTTAGACCAGAAGATGCCTGAGGAGCTGTCTAGCTTGATCCCCAAAGCTCACCTCGACCATGTCCCTGCTTGCTTCTCTTTGCCTCCGACAATCTGGACTTTCCCCTTCTTTCACTATTTGTTTGTCCTTCTCGCGATGCCAGGTTCCCAGTCTCTACCCCTCCTGACCCTCGTGGTCTCGAGGCTGACAACTGAAATCTGGAATCAAGGTTCAGACATTTGAGCAGAGGTCTATGTGGGTAGTCACATTTTCACCAGCTCAGAGTGAGCCGCCATCCTGCCAAAGAGGCAGGGACCAGCAGGCCAGGGAAACCTACCTTGCATCCAAGCCCGCATATTTGGACTTCTGACTTGCAAAACCCATACTTATTTTTGCCCGGGAAGTGATGGACACTGTTTAAAATCCTACTTGATTAGTAAT
Source organism: Physeter macrocephalus (assembly GCF_002837175.3). Classification (NCBI taxonomy): domain Eukaryota; kingdom Metazoa; phylum Chordata; class Mammalia; order Artiodactyla; family Physeteridae; genus Physeter; species Physeter macrocephalus. Next base: position 67,488,392 of record NC_041229.1, read on the forward strand.
GGGGTGAGACCCTTCCAGCTGAGCTGTCACTGGGAAGCTGTGGCCATCTCTTAACCAGTCTGTCTAGTCCATGTCCCCTAAATGGAAATGTTCTCTTTACCCCTCTACCAGTCGCTAAGTTTCTGCTGAAAAATCTTAGATACGTTTTATGACCAAATGAAGCTTCTAGTTTTTGTGGCAAGTATCTCCTTCGCAGGTGTTTTCTGTGCTCTTTTGGGTCAAGTGTTTGGCTCTTCCTCCATCCTGCCCTTACAAATGTGTGCTCGAGAGGCAGGGAGATCAGTCACTCACTCCTGAGTATGTGGGTGTATATGAGAGTCCTGCTTCCCCTCTGGGATATATGGGTACTTTTTTGTCCCTTCTCTGTTACTGTGTTAGTCAGCGTTCTCTAGAGAAACAGAACCAATAGGGTGAATATATATGTCTTCTGTACATACATCGTAAGGAATTGGCTCATGTGATTATAGCAGCTGAGAAGCCCCAAGATCTGTAGGTTGAGTTGTGAAGCTCGAGACCCAGGTGAGCCACTGGTGTAGTTCCAGTCCAAAGGCTGGCAGGCTTAAGACCCCGGAAGAGCCGATGTCTCAGTTTGAAGGCAGGGGGAAAAAAAACAATGTTACATCTTGAAGGAAGTCAGGCAGGAAGAATTCCCTCTTACTTGGAGGAGGGTCAGAATTTTTGTTCTATTTAAGCCTTTAACTGATTGGATGAGGCCCAACCACATTAGGGAGGGCAATCTGGCTTTACTCAGTCTACCAATTCAGATGTTACTCTCATACAAAAACACCCTCAGGAAACACCCTGAATAACTTTTAACCAAATGTCTGGTCACCCCATGGCTCAGTCAAAGCACATAAAATTAACCATTATAACTTCGTAAAGAAATTCAAAGCAATTTGTTAGCCAAGGGAGTGGAGTTTCTTTGGATGTGTGGGTCTTTCTCTAGGCTGCCAAAATTATGCTACAAAGAAATTAGTAAGAAAAGTCCTTCTTCTTACCCTAATGGTTGGACAGCCCATTCCCTGAGATATTTTACTAATTGAGGCTTATGGCATGATTATTCTCATTTTCCTTATTTTACTGTGTTTGAACTTTTAAAGAGTAGCCAATTGCTCTGTAAGATGAATTATAGACACACATTTTACCTGATATTAATCCAAGAGTAAGCCTTCCTTGAATTTTTCAAATAGTCATTTACAATTCCTTTAATCAAGAAAACCACACCAAATGATTAGTATTTCTCTATGATTCTGTCACCTCACCCCAAAATGAAAAGAAAAATGTTCAGTTGTGAGAATATGGAACCAAGATGTGATTATGCCAAGGACAATTATCATGTAAGAATCATTTCGAGGAAATAAATAAAAGACGTATTCCTTCATTTGGCCCCCATATAAATGAGGGGGAAAAATTTCTATATCAGTGTAAGGAAAGCTCCAGATGATATTAATTCAGCAGTGGGGTCATGATTAAGCTGGTTCTTCCTCCATATAGCTCTGTCTGAGTGAGACTGGGTAGTGATCATAATCTTCTGGCAAATAGCAGTAGGAAGTGAGCAGGTATGGATTGAACTCGATATTATTAAATGAGGGGCCAGAAGCCTAGAGGAGGGTCCTCAGACTCCATCTCCACTATTCATCACGAAGAAGAGAATCAAAGCATATATAAAGAGAAGTGAACCCAGCCCATCTGGCTCCCCTGAATCTTAACCATGATCTGTGATGCAGATCGTAACCATGATTATGTGCAGACATAATCTAATGGTCAGTGCTCACTTGCACAAAGAGGAACTCCCATTATACCTGGCTGTAAGGGTATTAAATCCACAGAATCAATAGCAGAGCTGAAGAAACAGACTCCAGGTTGAGCTTCCAGGAGTGACACCCAAAAGCCACACTGTAGGTGGAGGTCTCAAGGGGCCTGTTGCTCCCACCACGATCAGGAAGTCATTTCTGCTAAAGTGGGACCTGCATCTGCTGGCTCCAGAACTATCATGCTTCTGCCATGACCTGTACCAGCAAAATGAATGTCCACCTCTCATCCTATGGAATTAATTCCATTCTCCAACCAGTGTAACAGCATCAGATAGGAGGGCCTGAATCACACCCAGAGCCCTCTCTATAAAGAAGTGTGGGAGATGTTGTGGTTAGCTTTCAGCTTCTGCAGGGCAGAATGACACTCCAAGGGGTGAATCCATGACACAGTGAAGGCTCCCATATTGCAGGGAGAGATCAGGTTTGGGGGCACATACTTCACCTCTTTGTCAATTCCCTACTCTGTAAAAATGGAGATAAGATTTACCTTAGAGAATTAAATAGAAGCACATATTCAAAGTTTCCATTATAATAATGTCTCATAAATGAGACTAGGTTCCCTTTAAACTTGAAGGACTAGAAATCTAGGTCATGACTAATGCACATCAATCAAATTGATTTCTTCTAGGTAAGCCTGTTAAATAGGTATTTTAAGGCATACCTATTCAAAGCAGCCACAACTACGTGAGTTCAGACAGTGTGCAGGGTGTTGCAGAAAACTCCACTGGGCTACAAGGATGGGTGAGGCATGCTCTGTCTATGTCTCCCAGGGGCTCCCACTTATGGGAGGATGGCTCAAGGTTGGGGGGTCAGAAAAGGCTTCAAAAAGGGGATTACTGAGATGAATAAGGTAAATATATGGTTTATCAGCCATGTCAGGCCCTTATAATACTGGAAGGGGGCACTTGCAGTAGTTACTCTAGGGCAACAGGCATCAACCACAGCTGTCCTGAGCAGACCGGGATACATTCTAGCCTTAAACGATGAAGCCATCAGGTCTGTCAGTTTTGCAGCAATTCCACAGGCCTCACTGAAATCAAAACTACTTATTTCAGAGTCATGTACTGTCTTGGCCTTAGGCTGAGAATAAGCAATAGAAAAAAAGAGATAGACTGTATTATGCCAGACTTGGTTACAAGTGACAGAAACAAACTGATACTAGCTTGGAAAACAAGGGGACATTTTTGGGGTCACCTAACGCTGGGGTGAGCTGGGCTCTGGAATTAGAGGACCAGGACAGAGACTCCATCAGCACTCTGTCACTCATGTGCTCTGTCTCTCTCTCTCTGTTTTTCTGATCTCTGCTTCTCTCTCCATGGCAACCTCATCTTTTCAAACTGACTCTCTCCAAAGATGGACCAATTCTCCCCAAAGTTGCAGCCTCATATCTTCCCTGCATCATCATCTGAGAAAATCCCTACTGAGTTCCAGTTCAAAAAAATCCCCAGGGAACTATTCTGATTGCTCTGGTTTGGCTCATGTGCCAGCTCCCTGGACAAAGGGGAGGGTGTTCATCTCCCCTAAAATCATGTTGGAGTGAGGGGGTCAAAGTTCTCCAAACGAACGAGGGTTATTCCTAGAAGAAGGGAGGGGTGCTGGGTGAACAGAGTAATGCAGATTCACAAGATGGGGCTTTGAAAAGATCTGTATTTCACAAGTGTAAACCATCTATCTGGATATCCTCAATTCAGACTCTGCAGTCAAAGTTTTCATGTTTGGTTGGAACCAAGAACCCAAATTCTTGCCAAGGAGCCACTATGCTATGGCCTAGGTAGGAAACTAAGTGAGGGTCAGTCATTCACAAATCCAAAACAAGGAATAAATCCCTCAGTTAGCAGAAAGGCAGTTATAGAGACCACACAACCAACATATAGATAAATTCCATGATAATTTCAAGAATTTCACAGAGAAGGAGGCACAGGTAAAGAATAACCCACATAGACTCAGGATCACAGGAAACAGGATTATTTATCGGTTGTGAGATTTGGGGAAAGTTCAAGTTCTCTGACCTTCAACAGTCCCGTATCTTAAATATAGAATGATTAATACCTTCCTCACTGGTATTGAGAAAATTAAACAAGGTAACCCAGATAAAAGGACTAAAACAATTTGCTTCCTCATCCCTTGCCTCAAGCCAGTTGAGGCATTTGTGTGAAAAATCAAGAAAAGTTTCTGGAATACATAGGTCTAGAAAAGTGCTTTGAGAGAAGTAATGCTCTATTTCCCAATAAGATGGCATTAAGGGACAACTCATGAGGATGACTGATATTTTTTCATGTATTGCAAAGCTGGTTTGGCATCTCGGCCTTTTCTGTTTACACCCCTGTGGCAATTATCATTTGCACCACTCCCCTGGCACAGACCACAGAGGGCATTGTTCAATTAGCTAATGTTTGATGCTTGTGAATTCGGCCCAAACCAGTGACCTAGGGCACTTAATTTAACCTCACTGAGCCTCATTCTCAAAATTTGAAAAATGAGGTTAATAATACTTTCTTCATAGAGTGGCTGTGCAGGTTAAAGATAATGTATAAAAAGCACCTAGTAGTGGGCCTGGCACATATTAGCCCTAACAAATATTTCTCGGCCTGTATACTTCTCCCTGTATCCTACTCTAACCAGAGCATAGTCTATTAGAAATTCTGTTCCACTTACGGGAGAAGTTTGAAATTTGTTTTGCTGACAAGTCCAGCATGAGTATCTCTGTTGAGAACAGGCATGTCTCTGTCTCTGAAGTCACAAGATTCCCCTCGTCCCCGCTTTTATGTCTAGCCAGCATGCATAGGTCTTTTGCCTTGGATAATGGCAACCAGCCCCTAGTCGAGATCCTGACCTAAACTCAATGAATCCTGATGCTATCTGCAGTGGACTCTGAGTGTCTCCCTGGGAGGTAAAGGGTGGAGCCTGTGTCTCTCACCTGTGATTTAGACTGTTGATTATCTCCTCTTCCAGATCAGTCTCTGCATTGCTATTTTCTTAGCCCATCTTCCTCCAGCTTATCCTTCTCCACAGGCTGATCCACCTCAGAGGTCCCAGCCTTGCCTAGTGACTCAGCTCCTCCAGGTTTTAACAGTGCACCCTGACTTCAGACAGTCAGAACTGTGCATCATTTAGGTGTCAAAAGACAGCTACGGTAGGTTTGCTAAATCGGTTTCTTTCCACACTATTTGGCCTGAATTATCATCTGTCAGAATTGTTCAGATCAATTCGTTCCTTACCAAACGTCGTAGGTCAGGTTCTTTAGAAGCAGACCCTGAGAGGATGCATGTCCAACTGATATATTTAGAAAACACTCCCCAACCCCCACTCCAAAAAAAACCCAAAACACCCCAGCAAGAGAACAGGAGAAGCAGGAAAGTGAAGGAAAAGAGGCCAACCCAAGGCGAGACTTGGACCAAATCACAGCCTCAGCCTGACGCCACAGAGGAGCCCTGGAAGATAAATTACACCTCGGAGTTTATCGGAATGCAAGGCAAGGGAGCTGGGCTCCCAGTGACTGCACTGCTGACCCTTAGAATCAAAAGAACACAGAAGCTGGGAGTGCGGTACAAGAAATGACAAAGGGGGTCCAGGGAGACCTGGGCAGAGTCCCCTGTGTCCACTCCTCCAAGTTCCCTGTTGGAGGATCATATTTTCTGCTTTCACACCTTCAGGAAAAGGGGAACGTACTGTTTTACAACTTGTCACTTTCTGGTGTTCAATACCTGGTGTCACTTTCTGGTGTTCAGGGCTAATATTGAGAATATTCCTCCTTATAGGGCTAAAATGTGCATCTCTGTAACTTCTACTCATTGATTCTAAGCAATTTAACAGATAATTCATCAGACTCATCATATGTTTGTTGAGCACCTACTATGTGTCAGGAAATAACACAAGTGCTGGTTTCAGCCTGTGGAGCAACATGGAATAGATCTAATTCTTCAGCACATTTAGGTATTTGTATTAAAAATTACTTAAAGTAAGTTATAAATATTTATAAGATGACAAGTTAGTATAGCTTAAAAGAGAGCTCATCAAAATAGCCCCAAATTGTAAACTGCAGTGGACTGAATAAATAAATTGTAGTGTATTTATACAACAGAATACTATACAGCAATGAAAAATCATGAACTACCACTTCCCCCAACAACACGAATGAAGTTCTCACAATAATGTAGATCACAAAAGCCTAGACAGAAGAAGTACATCCTATGTGATTCTGTTACAGATAAGACTGACCTTTAGTCACAGAGGTCAGGATAGAGGTTACTTCTGGGACACAAGGGAACCTGTTCTGACCCTTGATCTGGGTGGGGGTTACAGAGGTACATACATATATAAAAATCCATCACGTTGTACACATAACAGGTGTGCACTTCACTGAGGGTATGTCATATCTCAATAAAAGCTTTTAATTAAAAAGGATACAAAAAATTGACAAGGTTGAGACAGTAAAGGAGATCCAGGGATGAAGGTGATAATGCAGGCTATAATGACCTACACACTTGGCTCATAACTGGCTCTAACCCTTCCGGAAGCCATTTGAACATAACTGCCATGTCCTCCCTCCAACTCTTTTCTTCTCCAGACTGAATAGTCACAGGTCCTTTGGAAGTTTTCAGTGTCCATGTCTCTAATACTTTTAACTTCCGTCTTCTGCATATTATGATATGTGTCAATATCCCTTTGGAAACGTAGCAGCCAAGACCTCCAGATATCGTAAAGCTGTGTTAAAAATTTGTGACTACATTTCTTCTGCTCATCCATCAGTATAGCCCAAGGCTATTTATGGGAGCCATATGATAAAGTGTATTGGCTGGAACCCTTTACCTACCTTCTTAACTAACTAAAATGAACTTTGGCTATAGTTATGATTAACTTAAACACCTATGTCATTATTATAAGAGCTATAGACAAACCACTTTGTTCTTTATGATGTTGCTTTTATTGAATCCATGTGGAGGACTTATGTTAATAGTGGTTAAGTTTTAACTTAGTTTGCCTAATGTTCATTTTAAACCTTTATTCTGTCATGCAACATACACTCTATCCCTCCTAGATGTACATCGTCTCTAAATTTGATATGCGGGTCATCAACTTTTGACAAAGGCACTAATAAAACTGTTGCATAGAACAGGATCAAGGACAGAACCTTGCAACATGTTACTGGATCACTATTTTCTTGGGTATAATTTTCAACCAGCGCTTTGGAGTTCCCTGTGTCCAACTCCCTTTCCTCCATCTGTCTCAAAATATTTTTGTGGAAATCAAGATGTACTAGATTTACTGCATTTTTCTCATTTTTCTTATCATCCAATAATCCTTCCCCAACAGCACCTTGGTTCTTAGTTAACCCATGCTGCCTCCTAGTGACCACTGTACTTGTTGGATGCTCTAAAATGTTCCCAAGTAGTCAGCATTGTGAAACTCTGCTCCCGATATCATCCATAATGATGGAAAAAGTCAGCAATGACAGACTTAATCGAAATCTGACCCTCTACCAGATAAAGTCTTTCTACCATGCTCCATGCTGGGAAGAAAGGATCTGTAAATCCTCCTCGTATGGCTGCTTTCCAAATATTGTCTCTAATTCCACCAAGCCCATCCACTATGGTGAGAGGGTGGTCCTGTTCATCACCAATAGATGCATCAATGCGATACTGAGATGCTTCCATTCTTTGAACGTTTTCTATAGCCAGACCCTGTGCTGAGTAATTTAATGGAGTCAAATCCTGGCTCTCTCCTACTTACAGCAATGCCCTTATGTCTCTTTTCCTCAATGTCTACGTCTAAAACAGAGATTTTTTTTAAAATAAATAAATAAATTTATTTATTTATTTATTGGCTGCATTGGGTCTTTGTTGCTGCATGCAGGCTTTCTCTAGTTGTGGCGAGCAGGGGCTACTCTTTGTTGCGGTGCGCGGGCTTCTCTTTGCGGTGGCTTCTCTTGTTGCGGAGCACAGGCACGCAGGCTTCAGTAGTTGTGGCACGAGAGCTCAGTAATTGTGGCTCGCGGGCTCTAGAGCGCAGGCTCAGTAGTTGTGGCGCCCGGGCTTAGTTGCTCCGTGGCATGTGGGATCTTCTTGGACCAGGGCTCGAACCCACGTCCCCCGTACTGGCAGGCGGATTCCCAACCACTGCACCACCAGGGAAGTTCCTAAAACAGAGATATTGATATCACCCTTATAGACTTGTAATGAGGCGTAAATAAGTTAAGCACCCAGCACAGGACTCTCCAAATAGTAAGAGTTTGTTTTTTCCCTTCTTTTATTTTTAAAAATTCTTACGTTACAGCTGATTCTTCCTAGAGAAATACCTGTTTCATAAGAAAAATCAAATAATCATTTCAAATTATGCCTAAAGTCTTTCAATAAAGTCCAGCATCCTGTTCTGAAGAATAAGAGATAAAAATCAAAGAGCAGAAATAAGCAGATACTGGATGGACAAATGCAGTAAAGCAACAGGCTCTTCTGTGTGCAAGGCGCTTAGCAGTTTACAAAGGACTTTGTGTATATCATTTCATTTGAACCTCACACTAACTCTGTGAGGTTCGCAAAAAAGCAATTATTATTATTTCCATTTTACAAACAGTGAACTAAAGGCACAGGGCTTTTAAGAGATTTGCCCAAGGTTACGGTGGAACCTGTGAACAGCAAGCAAGTTTAGCACTTGAATAGACTGAGGTTACATCCTGTGGGTAATTGATATAATTGTCAGCATTCCCTGGGGATCCCTGCTGGAACCAGTGTTTCTTAGACATGTCCTACAAGACCTAGCACCATGAATGTTGAATCTCTGTGTCTTCAAAAGAAACTAAGGTTAATTTTTAGCCTATGAGCTGCCAATTCAATGGGTATAATTTACCGGGTGATTTCCTAGTCCTGTGCGACAGGGCTATAATAATGCAGCTAACATATTTTCAGGGAAAACAATTCCACTTATAACAGAATAGTAGGTTGGGGGCTATTTGTTTGTACAAAATACTTTGACTTTGACTTGAGAATCAGGACATTTGAGTTCAAGACCTGTCCCTGTCAGTAACTGTATATGTGAATTTGGGTAAGTTACTTAACCTTAGTTTTGGTTTCCACATTTATGAAATGGTGACTAATGCACAGGAATGGTTGTATTAAACAAGAAGATGTATATAAAGGCATCTACTGAGAGCCTGACACATAGTAGGTATTCAATAATTCATCGTTGATATATTTCTCTGCTCCTCATTTTTCTCTATCTTTGTGAGATTCAGTTTCATCATCTACGGAATCAGAATAGATTAGTGGTTCTCAAAGTATGTGTCCTAGAGGAGTAGCATCAGCATCCCCTGGGAACTTATTAGAAAATTCTTGGGTCCCTCTCCAAACATACTGAATCAGAACTCTAGGGATGGGGCCCAGAAATCTGCGTTTCAACAAGCTGTGATATCCAAACTCCAAGATGGTCCCCAGTGATCCTCACTTCCTGGAATTCACAACTTGATGTAGCCCTGTCCCACCTTGAACCAGAATTGGTCCATCTGATGACCAAAATACTTCAAAAGGGATGATATGTCTCCTCCAAGATTATATTTCAAAATACACTGTGGCTTCCATCTTGGTTATTCTCCTCATCTTTCTAGGATCACTGGCTGTAGGAAAGCCAGATGCCAGGATTTTAGGACATTCAGGCAGCTTTACAGAGAGGCCCCTGGTGAAGAAGAGACCTCACCTCCAGACATGTAAGTCCTTTTAGAAGCAGATCATCCAGCCCCAATCAAGCCTTCAGATGACTGCAGTCCCAACAAACACCTTGACTGCAGTCTCATCAGAGACCTTGAGCCAGAACCACTCTGCTAAGCTACTCCTGGATTCTTGACCCTCAGAAACTGCTTGAGATAATAATTTTTTGTTATTTCAAGCTGCTAAGTTTGGGGTAATTTGTTATGCAGCAATAGATGCACAAGCCCTGCTAATGACTCTGTTACACACTTACATTTGAGTACCACTGGGATTCCTAAGCTTCTTTCCAACTCAAAAATTTTGGAGTTTTGTGGTCAATATTGGGTATTAAAAACCAAGCAAGAAATAGCTCCCTATCCTTGTACCAAACAAAAGGACATTGGCCTCTGGAGCACCGGTTTGGGGCCTGAGCATTGAAATGCAAGGAAAACTTGGCAAAGCTGGAAAATTCCAGAGAAGGGCAAATGAGAGAATTTGTAGCCTAGAGCCACTGCCTTCCCATGGATTCTAAGACAAAGAGGACTCTATTGTTGGAAAGATCCAGAGATGCCAAAGTCTACAAAATCACGAGGCACATGGTCAGAACTGTGGACTTATCACCCAAGTTCAGGGCAAGCAAAGTTAGCGACAGCAAATGTAGTGGAAAGGACCTAGACTCCAGAGTCAGATAGACTGGGTCCTACTCCATAGAAGTCACTCACTTGGAGAAAATTCAGTCATCTCTTTGAGTCTCAGCTTCTTTATCTGGAGAAAAAGGAAAAAGACTATTTGTTTGGTAACTCAAAGATGAGAATTTACATTGATCTGCTTAAAGAACCTGCCGCAAAGCAGATAACAAAGAACGATAACTATCACTGAAAATAAATGCAAGAAAAGATGGCCTTTTTGCGAGTACCAATTCATTCAAGTCATCTGATCCTTCATATTATCAGAGGTAGCCTAAGCTGAACCTCCAGCTAGAGGCACTGTGGGTTTAAATGAATTGTGAGTTAGTTTATCATTGGCTATAAGGCAAATGACAGATGTTTGAATAATGCCATATGCTTTAGAGGTTGACATCTCAGAGACTGAACATCCCAGCCTTGGGTACATCATCCATTGGTACCCTCCTACCACCCCCACCACCCCTGTCATGGGGCAAAATCCTGAATGAATGGACCACTAGAGGGATGAAACAACAGGATTTCTGATGACCTATTGGGTGAGTGGTAGGGGATGGGGAGGATGGGGTCATGGCACCTCAAAAACAGGGATGAATTTGCTGCTTCAGGCTGGCATGGGTCCAGCAGCATTTCTGGATGGTGGCTTTCCCCTCCCTCCAACCGGGGGTTGGAATTTAAGAATAACTCCTCTGACAGCCTACACCCACTTTACTGGCAGCCATTGTCCCTGAGTACAAACTCCCTCTTGGACATTACAAATGTACTAAAAATAATTAGTACAAATGTACTAAAAATAAAAAAACACCCCCCTGTTAATGTCAGGAACTATTAAAGATTTAAATAAGTAATCACTCCAGAACATAGATAATTCATCCCACCTTCCATTGAGCTACCTGCCTCACAGCGGTCCCCTGACATGCCTTAGCTGTTTTCTACCACATGCTATTGTTCTGGCAAATATTCTCATCTGGTTACATGACTGTTGAAACTTGCCTGTAAAGCAATGAGCCGTTTGCAGCAGTGCCACAGCCAAGGGAATTAGTTGCTATTAAAATCCTGTTCAGACCAGAGCATTGCCAAGGCGCTGACATCTGGGGAAGCTGCCTGCAGGGCTTTGGCTCCCTAACAAAGACTTCGAGATGGCAGGATCTCAGAGAGGTTTCTAAATCACGGACAAACAATTTGAGGAGAGAAGTCGCCTGGAGACCACTCCAACCCCCGTAGTGAGTAAAACCTTTTGGGTTTTAAAAATCTTTTCATTCCCAAGAGCCAGATGTGGCCTGAAGTGTGCAGGTAAAGTTGGGAACCTTCAAGAGGGGACCAAGATGAGAAGGAAGGTGAAGAAAAGCATGTCAATGATCCACTTTTCACTTTGTCCATTATGTGCAACTGTTCATAAACCCTGAACACTTATCCAAATAGCTATTACTACCCAAACTAGCATGTTCCTGCTTGTAACTATAAGTTGTAAATGGTTGTAAAGTCAACCGTGTGTAAATGGTGGATGACACATGTGTGACACATCTCAGCAAGACATGCCCACACTTTTAATTTTTGTCAAGTCTGGATTAGCCTGACAGAGGAGATCATAGGCATAAATAATGCAACCAGTCAAGGACCTGAAGTCTCTCGTGCTTAAGTTTGGGAAGTTATCTGAACATGGGCCCTAGGCAGCAGGCTGATGCTTCCAGTGGTATTTCTCTCTAGCTACTGCTAAGTTAGTTTGCATTCTCTGATCGCACCCAGGCTCAGCCATGCAGGTGCTGGTGGTGGAGTAGCTGGGGAGGAAGGAGGGGAGAGTTGACCTTATCCAGAATCTCCCCAGACTTGTCTCCGGATAAATGGCCTTCACACTTTTCTTTTTTCTTTTTTAAAAATTTTATTGGAGTATAGCTGATTTACAGTGTTGTGTTAGTTTCAGGTGTACAGCAAAGTGATTCAGTTATACATATACATGTATTCATTCTTTTTCAGATTCTTTTCTCATATAGGTTATCACAGAATACTGAGTAGAGTTCCCTGCACTCTAGAGTAGGTCCTTGTTGGTTATCTATCTTATATATAGTAGTGTGTGTGTGTGTTAATCCCAAGCTCCTGATTTATTCCTCCCCCTTCACATTTCCCCTTTGGTAACCATAAATTTGTTTTTGATATCTGTAAGTCTGTTTCTGTTTTGTAAATAAGTTCATTTGTATCATTTTTTAAAATTAGATTCCACATATGAGTGATATCATATGTTTGTCTGATTTACTTCACTACTTTTATTGGCATTCCATCTAAAAGAATTTTGAAAAACTATGTACCTATTTGCACATTTTTAAGTTGACAGCTAAAATATTTCATCATTAAATAGCTGTAAATGATGTAATTTATGATACATTGTAAATATTAATTTTAAAAATTAAGCTGACATATAATTATTTTAAATGTATCCAGTAGTATCATAAATCTGAGTTCCCATCATAATCCATTCAAAGAAATACATATGCAAATCTTCTTTGGTTGTCTAATATCTAACATTGTGGTTTTCTCTTCTTGAATTTTGATTTCCATTCCATTTCCCATACTGTATTTTACCCTTCTATATCGTTTTAGTCTAATTTTTTTTTACTTATTACTCAATACTTTTTCTGCAACAAAACTAAGTATACAAATTGAAGATTTTATTTATTTTTATTTCATGTGACCATAAGTCTGTAAGTGTTAAATGTGTTATCCAATAATCCTTTTGTAAAAGTAAAATTAAAAAGGAGGTTAAATAAGTGTGCAGAAAAATTTAAAACACTTCTTGCCTCTCACAGAATATTTTTAGTTTAAAAAAAAGTAATGTTGGGTTTTTAGGAGATAAACATGAAGCTTATCACCTTCTTTTCCTTGAAATACAAAAGATGCAAATGAGACACAGATCAAGACCAAATGAATGAGGGTTCTCACCAAGCTCTTTTCCCTTAATGAAAATGGAGAAAATGCAGAGAGGACACCTCCTAGGAGGTTAGTATTTCCCAGTATGCTTTTCATGAATGTTGAGTATCCTAATTCTGAAGGCGAGACAGACAGACAGATAACAGAGCTTTGCCCTGAGTGGATTGGTAAGAGAGGAAATGAGACATAGCTGCTCTCATTACTTTTCACCTGTACTCTGCTGTACTTTAAGAGGCTGTACTGTCAGAAGTAAGGTATTCCTTGACAATATTTGGGGATGATAGAGAGAGGTGGTTAGAGAAAAATTATCACCCCATACCACACTCTGTAATATGTCTAAATTTTATATCATCCCAGTGTGCACCAAAATCTACTTTTTTACAGCCACACTTTTTTCTTAATGGAAATATGTATTAAGCAGGGGAAGAGCCCAATAACACATCAATGGTGCCTTGATTAAAGGAGGCTTCGTAAATACAATTAGAAATAAATATTACCAAAAAAAAGAAAGAAATATTACAAATTGTCCTGTTATTTGGAATACAGAGGATTTTTCACTCCAGGGCAAAGCCCTATAGTAAGATTTACGAGGAGGGGGGTGACAGGTGCCCCTTTCTTTCGTAAAATAAGAGGAGGGGAGTTGTAATCTCTGTTCAAATGCCAAAGAAAACCCCCAAACCCACATGCCTGCATGGGAGTGTTTGCCGACAGAGCTACCAGCAGCACAAGCTGCTTCAACTCAGAAGAGTGGCTTCCATCTCATCGTGTTTCCCTTTTATCTGTTGAATCTTGTGTGGATACTTCTGACTGGCAGAGCCTAAATCTCATGCAGAACCCTAGCTGTATTGGGGTCTGAAAAAATATAGGCTTCTTTTTCTGTGTAGCCTCTGCATCATCAGAAAGCATCTAGAAGAAGATTGAAATGGATATTGAACAATCTGATCCGTGGTATCCAAGCTACTGGAAAAGCCTGTAAAGTGATGGCTGGGCCTTGAAAGATGGAAAACTTACACAAACGCCTCAAATGCAACAAGAGACAAATTGAACTTATCATCTCCACTCCTGCTTTCCAAACACCTTAAGCATGCACCAACCCTGTTTCCTCTCCTGGGTTTCATACCTCAGTGGAGGCACCGACATTCACCAGGAAAGTGGACTGTTTTTGTTCTTTTCCCTCCTCCCACCCCAGCCCACCAATTCTCCCTCCCTGGTATATTTCAGACCTGTTCCCTCCCCTCCTTCTTTATGGTCACTGTCTTGTTTAAGACCTTTACCCTCTCTTACCTGGACATTTGTACTTGGTCTCTTTTCTTTTTTTTTTTTTTTTTTTTTTTTTTCCAGTATGCGGGCCTCTCACTGTTGTGGCCTCTCCCATTGCGGAGCACAGGCTCCGGACGTGCAGGCTCAGCGGCCATGGCTCTCGGGCCCAGCTGCTCCGCGGCATGTGGGATCTTCCCAGACCGGGGCACGAACCCATGTCCCCTGCATCGGCAGGCGGACTCTCAACCACTGCGCCACCAGGGAAGCCCTGTACTTGGTCTCTAATGTGCCTCTCTGCCACCAGTCTCTGGCCTTCAAAATTGTGCCAAATTAATATTATAAAAAAATTAATTGATTCGATTAGATCATTCAAAGACTTTCTATCCCCTTGAGCAATGGTTCTCAACCATGGCTGCATATTAACGTCACCTAGGGAGCTTTTGTGGTCCCACTGGCCAAACCACTTGACAGGTCAATTAAATAAGAATCCCTGGGTGGGACCCCGACATCAATATTTTTAAAACTCCCCAACCCATCCTCAGCCAAGATTTGAGAGATGCTATTGCATTGCAGGAGGTCATTCTCAATGTAGCACCAGATTCATAGGCTGTTACTCCCCACATCCAAGTTTTAGCCACACCAAATATCTCTTGGTCCCCGAAACATGCCCTGCCTTTCACCTCTCTGACTTTGCATGGCATGCTCCTGTCACCACCTCAAATTCCCTTCCTACTCCCTTGACCTGCACCCTCCTACAGGTTCATGAATATACTATCCCATCAAGGGTGTGTGCTGTACACTTTGTATACTTCCATCATTACAGCACTTCTCACACTGTGTAATAATTGGTTTATTTACATGGTTGTCTTCCTCATTAGATTCTGTGCTCATTGAAAACAGAGAACTGATTCATCTCTGTGTCTCCAGTGCAGGCATATTTGGGTTGATTCTTGGCACACAAGGGCTAAATGAGTGAGTAAATGAATGAATGAAGCATCGATGAAGCAGTTGACTTGGCGTGTTTCACCCACTCCTCCAGTTCACATTGCTGTACTAAGTATGTTAAGTTTTTCTCTATCAAATATCCCCATTTGCATCTCTGGAGCCAAAGGGAAACACTAAGACAAGTAATGAAAACCATACAACACTGATGTGATATTAATATTCAATTCTTCCTTTTTAGGGAGAGGGAAATATCTTCATTTTGGTTATACTCAATTGCTCAAATGCTCATCTCTTTTTAAAATGATTATTATTTGGTAATTCTAATCTGGGTTCATTACATCAGAATGCATACCTCTAGATACCAGGGCTTTTGTAATAATTACAGAAACGTCTCCATCTCTTCATTTGAAATTATTCAAGCATCTTCTACCTGTAATTCGGTAACTCTGATTATTCTGTTGCAAATCCCTATTGACATCTCTCTGCAATGCCAGAAGTTAAGTATATTTTTCCCCTCCAGAATCTGTTGCCTTCATGCTCTTTCTCTCTTTCTTGCACATTCTCCCTCTTACTCCTGTTCTTCACCCCATCCACCCCACCCCAACTTTCCCCTGAGCACTCCTTCCTTGCCCTCTATCTTTCTGCAGCAGAGGGCAGAGGTTAGATGGGGGTGAGCATCACTTGCAAAATTCTCCCCAACTTGCAGAAATCATTTACCCTGATTACTGCCGTTATTACGTGCTCAGACATTCACTAGAAGCTCTGAGGCTTTTCTGGTGAACCACTGAGTGGCCATCAGGTAAGGGCTACACTTAGAGGCCTGGGTAAAGACTGTCTCCTGAACATATCTCAGGAAGTGCAACCTCACCTTCGAGAAGCCCAATGACAACCTCAACCTGTTGGGAAACACTCTGGCAAATATTCTAAAATAAAGCTTTTTGCAATTTTTTTTCTTGAGTATAAAAAATAATATATCAGCATTCCTTAAAACTGGAAAATATAGGAAAGTATACAGGAAAAAATAGAAATTCCATATAATCCCATCAATAAGACAAAAGCCACTATTTTTTTTAAATTTTAATTTATTTTTTATTGATGTATAGTTGATGTACAATATGATGTAAGTTACAGGTATACAATATAGTAATTCACAATTTTTTGATGAAACTCCATTTATAGTTATTATAAAATATTGGCTATATTCCCTGTGTTGTACAATATATCCTTGTAGCTTATTTTATTTATTTATTTTAATTTTTTTGAATTTTATTTATTTTTTATATAGCAGGTTCTTATTAGTCATCCATTTTATACACATCAGTATATACATGTCAATCCCAATCTCCCCATTCATCCCACCACGACCCCCAACCGCTGCCTCTTTCCCCCCTTGGTGTCCATACGTTTCTTCTCTACGTCTGTATCTCAATTTCTGCCCTGCAAACCAGTTCATCTGTACCATTTTTCTAGGTTCCACATATACGCATTAATATACGATATTTGTTTTTCTCTTTCTGACTTACTTCACTCTGTATGACAGTCTCTAGATTCATCCACATCTCTACAAAGGACCCAATTTCGTTCCTTTTTATGGCTGAGTAATATTCCATTATATATGTACCACATCTTCTTTATCCATTTGTCTGTCGATGGGCATTTAGGTTGCTTCCATGACCTGACTATTGTAAATAGTGCTGCA